>NC_134547.1:55881418-56226418 GCF_050624435.1 Tenrec ecaudatus | reverse complement strand
GGCAGTGTGCTGTCCTACAGGCCCAGGAATTCTCTACAAAGTGGTTACACATTGGGCTGCAATGCACAAGATTGGAAGTTCGAAACCACCAGCTGCTCCTCAGGATGAAGTAGGGACTTCCGCTCCAAGGAACCATCACCATCTCCAAAACTCATGGGGGAAATCCTACCCTGGCCTAAAGGGTGGCTGTGAGTACATCAGCGCGACGGCAGTGAGTAGTCAGGTCCATGGCGGTGCGTCTGAATGTAGAGTCCAAGAGTCCTAGTGGAGCGATGTCCACCAGACTCACTGAGATGTCGCCCTCACCAAGAAAAGACCATGGCCAGCAGCTGACTCTCAGCACATGGCTCCCAGTTGGAGTTATTCACTCAGAAATATTCAACCCGGCTCTGCACTCAGGCATTGGGGGTGCAGTAGGAAACCCAATAGACAAACTCCTTCCTTCTACACTAGAGCGAATGGGAGAAAGACAAAGGGCAGAAGTACGTACCGTGGGAAGGAGAGGCAGGCTGGGAAGGAAAATAAAGCCAGGTGAGGGGTGGAGAGTGAGAGGGCGTGGACTAAGACCTGCGGGCTTTGACATGCCACCCAGAGTTCTTCTCTGACCCCCCGTGATGCACAGGACCCCAAGCATGGAGTCCCCTGTGGAGCCAGGCTACTCTCATTAGATGGTGGGAGCTGAATTCAATGCACACCTACCCCTTTGGGTTTGCAGTCAACCTATAGGAGAAAAGTTGAAGCATTGTTGCCATCAGGGCTCCTCTGGGAAGACCAGGGCTCTTTAAGTGAGAGCTGAGAGGGAGAAAGGGGGCTGCAGACCATCGCCTCGCCTCCCTCCTCCTGCGGCAGGCAGGCAGGCAACATGCATTCAGAAGTCAGAAGTCAAATTGTGCAAATCCATCATCAGCGCTGCCTTCAAGGTTACCTCCAGGGGAAATGACCGCATCCCTGGCAGGCAGTGGAGGAGTCCAGGCAGGCTGGATGGATGATGATGGGGACAGAAACTCTGGGGGCGTCTAAATAACAGAGGTGGTCTCTCTGCAACCCAAAGGGAAGCCAGCAAAGGAGGAGGAGGAGGCCCCTGTGGATCACTGCCCTCAGAGGGTTCAATGTCAATGGTGTTTGCACACAGCCAAATAACTCTCCCTGATCTTCCATTTCAGAGGACAGGCCCTTCGCTCCCCTTTTCCTTGATTGTGTAGCTTTGATTACAAACTTGACCGTGGGCATCTCTGGGTGTCACCTGGTTGCCCGCATGAAACCAGAGCACCACAACCAGAGGGACTTGGGGAAGAGCATCCATTCATGCCACATAGCTTGAACCCATGTTCAGAGCCGGGGCTGAGGGGTGCACAGCCACACAGGTGGATGCTGGTTGGGTTTGTAATGGGGGTGAGTTCACCTCCAGGTCCAAAGACAAAGAAGTAGAAAGGAGCCCAGCACCCAGGGTGGTTGCCTTTCGCTTCAGACACCAGGTGCTGGCTGGTTCCAGCTGGGCATGGACCTTGATGGAGCCTCTTGGGGTCTGATCCAGGAAGCCCCGGTGGCCCCACTGGGTAAGAGCATGGCTGTTCATTGAAAGGCTGGTGATGAGCTCCCTTAATGATGACAGCCTCTGAAACCCCAGGGGCCGTCTCCTTGGCCCTCGAGGTCCTGAGTCTGAATTGATTTGGTGCCACATGACAGACCCAACCCACACAAAACAAGAGAGGATCGTTCTTGTTTTGTTTGCAAATTAAACTAGGTTTAAAAAAATGTTTAGTAAAATATTCATGACCAAGCATACCCCATCTCAACAGTCCCTACATGTTCCTTGTGGTGACAGTGGTGACACCTCTGTACTCATTTCCAAATTGTCCCCCCACCAGAAACATCAACCCGATGACCTTAGCCCTTCCCCCCATTCCTGGTGCCCACTGATAATCCTCATCCATCATTCACTCGCTGCCCTTTCCTCACCTAAGTGTTTCACTCTGCATATGCTCAAGATCCATGCAGTGCTTCCCAAGGTGGGACCTGCTGCTCCCGGGGAGGCTGACAGAATGATTGGAGGTGGGATGGGAAGGGGGGGGTGGTCTGCAAAAGCAGAAACCTACACTTTATGCTGGACTGCAGGCATAGGCAGGGGGGCCCTGGTGGCATAGTGATTGCTCCTTGGGCTACAATCCAACAGCTGCCCCTCTGGAGACAGACGGAGCTTTAAACGCCCATAAAGAGTCACAGTCTTAGAAACTCGTGGGGGTAGCTGTAGCCTGTCCTCTGGGATCGCTATGAGTCCACATCAACTCAACGGCAGTGAGTTTGATGGGGTGTCGAATGAAAGTTTTCAGTTCGAGGCAGAGGTGGGGGTGGGGTGCTGAGCAAGTTGTCTTTTCTGAAAGTGGGTGGTAGGCCAAATAAATTGGGGAACCTGTAGCAGAAGGAGTCCTGCTGGTGCAACCAACTAGTTGGAAGGTGGGCGACACAAACCCACCCAGGGGCTCCGCGGGAGAAAGCCCTGGTGTTCTGCTTCTGTCAATACCATAGCCCAGAAAGCCATCTGGGTTAGTTCCACTCTGTCACTGGGGTCCCCACGAGCCAAAAACCTACTCAACAGCACCCACCACCACCAACACAGGCAGTGATGATGGTTGGGATAAATTGAATCCACTTTGAAAGCTCCTGGCTTGAGGGTCCTAGATATTTCAATAAGCAATAGACATTAATTGAGCCCATGTTGCTGCCAGGCATTTGGAGAAGATTATGAAAACTAAGAAATGCGTCTGACTGGCTGGGAAACGGCTTTATTGAGAGCATCGTAATATTTACTGTGAGCATTATCATTATGCAGCTGGGGCTGGCTCCCAGCACACACGTACCCACCTGCCCAAGGCCCTGCCTTTGCACACTTCTTTGCCAGCTGGAAACCACAGGCCAGTGTATTCACTAGAGCTCCTCATCCAGTACCGTTCCATCCAGGAGCATGCCTTTCACTACTGCCTTACAACCTATGAACTCTCAAAACTACATTGGGTCCATGAGGCCAGCAGAATCTGTGTCAGGGCTTTTGTGTGGCGTGGTTGGATGCCATCGACTTGGGGTTGGTTTTTGACTTGGAATGAACCCACAAGGCAGCCCAGGGTTTCCTAAGCTATACTTTTTAGGGAAGATTACAGACTGCAGGCCTTATTCCTGCAGTAACATTCTGCTTAGCAGCTGAGTGCTGGACTGTTGTGTCACCAGAGCTAACCATCAGTTTCACCCATGTGAGTGGGACACTTCTGTGCTGGGGATACAGTGACAAGTCAGCCCCAGACATGCCCTTCTCTTGTGAACGACTCCCTGTGTCGGCTCCCCGATACCTAAGTGCTATCAGTCTTGCAGTTTGTGCCACTGGGGGAGCAAATGGGGGAGACTTATTGCTACTGGTCAGGGCCCAGAATAATTTGCCAAGGGAGGGATGTTTTAGCTGATACCTGAATGCTGTTTGCAGGTGAGAGAAAGAGCGAGAGATAACATGTGGATTTGTCTAGAAAGAAGGGGACCCCACAGGCCTCCCCTTTGATGGTTTTAGGAAGCCAGAACCTACCCTTCCTTCCCAACCAAGCTCCCGACTGTGGCCCTGCTCAGGACAGAGCCACACACCTCCCCCCAGCGTCTCTGACACTCACTCCCGCTTCCCCCTGGTCAACGTGGTTGGGTGTTGTCTCTAGTGCAGATGGGAAATAAGTTAACAGCCAGTTCACTACTCTAATGCCCATTTTAAATATAAAAAGCCGATATACTCAAAGGTGGTTTATTATTGCATACAGTTAATACTTATATAAGAATAAAAAGAGGCACAAAAAACTAGATTATGCTATAATAAAGGGTTTCTCAGATGAATGTTAAAAAAAATAGCAAGGAATGTAAATTTGTGATTTCCACACTGGGTGGTTGCCCATCGCCCACATGAAGATAGAACACTGATTACAAGTGCCATTTTAACAACCAGTTTGCCGAACTCAACAAGAAATTAGGTATCGGTTCTGCTGAACCAGTGGGAACTGGCTGAATTCCACCACTGGCCTGGCGTCTCAAGGCCATCACCTCAAAACACTTGTCTTCTCTGGCTTGATTTTTATCTACATCCAAGTCAAGGAAGAGCAGATAATTTAAACCTGGCCAAGGGGGCCTGGGAAAGGGTGTTTTTTTTTTTTCACCAGCACAGATGGTTAGTTGTGAAGGCTCCCTCCAGGTCTGTTCCCTTTATTTATAAAGAGATAGGGGCAGGCCCACGCTGCCAGGCCCCCCAGTCAGCACCAGCAACCTTGCCTGCTTGGGGACCTCCAGCCCTTCTTAGCTTTTGTTCTCAACTGGCTCTTTTTGTTAAGCAGCAAGCAAGAAACCGCTCCCCTGTTTCCACACCAGGCTAAAGCATGTCACGCACCTCTTTCACGGACTCCCCCAGTGTTCCCAGGATGGAAGCATCACCGCTGATTTCTCTTTCCAGGAAGGAGAAGTAGAATATTGCCTGTGAGCCCAGGCCTTGTGACTATCAGAGGAGGGAGGGATTTAATCCCAAATCTAAGGGTCCCTGTCTTCTACTGAAAAACCAAAGCTTATCAAGAGAGGCTCAAAAGTAACCCATCTAGTTTCTACGATCGACTGCTTGCTTTGGGATCGCAGTTTTTCTGTGCTGTCTGTTTTGTTGTTGTTGGAACTTGTATGATTTTGAAAATGTGAAATCCAAGAGAGATTGATCCTCAAGACAAAGGCTGGATTAATCGTTCCTCAGGGTTATGGCCGGGGAGGTTGGGGAAGAGGGGCGCTAATAACAATGGGTACAAGGATGAAGACGGTGTCAAATGGATTGCGGTGATGGTTGCATAAGCCTTGTTAATAGACTGAAACCACTGAACTGTAAAACTAAGTAAATAAAAATAACCCAAAGGTTTATTTTTTCACACAGTGAGGCCTTTCTTCCCAGCCTCCACCCTTCTCCTCCTTCTTTCTTTCTTTCTTTCTCTCTTTCTCTTTCTCTCTCTCTCTCTCTCTCTCTCTCTCTCTCTCTCTCTCTCTCTCTCTCTTTCTTTCTTTCTTTCTTTCTTTAGATTGCTGTCTGTTGGTTGGTTTGTGTCTAGGCACAATTTTCCAGCTTCCATTTCTTAAAAAAGGAAAGAAAAACATTAGACACTTACAACTTAACATTAAAGATTTCTTTAGCGCAACTTAAAATGATCTTGGGAGAAAGATGAGGCTTTCTCCTCCCAGAAAGTTACCATCTCTGAAACCCATGGTGAGGCAGGGGGTAGGGGGGATCCTACTCTGTGCTATGAGCTCACTAGGAGTCAGGGTCCCCTCCATGGTAGTGACCTTGGGGAGAAATGATTCGGCGGTCTCCTGTCCTAGGGCTGATGCGCTCCTTGCCTTTAACGGAAACCCTGCCGGTTCAAAGCCGTCTGCCCCTCCATCCGGAGAAAGCCTGCTATACAGACGTTGTTGTGGTTGTGGTTGTTGTTGTTATTGTTGTTAGGGGCCATCGAGTCAGTGCTGATTCCTTTGAACAGCAGGACCAACACTGCCCTGTCCTGCGGCATCCTCACGCTTGCTCTTATGTGGGAGCCTATCGTCGCAGCCATCCTGTCCACGCATCTCATGGAGGGCTTTCCTCCAATTCGCTGCCCCTCGACGTTACCACGATGATGACCTTAAGATCCCCTGAGGCAGTTCCACTCTGTCTTCTGGGGTTGCCGGAAGTCAGAATGGAATCGGTGTGGCTGGTTTGCTGGTTTGCTTTGGCTAGATTTGGTTTGATTTGCTGGCTTGGCTTGGGTTTGGGTTAGAGGATTGATATAGATGATGAGTTGTGTTCCCATAAGTTAGCCATGCCAATGAACTTCGCAGGCCTGCTTGCTGGCAATCCCTGGTTGCTTCTATTGCTTCTGGGTTATAGATAATGCGGCAATGACCAACTTCATATGCCTGACAATATAGTCCTCTTCTCAGGCTCCTAGGGAAACAACACGTTCAAAATCCCCGAGGTTGCTTTGCAGCAAGACTTGACTTCTTCCTGTCCTACAGCATGTTAAGTGTCATGAAGATGCAATGTAGCTGCTGATCTGGGTGATTCCAAATAGGCAGCCTGGCTCTCCCTCCCCACAACTTTCTTTCCATTCCCCTACTGGTACTTAATGGAGAGGGTTAGGCACATCCCATAGGTACGAATCCATAATGGAGTGCCCCGGGCCATGCAAAACCGCTACTGTGCTTCTCTGCTATCTGGTGTCTACCTGAACGTGCCTTGGAAGAAAGCCTGAGGGTCTGCCTTTGAAGCAAGCAGCAGTTTGAAATCCCGGGGGAGCCTAGGGTTGCCCTGAGTTGGAATGGGAGGGATGGCAGACAGGCTTCACTGGCAGACATGTCTTTCCTGCCCAGACTCGGATGGCGTCCTCTGCACACCCCATCTTGGCACACTCATTCCCTGCAAGTGTGTGCAGAAAGGGGGCCTGAAGGCTGGGTAGCTGGCCTTAGATGGTAACAGCTGGATTCACACACACCTTCTAATACACTCTGCCTCCCTTCTGAAGGGGCCTAGCAGCAAGCCTTTCATGCCTGAGTTGAATGGATATGCATATGCAGGTTCCAGTCAAATATATACATTTCCCGCTTGTTCAATTACAAGTCAGACACAAATTCTTTCCACGTGGCTTTCCCCAAACATCTTCATCACATGTCAGGGACATTTTCTGGGTGTCACTGTGCTGATTCCAACTTCCGGTGGGTATCCCTGTGGCGGGGGGGGGGGGCGCAGAGTAGGACTTCCTCAAGGGGGTTCATAGGCTGCAATCTGTAGACCAACCAACCACCAGGTCTTTACTCCCACTGAGCTGTTGGTGGGTTTTGAACTGTCAACCTATTGGTGAACCAGTGAAGGCTTTAACTATTGTGCCAGCTGGGCTCCTTCTGTTTCCTCTTAGCACTCAGCAGTCTAGCCTCCAGCGACGCCCACCTCCTCTCCACATGTCCCTCCACTGCAGCCTGCTGTGTGGAGGCAGGGGGGGGGGGGGTATTGGGGAGGGCATTGAAGCAAAGAGGCAAAGCCGAGAGGCGCCAGGCACTGCTTCAATTACATGTCGCCTGTTTTCAGAGCTTTAATCAGGACCCCTTTCTCAATGGGTTCTTTCAAAAGGGCCAGGGGGGAGAACAGGCAATTGGAAACCTTGGTAGTGATCAGGGTCCCAGACCTCCAACTTCATGGAGAAACGGGCCTGAGATGTCGCATTCCTGAAAGGCAAAGGGAAACTTTAAGCTGAAGGCATCCATGTGCGCTGACCATGGGGGTGGGGTCCTTGGGAAAAAAGGTGACAAGGAGTAGTCTGTGGCTTTGAATCAGGAGGTCTCTTGGGCCAGATGTGCGCTGACAAAGAATGAAGTCCCCCTGCTGAGAGGGTTAATGAAACAGAACCTGTGGCTGGGGAAGGGAGGGGAGGTGCTGGATACAGATGGATGCAGGGATGTAGGATAGACTTAGAGTGTCAGTCTGAAGCATCCTGAGATGGGAGAAAGGGCCAGCAGGGGGTGGGGGGGTGCATGATTTGGGTGGAATGTCCCCTCCCAAGGCTCAGGAATTTGAGTTTCCTACCAAGGAGTCTGCTCAGCAGAGCATACCTGCTTCTGATTAACATCAGGAGGACAGCTAGGGCCGCTGGGCAGCCAGGGCCACTGGGCCTCCTTGTGCCATCTGGGTCTCATTGTCCTGGGTAAAAAATGGGTAGAAGCACCCCAGGGACTCTCCCCTGGCACTTCTAACAAGCAGGCCCCTGACTCTATTCCTGTCCCCAGAAGGGTGTGACACAGCTGGCTTTAGCCATGGAAAGAGGGAGTTGCCTACAAGGATTTTTTTTTTTAACCAACCTCCTTATTCCCCAGTCATGAGACCTGTCCCTCTGCTGTAACGCCTATGCCAGGGCCTAGATCATTGGAATAAAGAAACATGATGGTGCCCAGAGGGATGAATGAAGAAAATCACAGCCTTCATCATCATGGTCACCATCTACTGGGGACCACCTAACACGATCCCATGGAGTATGGCATTGAAGGCCCAAAGGCACATGAACTTGGTCTGCCAGATCTCCTGTCCCAGAGAAGAGACCTGAAACTTGGAGAACACTCCACTTGCGCAAACTCACACCTTTGGTGAGTAGTTACAGCGCGGCAGTGTGAGCCCAGGAAGAATCTATTTAGAGATGAATCTCAAAAGCATTCTCGTAAAAGGAACTGGGTAGGATTGCCAACAAAGGGGGAAGAGAGTTGGGCAAATAAAACATGGACCGTGGAGGCAAGGAAACAAACCAACCAACTGTCCTCCAGGTCAGGGTTCCACCATCTTTCTGGAGAGGGTCAAGGAGACAGTAGATATGGTTGGCTTTGGAGGCCATCTTGTCTCTTTACCAACTACTCCATTTGTTGTCTGCTGCACGTGGCCTCTCTCCTATTTCCCCCGGTGTTCCTCTGATTGAGTCACAGGGGAGAAAGCCAGTTCTGCCAACTAAGCAGTCCCCATGCACAGGCACTTCTACAGGAACATGCAGGACCCATCCAGAGGCCTTCCTCTCCAGGGGAACGCTTTGCCCAACCAAGAGGAGTCACGTTTTGGATTTTTCAGATGTTCTCCAACTTGGGTAAAGGATTTCATATCCATTTTTAATGACACACACAGAATTTACAGTTAGTGCATTTTTGACTGCATCTTTTTTAAGTCCAAGTTTAAGAACAGTGGCCCAATGAGAACCTCTCCCCACTCCTTCTATGGACTTCTAGAAGGCATCATCCGTTTCTCCTCTGGATTCCATCCAGTTTATCGCCATATTTTAAAAACAGAGAACATAGAACAAATACAATAGTTACCAGTGAGATGACTAGCCTTCACACACACACACACACACACACACACACAAAGAGAGAGAGAGAGAGAGAGAAAGGGGCTTCGAAAAGTTCCTGGGAAAATAGAATTAACTCGGGAGTATAATGGATTGCATGTATTCTGCTGTTGTTTCTCCATGCACAATTCAGTGATGCTGATGAAGATATTCTTAGAGGGGTAGGACCATCCCCGCTCTCCTCTTCCAGTCCATTCCTCCCCCATTAACATGAACTCACTGCTCTGAAGTTCCTTATCTACCCTTTGGAATTGCTGGTAGGAACTCCATCCCATATAAACCATTCTTCGAAAGAGCCCAATGTTCGAGGCAGGAGCTCTTTGCTAGCTAAGCTCAACTACCTGGTTTTAGCAGAACTTCTAGGGATATTTTTGGTTTAAGGGCAATAATGTGGGGGGGTTGTTGCATTTATTTCCTTGCTTTTCCACCTATTTAGAACTAATTCCAGAATATTGGGAAGAGGGTAGTAGTTATCCCAACACAGTTCTCTCATCCTGTCCTTCCAGTGTGTAGTGTTCAACGATGAAACATTTGTGAAAACAATCAATAGACCTTTATTTTAGCAACCACACTGGGACATGCACATCTTGGTAGGCTACAGTTACGTGACTTCTGAGATTGTACCCATAAGGCCCCATAACCTTCAGGGCTTCTGATCCTTAAACCAGGGGTTCTCAACCTTCCTCATGCTGCGGACCCTTTCATACAGTTCCTCATGTGGTGGTGACCCCCAACCATAAAATTATTTTCGTTGCCACTTCATAACTGTCATTTTGCTACTGTTATGAATCGGGGGTCCCCTGTGAAAGGGTCATTCAACCCCCAAAGGGAGTGGCAACCCACAGGTTGAGAACTGCTGCCTTAAGTTACCTCCCCTTCCCCTTTGGCAGGTGCCATGGTTTGGTGACTGGTGTTTTCTCACAGGATTTGGTATTGGCCATGGCTTGCACCCTGGCTCCAACCTGGGACAGCCTGAAATGTTTGGGGCTCAGATTTCCCATTTTGTAATGGAATGCCTTGTTTATCACACCCGGTGAAGGTATTTCCACCTCTTTAACATCAAAATTTGCCATGCTTGCTTATGAAAACTGCCAGGCCCTCCTGTCGTCAAAAGCAATCATCCAAGAGTAAATGATCAGTCTAAACAGGACTCTTGGCTTAAGTAGGACCCAGCAGAGTGACAGAAAGGACCTGGGCCACTGATTGGTTGGAGTTTTTTTTTTGTTGTGGTGGTGCGTTGTTGTGCATTGATTATAGTCCAGGAGGAAGAACACGCACTTAGAGAGTGACAGGTTATCCTTGGAGACCCCAGCAATAGGACCATCCAAAGTGCCTGCTGAGAAGACCTCGTGTCAATCTTCCTCCATGGATGAGGGACTGCACCACGTCCCCTCCTCCACCCCTTTGCATCTCACCACCTGCACTCACTGAGCCAGGAGAACCAGAGGAAGCCAGGCGGGGCCATGTGCAAAATTATTTCACTGGGATTTGTTTTAATTGAAGACAGCCAAATCCAGCAATCCCTTGCCCAGAAGACTCCCGGAGGGCTGTTTCTCTGTTCCTGAAAACAAACTCCCAAATTGAAAGGGATGGGAGGAGACAAAACAAACCTCAAGGGGCTCGTGGTGTCAGGGGCTGCTTCAAAGGGCAGTCGCATGGCGTAGAGTTGTGGTTCTCAAACTAGGTGACATCCAAGCCACCTGGAGAGAACCCCACCCCCCACCCCGGTATTGGGTAAATTTCAGGCAAAGCCTCAGGATAGGTACGCAGGAAAAATCCCCAGGTATCATCAACACGGCTGGGTGGAGGCCAGACTGTGAAGCATGGTCTGGAAGGGAAGACAAGGGGTTTGAGTTGAGATGATACAGGGTGGAACAGGTGGCCGAGAGAGCCATTTTACCTACAGGTACTGTTGTTTATGATGTTATTTCTAGAGCATTCACAACATAACTCCTAGGTCAAAACATGCCTTTAGGGAGGGTTATTTTTGAGGGAGAGAGGGCATAGTTAAAGGGAGGGGATGTCAAGGAGTCCATGCAGAAAAAGAATGCCTGGGCCCTGGTGATGGGAGCAGTTGGACAATTCTACTTGACATGGTGGAGCTCTGGAATGATATGCTACATGTATTAAATCGCTGTCAGTTAGAAAGAAGGAGAGAGGGAGTATGTCAAAGTACAGTTGGGCTCGGAGAAGAGTTTCTACCAGCACCAGATCCCTTCGGTTTCCTCAGCGCTCTCTGTACTTGCACACGGAGGGCTCAGGAAAACCACTTCCCTTTGCAGTCACCTCCCCAGACTCTTTTCTTAGGCGACCTTCTTAACATCACATTCATCCTCGGCAGAAAATAAATCAAGACCAAAAAAAATCACATTGTCTACCATAGCGCGCAGTGCTCAAAGGCATGAGCTAGACCAGTGGGGGCAGGGACATCCTGTTGTCTCCACATCTGGCCTCTCCAGCCCAAGTCTCTAATTTGCTGTGGCCCCTCCTGGCCTCCTTTCAATGTGGGCGAGTGGTGTGGATAACAAGCCCCATCTGGAGGCAGTGGCGTTCCGGAGCTCCCCACCCCCTCCAAGCCTTTGAAGAGTCCATCTATGTTCTGCCCGGAGGTCTCCCCTTGTGGCTAGCCCCTCTGTTCCTTATTAGCAGGGGAGGGGGGAGAGCATCAATATGGTAAAAGCAAATTAGGGGCCTTTTCTGAGATGTGCTGCAACAAGCTCAGGAAGAGGCTGCTGTGGACAAGAGTGTCGCAGGCACAGGCCTTGCAGAGTCTGTAGCCCAAACGGCCCTCATGTCTCGTCTCTCCCTTCACTGTAGATTCAGTTGGTTTCATGGGTGAAAAGCCATGCTTTTGAGACCCAACCTACTGGGGATGCAATCCAAGCGCTAGCAAATTACTGTGACCTTGAGCTCCAGGGTGAGTGGAGAAGTTAGCTGCAGAGGAGTTTGTGTCGAAAATGTGTCCTCAGTTTTCTTAGCATGAATTTCAAAAGCAGAAACTAATAAGAAAACGTAACTACCCTAGCTTACTTAAAGAGATGCAGCCAACTCTTTCAGATATACAACCAACTGGCTCCTTATACATAGGAACATGAACATCTCAAAGATGAAGCACAGAAATGTGTTTCTTTTCCAAGTCTTTACATTTCATCTGTAAAGTGATTGCCCTCGAAGTCCTACGTGGGACTAACCATAGATCCTCTCGAATCTGTTTCCATTGTATTCTGAGCTCTTTCTATCTGGGTGATGCTGAAAGGATTTACTGTGAAATTAAGTCCCTTTAGTTTCATTCTACATCGTCACATTTTGCTGAGTGGGACGAGATGTAATGGGCTAAACTTTCAAATTGTTATGGATCATTGACCCTTGGGTACTTGTCAGGTTGTGAGTTTTGATAACTTATGTAATTTTGTTGAGACTCAGTTTTCTGATATATAAAATGGGCATAAAATCTGACTTAAAGTTATAGTGAGGATTGCCTAAGAACATGTATTCTTGGTCCATTTAAGGTGCTCAAAATATGCTATCCCCTATCTCTCCTCATACCAACCGCCCTAGAATGATTGTTCTCCAAGTGCTGGGCTTAACTCATCCCTTTTGAAGCTAGATGATATTTTTCTCCCCTCACTATCTTAATCTGGAGAAGCTTAGTTATACCGTTGCTCTATTCAAATGGTGGCTAGGGCACAGACAAATGTTTTCCAGGCAGCTCTCCCAAATCAGAAGACATGTGAACGTTCTGCTGAATTCCACAGCGTAAATATGGCTCAGGTGGCCGCGTCCTCCCAGCACAGTTAGTATTTAAGCTTCTACTTAAGCTTCCCACATGGGAAGACATGAGCACATTTGGGTCTTCCACACCAGTAAGAGCCAATCCCAAGATACCAGTGGGCCATAGGTCAAGGAAGTGACCAGTTCAAGAGAGTTCTTGGGCATGGCAAGGAAGAAGAAAAGGCAGAAATCAAGCAAAATAAATTGAGAAGAAAAGAAAGATGAGAAGACGGAAGACAAAGACCCAGAAAGAAGTGAGACAAGAGAAAAGAAGGGAAAGGAACCGAATGGAAGGCGGGAGGCGCAGAGGAGACACGAGAACATCACAGCAACCTCAGACATCATCTCTTTCCATTGTACAACCAAAGGGAGCGGGGGACCAGAGAGGAGGGACACCTTTCCAAGGTCACCCCTAAAATCAACAGAAGACATAGGCCACCAAGCCCACACCTTAAACATGTGTGATTTGAGAAGAACCATTGTATTGAACTAGAATTAATGAGTGGAACTGAACAAATCAAATTCTAGTTTGCACCAAATGAAACATTGCCCCACAGTTAAATCGCCGAGGCTGTAATGACTTCCCTGGAGAAAGCTCATCATTCAACCACTTCCAACTCAGCGAGGCACCCGGGCTGGAAGAGCAGCCATCAGGAGTGGCAATGTGGGTGGAAAATGGGCAGGACAGCCTAGAGGGCATCTTCAGCCCCTACTGCCTTTAGTTGTGTGACTAGGGGTGCTTGCCACTTGGTACTTAGCTGCCACCCAGGAACCAGCAGTCCTAACCTGCAGCTACAAGCAATTAACATGCTCGCTCTTGTGAGAATTGCTGAGAAATGGGGCGGAATCACTCTGTGATTTCCCCCTCCAGTCTTCGCTTTGCACAGAGAATAATTTCTGTTGTGTTTCAGTTTTCCGTCCTTGTGATGTCAACATCCATTCAGAGCAGATGTTCCAGCCATCTTAGGAAATTCAGAATTGCAAATCTTTCTTTCCCAAATTAAAAAGCTCAGCACCTCATTAATGATGCCACGCTCATATTTGGCAGGAGGGTGTGGGGTATTATGAGACTGGCAAAGATAATGGACTTTTTAGGGATTCTCCCCCACTCCCAGAGTCAGACTCCTCCCTGACCCCAGCCTCCTCCTGATTCTGTCAATCACCAGCTGGCTAACCTTCTATGTCTTGAAGTCTCTCAACATTTCCCCCTTGTTTACAATCACGATGGTCAACTCTGAGGGTGGCCCTTTCATGCTGGAGTCCAGAGAAAGCACATGAAAGTGTGCTTCCCACCTCTGCCACTGCCTAGCAAAGTAATCTTAGGTACTGGACTCCTCATTGCTCCCTATCCCATCTGAAAGGAGAAAGGAAAAGCAATGCATGAGGATAGGGTTGGGCCCAATTAAGAGAAGGCAGGCCTCGAATGGGCATGCTACCTTTGATTTTCAAATCATACGACTATTTTTAATAACTAAACGAAGAATGTGTGGTTCCCTGTTGTGGACGGAGACACGGAATCTTGTAAAGGAGAAACCCCACGACTGGGATTCAAGCCTGGGGCCCTCTGTGTCCTTCCTGATGACTGAGCTTGCTCTGCCTCCCCTGTCTGCATGATCAGAACTCCTCAGTCTTGGCCAGTAAACATGCCACACCTTGCCAGCTCGGAACTTGAACGACATTGGTACAACCTTCGCCACAAGCTGACCGGCAGAGGGTGTGGTTGTGGTTCTGTCACAGCTATGTCAGTCTTCCTCCCAGGGCAGGGGTGCTGGACAGAGACTGGGGAGAATGTTCTGCGATAATCCTACCCCTAACCTTCAAATAATCAACCTCCTACTGTGGACAATGATTTAAACATGGCCCTGTGTGTTTGCGAAGCCGCCGGATGCACTGTCTTCTACGGTCTGCAATGATTCTCAAGTTGGTCTGAGCCATTTATTTATAGGAGAGAAAAAAATATAGATATATTCTGATGAGAATCATTTTCTAGTTTGACAATTTTATTTTAGTGTTACTTGATCTACTTTTAAGCCTCCAGGGAAATCAATGCTACATTTGACTTCTCCCCCATCACTGTGCTAGCTATTGGATGTCTAATCCGCCTCACAAGATATGCCAATATGAAGGGCACTCGGCTCATATTAGGAGTAGAATTTCACCACTCAGTGGTCAGCTCTTTTATGATTAAGACAGGAGAGCAATCTAAACAGAGCAGCCAATGAAAATGCACCCCAATCCCCTTTAATCACCGTTCTTGGGTTTCTAATGGAAGTGGTCGCACTTAGCACCGACCAGGCAGCTCTAATTCATTCTAGAAATGATAATGTGGTCTCATTTGGAAGTGGAGACAGTGAGAAGCTTCTTGCTGCTCCCTCTCTTGCTCGTATTCCTTGCTTTCTTTGTATTGGCTTTCCCATGCTTTCTTTCTCTTTATGGAATGCATCTTATAAAAACGATCTAAATAATTCAGGCATGCGCTTTAGGTAGCCCAGAAAACAGCAAAGGAACCCAGGTGGCATAGTGGTTTAAGCACTGGCCTAACTAACCGCAAGGTCAGTAGTTTGAAACCACCAGCCATTCAACATGATGAGGCTTTCTACTTCCCCAAAGGTTTACAGTTTCAGAAACCCATGGGGCAGCTCCACTCTGTCCTACAAGGTGAAGTTGAGGCAGACTTGACTCACTGGTCATGAGTCTGTGATTGTTGGTTTGTTCTGTTTTTAGAAAACAGCAATATGTGAAAGGTAAGATGACGTTTTCCAGGAGACACGGGCAGGAAACATAGCGTTCTTGCAGGGTCTGATTACCTGAGATTCTAACCTCTTAAATGGTCATGATTAACCCTCCAAGAAGAGGGTAGAAGGACTCCATGGCCTTTCAATTCCACATTTCCACCAACTTTTTGAAACCCCATCACACATTTACTTACACTTTAGTATACTTCTGTGTAAAAAGAAAATATTTCAGAAAACGTTTGCAAGGAACCATTGGAATGATAAGTGAGTAACACCACAGATGGGCGATGAGAGAGAATTCCGAAGGAAATCGACTGCCTTGGCTATCTGTCAGTTTAGCAGAATGAGCTAGCACCAGAAAAAAGTGAATCTTCCCTATAACAAGGTCCATGCTCAGAGTAAAGTCTCTCTGGATACCAACCCAAAGGGATTCATTACCATCACCCCATCACTTGAGAAAGAGTAACCAAAAACCAGATACCAAGGGGAGAATTCTCATTTCTGGAGACCCCAGGTCCTTCAACAGGTCAATAAATTTGGGGGACACATACCATGGAATACTACTTAGCAATAAACAGGATTGAACGACTGATATGCAAAGCCAAAGGCACTTGGACAAACCTTAAGGATATTAGCCTGAGTTTTTAAAAAGCCCATGTTTGGGGTGTAGAATCACCAGTGTCCATCAAAAGATGACTGGATACGCAGATTGAAGCACTCACAATGGAAGGCTGGTGTTGTTGTTAGGTGCCTCCAAGTCAGTCTGACTCATAGTGGTCCTATGGACAACGGAGGGACCCACAAACTTCTCACATGCCATCATCACAGTTGTTGCCAAGCTTGAGTTGATAGTTGCACCCCCTGTGTCAATCCATCTCACAGAGGGGCTTCCTCTTTCACAGGGACCCTCTACCTCACCAGGCGTGATATCCTTTCCCAGGAACTTGTCCCTTTTATTAATATGTCCAAGGTCCCTGAGATGAAGTCTCTGTCCTTTTTCTGACGGGCATTCTCGGTGCACCTCCTCCAAGCTAGATTCGTGTTTTCTTCTGACAATTCATGGCATTTCAAGGAAATAGCCCTCAGCCATAAAGAAATACAACTTGGACGCATCCTACGACCTGCTAAACCTTGACACCATTATGCTGAGGGAAGCACATCAGACATCACTTATCTCAAATACTTTAGAATGAGGGACAGGGATCAAAGTGTACTTAGTGGTTACCTTGGGGGAGGGCAAAGAGGGCCCGGTGCATCATCATTTAGGAAGCATGCGTTTCTGTTGATGCACGACTTGGCAGGGGCATTGGTGATGCTTCCACGGCATCATTGATGTAACTGGGGTCCAATGAATTGCCCCGGGGGTGGGGGGTGGGGATCTGAATTGGCAAGTGGTGTGTTATATCTATATTTACAGCAAGTCTGTAAAGCCCACCTTGAAAGTGACAAAACGTTGTCAGTTTCTCAGTGGTACCATGCCATCAAGGGAGGACCAGTAGATGTTGGCTGCAGGACAGCAATAGGGCCGTGAGAACATGGTTAGGCCAGGAAGCATGCAGAATCCTCGTGCTGGGGGAGCTATTCACTATCTTGACTGTGGTGGTAAATACACAAACTCCAGAGGCGATGAAGTTGAGAAGTAAACACACACACATGCCACAAGTGAGTATGAAAAAATGGGGCCATCTGAATAGAATTCATTGATTTTGTTTGGGCCATGTCCTGGTTATGCCACTGCCCCTTGGCTGTAGAATTAGCAAACTGTCTGGAGAGGTGGTGGGGCCTCTATCTGCTGTGAGATAGAAGTTGCCCTGTTGTTGTTAGGGGTCATCCGGTTGGCTCCCATTCCTCGCGACTCCATGGACAACGGAATGATGCGCTGTTGATCCTGCATCATCCTCACAAGTGTCCTTATGTGAGTGACTATTGGTCCGGCCACTGGGCCGATCCATCTCATTGAGGGGCTTGCTCTTTTTCACTGACCCCGTCTACCAAACGTGATGTCTTTTTCCAGTGACTGGTCTCTCCTGGCAGCATGTCTAAAGTATGTGAGACCAAACCTCACCATCTTTGCCTCTAAGGAGCATTCTAACTGTATTTCTTCCAAAATAGATTGTTTTGTTTCTATTTATGTATTTTTTCTGAAGTCCTTGGTAATTTCAGTATAGTTACAATGTATCGCTTCTTCTTTGGTCTTCCTGATTCAAAATCCAACTTTCATATGCATATGAGGTGATTGAAAATATCATGGATTGGGTCAACAGCACCTTAGTCTTCAAAGTAACATTCTTGGTTTTCAAGACGTGTTGTGAAGTTGATTTACCCAATGCCAATCAATTGACTTCTTTACTGGTCTTCCCTTTCACACTGAATTCTTTCTGTCAGTTTGTCATACTGTGGTGGTTTATCTGTTGCTTTCATGCTGAAGCGATGTCATTGGTATTTCGAATACCAGCAGTATCACATAAAGTGAACAATTTTCAGTAGAACTTCTAGATGAAGTACAGAGTCCACGGAAGAAATAGGCTGTCCACATATCCACTGAAAACCTTATAGATAGCAACGAAGGTACCATAGGAGGCGAAAAAGGCGAATCAAAGAAAACAGGGAAATCCTAGTGCTTTGAGACTATGCAATTCAATAGGTTAACCAATGACTTGTCTAATCTGGGTTGGTCAAGGTGTCCAAAGAGTCACCTTAGCCCTGCAGGAATCAAATGAGGCAAATGCACAAAAAAGCACATTATGGCTCTTGAATATTGTTAAAAGCAATTTTTATATAGAGCTCAATATTTCCTGCTGGAAATCTAGTAAAGTAAGATAAGATGTTTGGTGGTTCAGTGGTTATAATACTTGGCTGCTAAGCAAAAGGTGGACAGTTGAAGCCCACAACGTGCTCCTTTGCAGAAAGGTATGCAAATCTGTTTATGTAAAGGTCCACGGTCATGAACACTGCTGGGGCAGTTCTGCTCACTCCCATAGGTCTCTGTGAACTAGGCCCGGTTCAATGGAGAGAGATTTTGTTTGGGGGGATTTATTCCTTTCACTAGCATCTTTACTTTCACTCTCTCAAGTTGAATGAAGTAACCCAGACTTTGTTAAGATTAAAAAACACCAGAAATTAAGTGGGAGAAGCCCTTCACATTAAACAAAGAAAGATGAGTTTCTTTGGGGCTCCAGTCAGAAGTTTCTGAAAGACTTAATTGGTTAAGGTTGAGTCAGGGACCTGGGTTACAGGCAGGTTCATAATGACAGAGAAGATTGAGGTGGGGGAGAACCTGGAGGAACAGAGGGAGTTTTAGATGTCAATCTCATGTGATTCTGTATGGACCGAGAAGTGAATTTAGGGGAAATATGAACCACTATAGTTTGTATGTATTCCTTAGATTCTTTGTGGATTAAAAATGTCATTAATAAAACTTTCTCTCTGCTAATGAACCATAACGTCAGCGCCCACCCAAATGTACAGGCACCAGAACGCGAATCATTAGGCATTATCGCTATAAACATGGGTTCAGTGACTTAGCGTGTAAGCAGCTGGAGAAGGGAGAGACCAGATGGGCAGAAATAGTAAGGTAGATGCTTTAGCAGGTAGATGGTCAACAGTATGGTAGATGCCTCAGAAGGTAAAGAACAGTAAGATTAAACAAGGGTGGGAGTGAAGGGCCATGCCCATTGAGTGTGGTGTCCCATGAACCTGGATATGTGTGCATAGAGGCAGGCTGTATTCCAGACAGGCTTGTGTGGAGTATATCAGTAAGATGGTCTTCATTAATGTAGGTATGCATCCATCCAATCATTTTATTTATTCAATGACTGAACGAGTGAGATGTTTGTTTATCTATTATTTCTCTATTAATATGAAATAGACGATCTCTAGTCATCTGCTGGATAGAGCTTGGTAATTGCTGAAGAGTTGAAGAACTAGCTAAGGTGACCTGGGGAAAGTAAGGCAGGAATTCAGACTGGTCGTCATGATTTGGGCCCTAAACCCAGTTGTTTGTTCATGAGATGTCTGTCCACCCTGCTACACATTCTAAGGAAGCAGGTGGGATTGAGACTAGTTGGTTAGTCTCATCCTTGAGTCGCATCGGTTTACAAATGGATGCCACAAGAACTCAAGGTGAAAGACTTCAGTCCTGGGAACAAGGTCAACTAAGTCTGTACCAGAGGTTATTAACAAAAGGCTACATGTTAGCACAAGCCCTATGGATCCACCCTCATTCCCCACACAACTACCAGGGAGAAAAATCAAAACAAAACCCCAGAGTGATGTGTTTACAAAGAGAAGCTGTGTAGCTGGCCATGGCTACCCTTCATTTAGGAGTCCTGGTGGCTGGTAGTTAAGCATGTGGCAGTTGACCGCAACATGGGCAGTTGAAACTCACTTTCTCTCCATGGGAGAAAGATAAGGTAGTCTACTTCCACGGAGATTCCAGACTTGGAAATCCTCCGAGGCTGTCTATTTTGTCCTATAAGCTTGTTAGTGGTGAGGGCCAACTTGGTGGCAATGGGATGGGTCCCACACATAAGGAATCTTGTTAGCCCAAGGTCTGAGTGTTGAGCTGCTCACCTAATGGTCTGCTGCCTGGACCACGTACCACTGTGAGGAAGAAAAGACCTTGTCTGCCCTACGGGACTCCAGGCGTAGAAGTCAACCCAATGGCTAAAAGAACATCAGTCACTCATTTGTATGGCTTCCTGCAGTGGGGCTGGACAGAGAATTGGTTCTAAGGATAACGATGATTTAGGGGAAGAAACATCAGTGCCGAACAGTGGCGAAATTCCAAAGAAGCTGTGAGGCAGAAATGAAGTGTAGTGACAACATGCACCCCACTCCGAGTAGCAAGGCTCTGAGGAGGAGAATAAATAGATTAGTGTCACTTTAGAGGTGTTCGCTTTCTCCATTCAGCCACGTAATGCAATTATTTAGAAGTTCGGGATTCTTTTAATGCTGTTTGAAGAACTTAAGAGGTTAAGGGCTTGGAATGATAAATGCATTATTAATGTTGCCTCATAGAAACATCCAAGTCTATAATTTCCGAGGCAGGAGAAAAAAGAGAAAAGACTAATAGGTTTTTTACTCACTTTTAACAACCCCCCCTCCCCCCCGGTAAATTAACCTACAGGACCTGTGAGAACTGTATAAATTAGACATTATTAGAGAAAGTAATAATGGACCAAAAGCCATCATCTGACAGTTTGATTTATCAGCAGGTGGGAAGGGCACAACTTTGGTTTGGGGGGTGCCTTTTCATGGCAACCCCTGCACAGCTGGAACAGAGGATTAATGACACAGGTAGGGAAAGTTGTGGACGAATTCACACCAGAATGGATATAGTCTCCTCTGTGGCCTTGTGTAAGCCCCACAAGGACCTGTGAGAGGTACCGGAAGCACATCGTATGGTAATAAAGAGCTGGGGCTTTGGAATCTGACCCGTCTGAGGTCAAATAGCAGTTCCACCAACTGTAAATCATGTGACCCAAGCAAAAGACACCTCTGGCTTGCACCAAGAAGTGTGAGGACTCCTCACAGGACTTTTGTGAGAAGTAACAAACATCGTATATGTAAACAATTAAATTAGGGGCCCAGAACATGGCAAGAATTCAACATAAAAGCTAACAGTCTTACTTTGCATTAGAATTTGTCCAGTGTCATTCTTAGTAGTTCGGGACGGTTCCTACTATCTCCCCTGGAGAGGTGACATTTAGGTGAACGGAATGACTTACACATGATCATAGAATTGGCCTGCGGCAGAGCCAAGAATTTCTCCTTTTCCTCTTTCAACATATTTAAGCTGTAGGTTTCAGCCACTTCAGTCTGAAGTTCAAATCACTTCTTAGTTCTTGTCAGCCTTTTCTGAGCAGCAGACACAAAGCTGTTCAGAGATAACAGGTATTTCACGGAGAGAAAAATGAAAAGATAAGATGATATCTAGAAATGATATATATGTATATATAAAATTATTTCCAGTTTGCATACATATATGTATAAAGTTCTTTTTATTATTTTTCTGACTTATTTGAATATGATCTGTAGGAAGCATAGTGAGCCCTGTTGGCATAGAGATTACATGATGGCATGAGTTTGAGCTGTTTCTTAAAATATATATGTATTACATATATATGTGACACATATAAAGACATATCTCTCTAGGCCTGTTAACCTAACTGTCCATGAGCTTGGAGATACCTTCTGATTGTAAACAGCTATCAAACTGGATAAAATAGTAAAGTAAAATTTTCAGGCACTGGAAAATAGATCGCATAGGTCTGTGATCCTTAATGAAGAGAAGCGCCCAGAGAGAGCCCACGTTAGGCTCGGGTTCTTGCTTGAGGCACTTTATATACCATAATGTGACTCAGTAGAGGCCGTGCGTCTTGCTGAACTGAGAAACAGGAAGCAAGCTATGGGGTGCTGACGTTCCTGGTACGTGTGGCGAAGCTTTTAGGAAGGTCGAAACTGGGTTGAGGAAAAACCTATATATCTGTCCAGGGGTTCACCACAAACTGTTGGCCATGACTTAGCTGCACACATGTTGGGGGGAGATGTTGAGGCGCAGCAGAGAATAACGGTTATAGCAAGGGCTTGAGAGTAAATGCCAAAGGTTATATAGACTTGGCTGAGCCCCCAGCATTCAGTTGGAGAGTTCCGAAAGGCCATCCATAATTCAGGGCTGAGGTCCACGGCGTGAGGTCAGAGTCGTGCCACATGACTAGGAAGAACACCAAAATAGATCCTCCACCGTAGAGATTAAGTCGAGCCTACCATATCAGAAACAGTTGTCAAAATGTTAACTGTCTGACAAAAATAAAATTTGTTATCCTTTAAACTTTAAATAAAGATAACAAGAGAATCCAGGCTTTGTTTGATGGTCCATCTTTGAAGTCTAATAGATAATAAATGTTACAAGATGCATGGGTAAGTGGAAAAATGTGACCATCAAGAAAAAATATCAATAAACAAAGGGGCCGAGGTGGCCAAGATAGTGAGTTAACGTTCCCATATATTGCTAGCAAGAGAATAGAAAGTCGTACAGCCATTTTGGAAAAAGTGTACCGGTCATATATGTTTGTATGGTTATTTACATGCCAAACGAAAATTTGGATCATATGGGATGTAAATCACATCTCACTAAAGATACAAACATACACAAAGTTGAGATAAGCTATGAGGAAATAATGAATGGTTTAATCCACAATGGAGCTTCAAAATTTTCTTGATAAAATGCCATTATCTTTTATTTTGATTTTTCCAGAAACTTTTTGAAGTCACTTGTTTGTGTACTAGAAAAATAGACATAAAGTCAAAGTAAAATGGGCTGTAAAAATTATTTGAAAATAATAGTGGACGCAAACTTCTCAAATCCTGTGAAAATTAACTTACATATCCAAGAAGCTCAGGGAATCCAAGCCAGATGAATACAGTGAGGACAACAAGAGTTATGACAGTCTAGCTGGTGAGACCGAAAGATAAATGAACTTTTTTACTGGTCAAAGGAAGTCGGTGTGCTTTCAAAAAGGAGAGCCCTGCCACAGATTACAACTGGCATTCCTTGAGAAATAACAAGGGCTAAAAACCAAGGGAGCAAGATCTTCAAGCTTCTGAAAGAAAACCGTCAATACAGGTTTCTTGACTCAGAAAAAAATTCAAATGTAAAGATTACTTAAACAAAATTTTGGATAAACAGCAGCTGAGTGGCTGTGTCTGAATCTGCCCTGCAGCATCACAATGGAAGAAGGAAACTCTTTGTGCTGACAAATAAATGACTTCAGATCAAATTCAAAGATAGAATGGAATGGAAAGGACTAGAAAGGATAGGTAGGAAATATTAAAAAGTATTGATTTCTTTTATGGGAACTGATGGTTTACTTTTTAAAAAGCAAATATTTTGGTAGAGCTTATAAGAATATGTGAAATATTTGATAACACCAAGACCGGTGATGAGGTGGTAAGTAAAGTTATATGAATGTAAATTGCTTACATTTTACCTGAATCATATATTAGTCACACATAGACTGCGGTGAGTTAAAGATGCCCTGGTGGTGCTGTGGATTAGGTGTTAGGCTGCTAGCCATAATGTTGGCAATTCAAAGCACCAGCTACTCTATGTTAGCAAGATAAGGTTGCCTGTTTCCATAAAGACCTACAATGTTGGAAACTGTGTGGATATTTTGGGTTTCTTGTCATTCTTAAAGCATCCATAAAAAGTTCCCAGTGATAACGTAGCTAAAAATAATTTTAAAGGTTTTGCTTATTCCTTACAATGACAAAAATGGAGGGTCAGAGGGGGGGAAATAATAACAGAAAACAGTTGGAACAAATAGAAAACAAGCAAAGATAGACTTGAACTGACCCTTATTAACAAAGTATAAATGACCTAACAATATTAATGGAAAGGCAGAGATTGTCAGACTGGATAAAATGCAAGCCCCAGACATATGTTGTCTACTAAAGATGTATTTTGATATAAAGACATAGATGGATTAAAAGTTAAAGTATGTAAAAAAGATCAGTTCAAAAACTATAAGAAAGCTCGCCATAAGGAAGTTGGCTGGACTAGGTTAACATCAGTAAAGGTAGACCTTAAGACTAAGAGTGTTATTGAAGATAAGGTGTCTAGAAACATCTCTTTAAGGTCTTTCGATTTCCTTTGACATCACATCAAAATTCTTCCATATATCAGGATATCATATGCCTATAAAAAAATCTGCCGTGCCCTTCATCCGGACTATACATTACTCTGAGTGTGACCATGCCTGGTGTCAGCCTTGTGATGGAAAATCCATCACATGCAGAATTTCACTGGTTTGCCTCGAGATTAGTGGATCTCAACCTTCCTGATGGCCGTGAACCTTTAACACAGTTTCTCATGTGGTGGTGACCCCCAACCATAACATTATTTTCGTGGCTACTCCATAACTGTCATTTTGCTACTGTTATGAATCATAATGTAAATATCCGATCTGCAGGATGTATTTTCATTGTTACAAATTAAACATAATTAACGCCTAGTGATTAATCACAAAAACAATATGCAATTATATATTGTGCAATACTTATTTCTAATGGCAAATCAAGGAAATGTTGTCTTGAAGCATGGTGTAGCATGGGTAACAGTCTTCACGCCGGGCACTTGTTTGTGGGCATATCTGCATGTGGGTGGATCCGCTTGGAGACAGATAGAGGAGCGGTGTCTTGGTTCCTGAAACCATTGGAAAGATGTGTTTTCCAATGGTCTTAGGTGACCCCTGTGAAAGGGTTGTTTGACCCCATGGGGGTCGCGACCCACAGGTCGAGAACGGCTGCTCTAGGTGGCTAGACAGAGACACCTCTCTGATGTGCCGAAGGAATTCCTCAGCCTGAGAAATTTGGTACCGTCACAGATCTTATAAACCATTTATCCAAAAATGTAATCATTTCATTCACAAATATCATTCAGAATGCCCTCGGTGTATTAGGAATGTGGAATAGATCCTATGTCTACAGAAGTAAATTTAGTCAGGATCACTGTCTTCAAAAGTGTAGTCTGCACAATACGAATTCCAGTGAAACACGATATGTGTCCCACTAAAGTAATGCACAAAGGGCTGTGGAGAAGCAGGTGTTTGCCATGTAAAGCCTGGCACAGATCAGTCTAGAGAATGACACTGCTTTGTACGTGGCATATTAGTTTCTGCACACCGACACCAGCAAGTACCTGCATTGTCTGATTTATGAAGAACATAGAGAGCAGCAGTGCTCCGAGGATTCCTCCAGAGACTTCAAATGGTAGCTGAGGACCCGCAGGGAATTTTGGTTTTCTTTGATTCTGTTCTGCTTTTTAATTCTTCACAACACAAATTCCCACTCCTCCCCACTACACTGTTCGTTAAATAAATGAGTACTATCTCAAAATTCAGGGTAACTTTTGTCCACTTCCAAGCTACCTGGCCAGGTGTTATTTGTCAGGTAGAATAGACCTCATTTCAGAAAGGTTACCTCTTCTGTGGTTATATCCAATTTGAGGCCTATTTCAGAGGTCTATACCATGCCAGAAAGTAATTCACAGCCCAGATTACAAAATCTCCATTTCTGAACTCATTTCCTGTGAAGGAAAATACCCTGCAAGCTGTCAGTTAAAGCTGTAAAGGAAGACTGGATTCAGGGATTCCCAAGGACAGAGGCTCTGTGCATGCTACAGTGATTCCAGACATTATTGCATCCCCAGCCCCTACCCTTCTCAGCACCAGGAGCTGGGATTCAGTTGTGCCTGGAGGAACAAGGAAAGAAAGGTGGGAGATTAGGTTTGTGGATTTCCCTTGGACAATAAGATGCATCACACAGAACGTTCATTTTCATTACATGAAGCAAGGACTCAACGATCTCCTATAGCAACCAAGAATAGAAGACAGGACCCCTGGCTTTTGAGAGGGCGTTTCCTATCTCATTGTGCTGGGCAAAGGTCTACTTTTATCATGACACAGAAAGGCCCGCTGTTGATATAATCGTTTAACTTTGTTGCTTAATGCAAAGAAGGTAGAAATCGTAGGGGCACATAATAAAGTGGCTCTGGGCGTCTGACCGATGTTCTTGCTAATGGCATAACTGGGGCATGACTTCAAAGTCACACATTCTAACCATGCCTTCTCATGCTTTGCAAAAGTCTCTGGTTAGAGAAGCAGGAAGGGTATGCAGCAAGTCCAAAAACAAGTGCATTGTCTTAACACTGTAGCCTAATCAATGTAAATGAACGAAATGCTCTGTACGAATTACTTAGCACGTATAGGTTCTAGTCATGGTGCTAAGTTTTGTGCAGAGAGATCACTTAGATGGAGAACCGGGCTTCAGGAAGATTCGGCAAACCATTCAAGGTCATGTTGTTGAAAGTCAATGGTTCTAATCAGATTTTTCTCTTTGCCTACCTGAAATTGTCCCCAGAACACCTGAGCATACCTCAAGCCAAGCTCAAGATCAAATCATCAACCCTTGCTTTCTTTCTCATCTAAGATTTTCTTTACTAAATATCTGGATTCAGAAGCCAGACACTTGATCATTGTTTAGCACACCCTGCCTCGTCCTTCAAATTGGATCCATTGTTAAATCTTGTTTATATGCTCTTATATTCTCATGCAGTGCTTGGCCCTGTGTATCCACCTGATACACTATAATTTTATGGAAGCAAGAATTTATGCGCTTATCAAATGCATAGTTGCCAACCATTTATGAGTGGGAGAATCAGAGGCTTTACCAAGATGTTCTCGCAAGGCACCAAAGGGAGTCCAGAGACAGCTCAGTGTGTGCAGCCCGAGAGGAATGTGTTAGTGTCCACAACAGGACAAGTTACACTGTGATTTAAAACCAAGAAAGAAGTGCATCAGGCTTAAATTCTTTCACCGCATGTATTCCATCTGCGTGCTGAGCATATATTCCAAGAAGATGGTCTAGTGGAGGAGGCACGGGGCATCAGAATTGTAGGAAGGCTCCTGAACAGCCTGGCGTGAAGGTGACCTTGCTTGATGAAAGTGAAGTGGACTCGAAGCACTTACCAAGGTCGATCCAAGACTGCAGCTTTCCATATGGACTATACCTCAAACAGAGAAGAGAAAGCCCTCACGGCTGGACCGGCTAGTGATATCACCATCAATGGAGCGGAGACTGATGTTGCCAATGACTTCATTTTACTTGGATCTACAACCAGAGTTCATGGAAGCAACAGGCTGGAGGTCAGGTGAAGTATTGCTCTGGGAAAATCTGCTGCAAAACATGTTAGAAAGCAAAGATTTCACTTTAAGGATGAATGTGCAAGTGAAACAACCTCAATGTGTTGAACTGTCTCATATGTATGTTAGAGCTGGACATTGAAAGAAGACAGATAGAGGATCCATAGCTTTGAACTCATGGTGTTGATGCAGAATATTAAATATACCAGGAGGCACTAGAAGAAGAAATAAATCTGGGGTGGAAGAACAGCCAGAATGCTCCAGAGACATGTCATCTTGAGGAGCTGATCCCTGGAGAAGGACATCATGTTTGGTGTAGCAACAAAAGAGGAAACCCTTTAATGAGATGGGGTGTCTGGAACAATGGGATCAAACATACATTTATGAGGACGGTGCAGGATTGTGGAGTGTCGGGTTCTGTTGTATACAGAGGCACTGGGAATCAGAACTGAGCCAAGGACACCTAGCAACACCAGAATCCTTCATCCTTTGCCCCCACCCACGCCTCTACTTCACTCCTCCGTGCCAGGGTAGCCGCTATAATCCAGAGTCTCATCTCTTGTCTTGATTAGTTGGGCTCTCCAAGATCTTTCCGCATTTTCTCCAATATAGATTTCATTAGATTCAGAATTGTCACATAAAGCTTCATAGACTTCCCTACTGGATTCGTGTTAGACTTCTGACCACATAACCTAATTCACTCCTTTAACCCTGATTAATATACAGATAAGATTCAGGACAGAGAAGGTAATTTAATTTGTCAAAAGCTGAACCCCCTTGGGTGACCTGGTTTCAAACCCCACAGTGATCCATACAGGTTCTGTTGTGAAGAGGAATAAGTCCCCTTGGATCTGGCCTCACTGAATTTTCCCCGGAATCCTTTATTTCGTTTTACTTTATTTTATTGTTGGACCATATCATTTCCAGGTTGCTTGATTAACTTCAATAGTGCTATCTAGAACACAAGTCACTTCACCTGGGTGTGGGGGAAATAAGGTCTGACTTTCTAATCCAGAGGTTAAGTCTTGCATCTGGTTGCTGCTGCGCTTTAAGCCAGCCAAGCCTCCAGACCATCTTTGCTTCTGCTGTAAAGGTAGAGATCTTGTGGCACTGGTCTTTGAGCATCTTCTAAGTTCTAAAACGGAACTATAAAATCACTTACCACATCGTTGAAAAGAAATAAAAGGGTCTCAGGATGAACTACAGGCAGCGAGGGACACAAGCGCCACATCATCACACAACAGTCAATTTAAGAGAAACAATGGTCTTGCAAAAGGAATGTGTAGCTTCATTGGCCCAGAAACCAGTGATTCAACAGAGGTGGTTTCTTGTTTTCTTTTCCACCCACTGAGTTCTTTGTACATTCGTCCAAGAAATACCAAAAATAAAAGTTGAATTTTCTCCAGGAACAATGGGATGGAAACCAGACTTCAGACACACCTCTTTGCAGCCAGCCCAAGCCAGGATCTCCTGAGAAGATTGTGGCCATGAGGGAGTGCCAGGGAGCTAGGGCCAAACCCACCCCTTTCCACCAACATGGCTACCTCATGCAGTCACAGCAGACATGGCTGCTTTAGGTAGGGACATAGGTAGGGAGATATACAGATAGTTAGATAGATACATAATGAGGTAGATAAAAGGTAGCACTCCCTAGAAACTAGAATCTTTGTAAATTAATCTTGGGAAGCAGCTAGACTGATATACTAGGCTTGAGAAAGAGAGAGAGAGAGAGAAAGAGAGAGAGAGAGAGAGAGAGAGAGAGAGAGAGAGAGAGAGAGAGAGAGAGAGAGAGAGAGAGAGAAACAATGTATGGTTTGGAAAACATCCCAGTTCACAGAGGCAGGAAGAGATGTTCAAGTCCATCTTACCTTGACTCAAAAACCTGTATTCTGATGTTAATACCATTTGCTGCTGGTGATGCTGTGAGGTTCCCTGGCCCACTTAGAACTGGGGAGATCCTCCTGGGAGCTGCCATAGCTTGTAATAATCAGATGTGGGTTCTTTATGAAAAAGGAGTTTCTGTGATTATGTTTATAAATCTATATTTTCCAAGCTCTGCTACTATGAGTTAATTCTCTAGGTATGATCAGCTTTGTATGCAGTCACAAGGCCTAGATCAAGTCCAAGGGTTGGCTGACTTCATCTGAGAACACTTGCTCATACACACACAGGCACAGACCCATGCAGACACACACACACACACAAACACACACACACACTCGGTGGTTTTGTCTGTGTGACCCCCGAGATGATGGGTCTCTATCCTTATTCCAATTCCACCAGGAGACAGACTTGGATTTACTAATGGAAAGATTCTCTCTCTGTCAGTTATTCAGGGGAAATGCCTTGTCCCGGAAAGTACTCCCATGGTTAACTAGTGTCGAATATTAACTCACAAGGGAGGTGAATTAAATCACCCTCAAGTCCCTTTATCTTGGGGATCCTATGGTATTCTGAGACTATTTTTTTAAGATGAATCATTTTATTGGAGGTTATAACTGTACTTTTATAATAACCCATACATCAATTGTATCAAGCACATTTATACATATGTTACTATCATCATTTCCAAAACATTGTCTTGCTACTTGAGCCCTTGGTATTAGCTCCTCTTTTTTTCCTCCATCCCCCTTCCCCCATCCTCATGATCTCTTGATAAATTATTATTATTTTCATATCGTACACCTTCCACTGTCTCCCTTCGCCCATACTTCTGTTGTTTGTCCCCCTGGTGGTAATGGTGTTGGTTGGGGGGTGAGGGTTATATGTTGATCATTGCAATCAGTTCCCCCCTTCTCTCCCTCCGCCCTACCCTTCCCCCTACCCTCGTGGTATCACTACTCTCAGTAATGTTCCTGAGGGGTTTATCTGTCCTGAATTCGTGTGATGAGAGCTCTTATCTATAGTAGTGTACATGCTCCTGTCTAGCCTGATTTGTAAGGTAGAACTGGAGTCATGATAGTGGGGGGGGGCATTAAAGAACTAGAGGAAGGGAGTGTGTGTCATCAGTGCTATACTGCACCCTGGCCAGCTCAGACCTTCCTTGTCACCCTTCTCTAAGGGGATGCCCAGTTGTCTACAGATGGGCTTTTGATCTCAACTCCTACTCCCCTAGTTCTCATGAATATGATTGTTTGGGGTCTTCTGATGTCTGACCCCTAATCCTATCAATACCTCGTGATCACAAAGGCTGGTGTGCTTCTTCCATGTTGATTTTGTTACTTCCCTGCTAGATGACCACTTGTTTAACTTCAAGCCTGTAAGACTCCAGGTGCTGTATCTTTTAATAACCAGGCACCATCAGCTCTCTTCGCCACATTTGCTTATGCACCCAGTTTGACTTCAGCATCTTGTTGGGAAGGTGAGCATCACAGAATGCCAGGTTACTAGAACAGAGTGTTCTTTCCTTGAAAGAGGACCCAATGTCTATCTGCTACCTGATACTTAACATATGTACATAGAACTATATCCCTATCATTATACATTAATATATTTAGATATATACATGACTATATTTATACCTCAATAAATGCCTTTTGCCTCCTAGTTATTTCCTAATTTTCCTTTTCCTTTCCTCCTGTGCCACTATCATGTTCAACCTTCATTAGCCTCTCAGTCATTCCTCTTGGCTACATTGCACTTGATGAGACCCCACCAGGCATTCTACACTGCCTTATCATAGGTTGTAGATCTCTTATTGTTCCCTTCTCCCTGGATTTGTTCGCTCCTCCTCCCTTTCCTCCACCTCCCTCTCTTCCCTGTCACCCCAGAACTGTTGATTCATTGCCCCAGAAACCTGTTGTTTTTGCCTCAAATTGTTTATCTTGCCTATCTTATATAGACATGAAAAAAAGGAAGAAGAAAATAAAACAGAAAAGGGCAGGGGTGGGGGGGTTATAACTAGTCCAGGTCTGTCTACTGACCCTTATGTATATTTTCTGATCAAGTTTGATGAGGTGCCAAGCCCTGCGCATGAGTCGGAAGTCTGTTTTCAGGATTCCTTGGGGATTTCGTTGCTTTCTCCCCTTGCTGCTCTGTTGTGCTCCCTTTGTGTTTTGTCGTGGTGTGGGAGGGGTCGGAGAAGACACAATTTCCATACTGTCTCCAGTGTTGTCCCCTGCAGGGCTGTGGGACAGTGAGGGGACATTGCATGGTGGGGTCGGCCCTGCAGACCTCTCTGTGCCTTTGCTGCTCTGAGCAGGATCTCTCTCTCTCTCTCCTCCCTTCTTCATTTGCTGCTGTGGGGGCTGGGCAGACCCACCACCCTCCCCAAGCTGTATCTTCAGTGCTGTCTTCTGTAGTGCCATCTTCTGGGGAGGGGGTTGACATAACTGGGATTGGGGCCGGTCCTGCAGACCTTTCTGTTCGTTCGCTGGTATTCTGAGAATTTTTAAAGATAAATGTTATTTATTTTGTTACTGTTGACAATAGTTACACAGCAAAACACACACCAATCCAACCGTTTCTACACGTACAATTTAATAACATCGAAGACTGCCTTCAAGGTGTACAACCAGCCATTCTCACCCTCCTCACTGAGTTGAGCACCCCCAGTCACATACAGTCACTGAACCCCTTCATCCAGGGTTCCTATGGACTATTTCAAGTTGCTGTTGACAGTGTGATCCCTTAGAGAGAGTTCAGAAAGGATCATGGTGCCCAAGGCAGACCTTTTTTTTGCTAATTAAGTTAAACTCTTTGCATGGTTTTCAGAAGACTCCAGGGGCGGGAGGGGGATGGGTGGTTTTAGTTTTAAGACTTAAAGACTATTTCATGGCCAGCATTTCAGGCATGGTCCATCCTCCACGGCTCCAGAAGGATCAGAGCCCACAAGAACTCAGAAATAGTTCACTCTTGGAATCTACATAAATGTGAAAGTCTGTGATAGGTGTACGTTCATCTACTTATTGTTTAATTCACTTAGCCTTTGACTTGTTCATTTCACAAATCTGTGTATCTAACCTTCTGTGGGGCCTGACCTGGGATAGAAGCTGAGGCTCCCTCTCCACCAAGCCATGTGAACACCTAATGAGGGAAGGGGGCCCCTGAAAGGTGACCATCCATACAGACACGGACACTGCTCAATAGAGAAAAATAGGTCCAGCCAGAAAGCTTTTGAAAAATTTAGGTTCTGAAAAAAGCATTTGTTACACGAATTTGAACCACTTTTTTTAAAAATGTGCTGAGACCATGCTTTTACGCAAAATTGCCATTGGCTGGTTCTCCAGATGAACAGCGACCTACATGCAGACTCAAGAAATCCTAAGTGATGAAAAGTCAACGACGCCATGGATAGTTCATCAAATCCACATCTCTCATGTGTCCTGCAGGGACACTGAGGCATCTGAGGCTGGAATCAGGTGTTGATGTTTGTCGGACACATGTGATGACAACATGATTAACTATGTTATACTTCTGTTGAATATTGTTGCTGCTTTGAAGTGCTGGCCATGTGCCAGAAACTCCCAAGGGGCTTCAAATGAGATTTCAAGCCTCAACGTAAACCCAAGAGCAGGTCTATGGTCTTCCTTTTGCAGATAGGTATACAAGTTTACTGATTCATTTATACAGATTCATACCTATGAAGTGCCAAAGGCAGAAGGGGAACCCAGGCCTGTCTGACTTTAAAAGCCCATAATGGGGGCATCCTAACCATTTGCTCTTCCTGACATCTGGTTGACTGGCCCTCAACATTCAAGATGATCAAGAACAAAGCCCGACTCATACTTCACGCAGGGTAAGGTTTATTTGTGGGGCCTTAGGGCAGGCGGAAGGGATTGCTCAGTAGCTCCTCCCTGTCATGAGTGTACCCTCTGCCAACGGAAACAAGCCTGAGAAATGGAGCAGCGATACCTAATCTGGGGGTACGACCCCTTGCACTGGAGACATCCGCAGCTGTTGCCATAACAAGAGCAGGAGGGTGATAAGGAGCTGGGAAAAGACTGTAACAAAGAAGGTTACACCCCAGTCAGACTGTGGACGCAGACCGGAATTGGCCCTGGCATTCACACAGTGTGGGAGAGCAGGCGCAGACCAGAGGGTGCCAACAGTATTTCCTTTCCCAACGGCCTTTTGATTCCTGGCTGACAAGTGTAGTCTTATAAAGCCAGGTTCTTAGGGGCTAGGTCTTTTTAGAAATTGGACCCTGGCTAATTCTCTCCCTTTAGCTCTTGCTTCCCAACAGCTGTGTGTCCCATGGACCAACCACAAAGAACTGTAGTTAGAGGCTTAGACCCTTCCATGCTACTTCCCACCACTGTGCTATTCACTAGACTTTCTGCTGCTCAGAAACACCCCCCTCCTTCTCTCTTCACGCAGAGTTTCTGTCCATTCTCCCAGGTTGATGCAAAAGGGAACATCACCGGGGGACATCGCCTGCGTCCATATTAGCATCTCGCAGATTCAGATGAGCATGGCTTGTTTGCCCAATGGGGCGGTGGCTGTCCTTGGGAATGTCTAAACGAACACCCTCCCACTTTGTTGATCCTGCGGGCTCCCATTTCTGCCTTCTGCAGAAGACTGCTGTCGTTTGAGGGAAGAGACTAGGCCGCATTTCGCTTTGTGCTCACAGAATGTAGAAAGATAAGCGGCACACTGCAGATTCTCAACAAGTACTTGATGGGCAAAAGAAGGAATGTCCAAATGAGCAAATCGGTGGGCTCAAATTGATTTCACAGACAAAATCTTGGTCAAGTTGAAGGACCCAGAAAAAAAATTCCTCGCTTACATTGCCTTTATGCGCCTGAGCAATGGCTCTTTACTCACCATGACTCTGAGGTTCGTCCAAAGACCCCCAGGGATCGTGTGAGCACCTGTTCTCAGAGTACACCCGGGGAAACTGAGGTCCAAAGAGGTCAGGTGACTCCGTCCATAGCTTTGGATCTCAGAGCTTGAAGACTTACAAGCGGACATCAAGCCAAGCCTACCCCTACTCTCCACGTCCGCTACTTCTGTGATGACCACCCACCTGCGCCAACCTGCCTTCCCCCCTGAACTAGTCCTTCACCTTGCTAGCATTCCTCCCCGGGTCTCCTGCCCTGTGAAGTCTACTCCGGCCGTCCAGACCAGCACGCACTCCTTCGCTGTCTCTCAGAGGCCGGGTCTTGGCTTCCCAGCTCTCACCGCGGCTTCTCATCATACAGTTAAGAAGATAAATATTTCACTAACGGCTGTCTCCCCCGCTAGACTGGAAAATTCCTGAAGCAGGAACCATAAACCGTTGATTTCTGCTGTCTGTAATTAGAACCTAACACTGCCTGGCACAAAGAAAGCGCCCAATAGATACTTGTGGAGTGAATGAATTCATGAGTGATGGAAGGAAGACAAGGAGTCACTCTCTGATACCTTTGGCCAAGTAGACAGAAACTGATCCAATCTATTGCTAGGCTTTCTGAACTTACTTTTTGCATGTTTTCCCAGCCTTCTACATAACTCTATTCCTCAAAACCTCGTCTCTCCTCCAAAGTTTCATGGTTTCCAAGACACCTGTAGGAAGCGGGTCCCCCTGTATAAGCTGAGACCTAACCAAACATGCTGGCATGCTAATCTACATTATCTTGGACATACATGACCACTTCCATGAGATGGTATATAACTCTGGGTAGTTACGGCCTAATTCACAGGTGTCCTGTTCCCCAGCATTCTCAGTCAATGCCAACCAGGAAGCTGTAACCCCGTCATTTTGTTTCCATGTCCGTCTGCCTGAACAGATGAACATGTCAGGAGTGGGCAACATGCCTCTGGCTCCTGTTTTCAAACACAAGCAAAAGGATCTCCATCTATATTCGAAAGCTCGTGTGTATTCCAGGAAGTTTTAGTTGAGAAATAAGAAAATACTAATCAGACTTCTTTTCTCCTTTCCTTTATGGACCATGCTCTAATTTTAAAATTAAAGAAGAAAAATTTAGCCGAGAGAGAGAAAAATGAAGATAAGAGAGTGGTTCTGGATAAGGTTGGATAATTATATTTTTCGCATTGCTTAGCAGTTAGGATTGACAACTACTGATTAGCTGAGGTGCTGTGCAGCTTTTCAAAACAACTCACAACACAAAAGTAATAATTGGATATAATTGCAAAGCCCATTGATATGGTCCCAGCATATTCTTTGGATTCCAGACCTTGGTTGCCCCAGCCATAAAAATAAGAAAGATGGACTAGTTCCATGGATTTTAATTGTTACTCTCCCAGATTTATTCATACGGTGTTTAGTGAGCACCTACTAGGTAACAGGCTTGCTCTGGGTGCTAATAAGCCCCCAACTGGGTTTTACAGCCAAAAGAAAGCTCATCTTTCAGTAGGGGGTACAGGTATATACTGCCACATAGCTGCATCGTATCAATATATTTATAATCACTATACCTCAGAGGTGAAAGCTTTTGACAGACTATAACACAGAAGTACAGAGGTCCAGAATCACGAACACAATGGGAAGATCTCAGCTTTCGGTTTACGTGCACATGAAGGATGAAAAGATGGCAGGGAGACTGCAGGGAAAGGACCAGGAAAGGCAGAGATGGGCTGCCAGGGCCTCCCGGGCTGTGTGATGGCTCTCTGCCATGCTCCGACAAGTCCTGTGGTGTGTCTCTCCTGTCTGAAGTGGCGGTTGACATGGTCACCCATGCTTTCCAAAACAGCATGACAGTGACAGTGTGAAAATAAAAAATGATGGGGATGGGGGACGGGTCTGCTAAATGGAGCAGTGGGGAGTAGGGGAAGGAGTATGATGGTGCGCCGGAAGTGGTAATGGGGCTGGGCAGAGTGGACACTGCGTGCATTAAGCTGGAAGTACTGGGTGGGCAGAGTGGACACTGCGTGCATTAAGCTGGAAGTACTGGGTGGGCAGAGTGGACACTGCGTGCATTAAGCTGGAAGTACTGGGTGGGCAGAGTGGACACTGCGTGCATTAAGCTGGAAGTACTGGGTGGGCAGAGTGGACACTGCGTGCATTAAGCTGGAAGTACTGGGTGGACAGAGTGGACACTGCGTGCATTAAGCTGGAAGTACTAGGTGGGCAGAGTGGACACTGCGTGCATTAAGCTGGAAGTACTGGGTGGGCAGAGTGGACACTGCGTGCATTAAGCTGGAAGTACTGGGTGGGCAGAGTGGACACTGCGTGCATTAAGCTGGAAGTACTGGGTGGGCAGAGTGGACACTGCGTGCATTAAGCTGGAAGTACTGGGTGGGCAGAGTGGACACTGCGTGTATTAAGCTGGAAGTACTGGGTGGGCAGAGTGGACACTGCGTGCATTAAGCTGGAAGTACTGGGTGGACAGAGTGGACACTGCATGCATTAAGCTGGAAGTACTAGGTGGGCAGAGTGGACACTGCGTGCATTAAGCTGGAAGTACTGGGTGGGCAGAGTGGACACTGCGTGCATTAAGCTGGAAGTACTAGGTGGGCAGAGTGGACACTGCGTGCATTAAGCTGGAAGTACTGGGTGGGCAGAGTGGACACTGCGTGCATTAAGCTGGAAGTACTGGGTGGGCAGAGTGGACACTGCGTGCATTAAGCTGGAAGTACTGGGTGGGCAGAGTGGACACTGCGTGCATTAAGCTGGAAGTACTGGGTGGGCAGAGTGGACACTGCGTGCATTAAGCTGGAAGTACTGGGTGGACAGAGTGGACACTGCGTGCATTAAGCTGGAAGTACTGGGTGGGCAGAGTGGACACTGCGTGCATTAAGCTGGAAGTACTGGGTGGGCAGAGTGGACACTGCGTGCATTAAGCTGGAAGTACTGGGTGGGCAGAGTGGACACTGCGTGCATTAAGCTGGAAGTACTGGGTGGGCAGAGTGGACACTGCGTGCATTAAGCTGGAAGTACTAGGTGGGCAGAGTGGACACTGCGTGCATTAAGCTGGAAGTACTAGGTGAGCAGAGTGGACACTGCGTGCATTAAGCTGGAAGTACTGGGTGGGCAGAGTGGACACTGCGTGCATTAAGCTGGAAGTACTGGGTGGGCAGAGTGGACACTGCGTGCATTAAGCTGGAAGTACTGGGTGGGCAGAATGGACACTGCGTGCATTAAGCTGGAAGTACTAGGTGGGCAGAGTGGACACTGCGTGCATTAAGCTGGAAGTACTGGGTGCGCAGAGTGTACACTGCGTGCATTAAGCTGGAAGTACTAGGTGGGCAGAGTGGACACTGCATGCATTAAGCTGGAAGTACTAGGTGGGCAGAGTGGACACTGCGTGCATTAAGCTGGAAGTACTAGGTGGGCAGAGTGGACACTGCGTGCATTAAGCTGGAAGTACTGGGTGGGCAGAGTGGACACTGCGTGCATTAAGCTGGAAGTACTAGGTGGGCAGAGTGGACACTGCATGCATTAAGCTGTAAGTACTGGGTGGGCAGAGTGGACACTGCGTGCATTAAGCTGGAAGTACTAGGTGGGCAGAGTGGACACTGCATGCATTAAGCTGTAAGTACTGGGTGGGCAGAGTGGACACTGCGTGCATTAAGCTGGAAGTACTGGGTGGGCAGGGTGGACAGTGTGCACATCAAGCTGGAAGTACTAGGTGGGGAGAGTGGACACTGTGTACATTAAGCTGGAAGTACTAGGTGGGCAGGGTGGACACTGCGTGCATTAAGCTGGAAGTACTAGGTGGGCAGAGTGGACACTGCATTCATTAAGCTGGAAGTACTAGGTGGGCAGAGTGGACACTGCGTGCATTAAGCTGGAAGTACTGGGTGGGCAGAGTGGACACTGCGTGCATTAAGCTGGAAGTACTAGGTGGGCAGAGTGGACACTGCGTGCATTAAGCTGGAAGTACTGGGTGGGCAGGGCGGACAGTGTGTACATTAAGCTGGAAGTACTAGGTGGGGAGAGTGGACGCTGTGTACATTAAGCTGGAAGTACTAGGTGGGCAGGGTGGACACTGCATGCATTAAGCTGGAAGTACTAGGTGGGCAGAGTGGACACTGCTTTCATTAAGCTGGAAGTACTAGGTGGGCAGAGTGGACACTGCATGCATTAAGCTGGAAGTACTAGGCGGGCAGGGTGGACACTGCGTGCATTATGCTGGAAGTACTAGGTGGGCAGAGTGGACACTGCATTCATTAAGCTGGAAGTACTAGGTGGGCAGAGTGGACACTGCGTGCATTAAGCTGGAAGTACTAGGTGGGCAGGGTGGAGACTGCGTGCATTAAGCTGGAAGTACTAGGTGGGCAGAGTGGACACTGTGTGATGGACCTGACATGCAAAATAGCCAACCAACTGTCTTGGTGGCAGCTTTGAGTCCCCTGTCTGGAATATGCCTCTGTCCCATTAAACTGGAGGGTTGGCCATCCTAGAGGGGAATGTCAAATACGACATTTTGGTTTCTGGGCTGCATGTGATTCTCCTGCATCCTCTCTAAATTGGCAGGCATTTGATGTGGAAAGGTACGTGTGATGAATCCTCAATAGGTGGCAGTCACTTGATGGTCACAAAGTTTTCCGAGTCTCCCTGAAGGTCTCATGTTCAGGCTCTTCTAAAACTTAGAACAACACCTGCCAAAGGAGCATATCTAAGACAGCCCTTCTGAGACTGTGACTCTCAACAGACAAACTCCTCAATGTGAAGTACAGATTGCAAGTCTTCCTGAGGACACTAAACACTGCATTGGCTGCCTCAACCCAGCCCTGAACTTGTATCACCAGGGGCCAGTTCCTCCTTTCCTTTTACGCATAGTTCATGCAGTCCAAGTGCCAGGGGTGAGAGAGCTTTGCTTTCATTCCATGAAGGGCAATGGGATTTTCCTCCTTATGCCTATCCGCTCGTTGGCTCTGTTTTTATATATACATTTTCCATGCGTGTATTTATATATACAGAGAGTGAGAGAGTTGGAAGGAATGGGCTCCTTGTAAATAATTGATGTATATCTCCACAGAACAATCTCATTCAGCCCCACTAAGATACGATTACCTAATCCACAATGCTATTCAAATTCCATCAGTGGTCTCAGTCATCTCATTTACATCCTCGTCCTCCTCCTGCTCTGCCCCCTCCAGGGTCCATGAGCCTTTATTTATATATTAATATATGCATTCATTTATCATTTATTTGGTAATTTTAAGAATTGCTTTTCATTATCAAGTAAATTATCCTCACAAGAGAATGAGAAAATAGAGATGGAGAAGGGGCATGAACTCCCCACCCAAGCTTTAGAACAGCTTAATTCCCTTCTTTTTCATAAATATTTTATTACGTGCATAGAAATCACTGCACTGCACAACACACAGCAATATACAATATGGTGTGTATAGTTTTATCTAGCCTCAGATTTCTAGCTGTCTCTCCACTTGGTAACACAAGAACGTCCTATGTTGTGTCAAACTCTTTTATGACAGCTCAGTAAATGTGCATTCGTGTGCATGCCACAATTTGCCCAGCCAATGGCTATTTTGTAATCTATATACAGAAAAGTCGGTGACTGTATGTTCACATTGCGCTCTTTTGCGTTCCTGGTTATTTCTTTAGCAACATGCTCAGAGTGGAGTGTCACAGGTAAAGGATATTGATAGCTTAACACTTCTGATACAGCCTTCCACCCAAAGGGCTGGAGCTATTGCTATGCCTGCCAGAATGTCATAAGGTGCTCACCATGGAGCATGGGAAACCTAGAGGGGCAGGGACTTTGGGTAACCAGGATTACATGCAGGTCTCCTCACCTGCCTCTTCCCAACCAGGGCGTGAGAATGCACCTGCTGGGTTTTCACCTGTGCAAGCATTATTATGAGAGAAATACTCACAAGGGTAATTTTTTATAATAAGAGCTGGCATCCATGAGCAAGTTTCACAGAAACTTTGAAACCTTTTTTTAGTTTAGAGAATTATCGGCTTGAGGTTTTTTATGAGTATGTTTTTAGTTCCTAGGAAAGCTCGGTAGATTTTGTCAGCTTCTGGGGCTGAGGTGCGTCTACAGTCCCACTTGGGTTATTTCTGCAACCGCTCCACCGTCCCCCAGGCTTCTGCCAAAAGGATACGCAGAGCTGTCTTGGTGGAATAGCCATTCTTTACAAGAAGACATCCTGTTTCAATGGAGTTGGCCACTCTCAGGTCCAGCTGAGCTGACTGTTGAAAGGTGGTTGGTATTTTCCATTTTCCTGACTGGCTCAGAATAGCATGTGATCCAGTGCAAGCCATACACGAGATTCAGGCACGGATGATTTGTTCAGGAGCTTGTTTACCTGCATGGAGATGTTAGACTTCGTGTACTCATCTTTCCGTCTGAGGAGACTGGGGATTTTGAGCCCTAGAGTGTAAGGCAGGACCTACAAATAGATAGGACACTATCTTTGTCACCAGATCCACCCAGTCCCACAGGATAGTCTGCCCCTAAACTCTTTAGTTCATGGAGTCAATGGGTTTATATTTCACTAAGGCAATTTGGCTTGGGATTTTTTTTCAGTCACCATCAAAACATTCCTAACTAGCCTAGGATTCTGGACAGATACAAAATGAAGATACTTCCAATGTCAACTTCCTCATTTTAAATTGGATGTTATGCTGGCCCTGAGAGGGACAACAACTTGACCATGGTCAGCCTAGAAACAGACAGAACCAGGATGTAAGCTCTCCTCTGTTCCAGCCAGGTACTCTCACCGAATCCCCTAGCCCTTATGCGTTTCAAAGGAAGACCAGTAGCCATGTGCAAAGGTCTTTCCTAATTATGTCGGGTACCGGCAATCTGGCTATGGAGGACTCTGTACAGTCAGAACACATTACACCTATTGGAAATGACAAAATCTGGATTATTTTTAGTAATCTTTGGATCTTCTAAATTTCATTATTTCAAAGTCTTAAAACTCTGAGTAATCCTAACTTCATTCAGATTGTATCATTCTGTGCCCTGAGCTTGAGATGGAGAAAAATATTTCGAGGGGAACCTACTAGTTTCCTTACGCTGCTGAAAAGAGCCAGGGGGCTCCCAGGCAGATGGCTTGATTATAAATGGAGTCTATTCCTGGGAAGCCCCAGCTCTGGAAGCTACCCCTCAAGGGAACGCTTCTGGAATGGGCAGCCACACGCTCATCGAGTCTCAGGAACGTCCTAGCCCCTGGTACCGTGAAGTAAGGCTGAGTAGGGAAGCATTGCTTGTTCAGTGTCATATGAACAACCTTACTGGTACCGTGACTCGGAATGACTTATTAAAAGGCCATCCAAGGACAGACACTTGGCTGCATGGTCATTCTACTGCAACGGGTGGTTGGACTTTGTCCACCTGATAGCCTTTCTGAGTCGGGAGAGTTGAAAGAACTCAATGAGTAGATGAAGGTTCCAAAATAAGGTGGTAAATTCCTCTCAGGCCCACAGGGAGATGGTAGTAGGGTGTTGTTTTAGACATGGTCTGCCTTAGTTCTCCCTTTGTAAATTTGGGTAAGAGAAACCACCCCCACATCCCCACACCACTCCGTGTCCTCAAGATGCAGACACACAAGTGTCACAGCCTCTTGAATTATGGGTTTAAGAGCCATACTGCCTCTAATCATGATGATTGGAAATAAGATTTCACTATTAAAGAGTATCACCCCTGGTCCATCCCTTCTTCCTGAACCTGTCTGAACACCAATTAGAACTGAACAGCCTCGTCAGCCTGCCGAGATTCTCATTATCTCCCGGGCAGACCTTTGCCAGCCTCCGCAAGCAGTTGACCTCAGGGCAGACTGGTCCTTGCCTGATTCATTGGGCTGCAATCTTGATCTGCAAGGTCAGCGGTTCAAAACCACTTGCTACTCCTCGGGGAAAAGACGAGACTGTCTGCTCTTGTAAAGAGGCACAGTCCCTGTACTATCGGGTTGCTATGAGTCGGCATCAATTCGTTGGCAGTAAGTGGAATTGTTGCGTTGATACAACTAGGCTACCTCTGGGCAGATGTCGTTAGCCTACCCAAATGGTGTATTGCGATTTCTAAGACAAGCATCCAGTAGCATCATCGATGTAGCACTCACCCCGCACTAAGGATTCCTTTGGGGAGAGTCTTCGTTGGTATCCCTGACACACCCACCCCATTCTCTCTTGTGTCCGTCTTAGACTGGAAGGTCACAGACCTAATCACACATCCAAAGTGTTCTGGTGATGCATCTTCTTTCATTTGCCTAGGTGTGGTTGAGTTTGGTTAAAAGCATAAACACAGGAGAGCAGCGGCAGGTGATCATTTGAACGTGCAAATTCTATTTATTTTACCCAGAAGTAATTTTGCTTAGCCATGTCCTTCCAAGGAACCGACTCTCAAGTCACTGGGCCTCCAAGAGCCTATCTGGCTCCAAAGGAAATAGTAGACTGACACTTGTTCTCTTCTTCTGCGTACCTCCGTCCCTCTCTGACCAGGACCGTGACCCCAAGGGTAGTTTCCACAATGCTAAACCGTTCTTTGCAGGCACTCTCTCCATAACTGGGGATAAGAGACTGAAATATAGGATGTGGGGGAGAGAAACAGAATAGACTGGTTTTAAACACTCCTGTGTTGGAATGAAAAAGGGTGGTGCGAATTTCTGGGCTGGTGTTGACTGGTTCTTGTAATGGGTCAGAACGTTACTTCCTTCATTCTTGATCTACAAAGATGATTTCTGATGGGATTTGATCTCTGTTGTCGAGATTTCATGATGGATTTTACAGGGTTAGGAAGAACATTGCAATTCAAGACTACAAACTAAAGTGCAATCCTAAAAGGGTTAATTTTCTCAACCCAATTTTAGAATTGGTGTTTGGTGCTGTCAAGTCCATTTTTATTCACAGCGACCCTATAACAGAGTAGAACCTTGCAAGCCAGATCGCTAAGTCTTTTCTCCCCTGAAGCTACTCATAGGTTTGAACTGCCAAGCTTTGGATTAGCAGATGAGTGTCTAATGTGTGAGACATCAGGAATCTGATTTGAGAACAGCTGGACCAAAGGTGCCCTGAGAGGTTAAAGATGTGAGAGTTGTCACCAGTGGATGAACATATGCTCACTTCTGAGAGGCCCAACTTAGAGACAATACAGCGGGGACCAGGGTCAAATCTCAGCTGGAGACTGTAAGTGCCCATAGGGTCCAGGCTTTCTGGTGTGTTCATGATCAGTCCATCTTAGGGCGTGGCTTCAGGCCTCCGGTCCTCTGAGAGGGTGTCAGCCAACTCCCAGAGCCAAAAGGTTGGACTTATTTATCAGAGCGTTTCAGATGCTGTTTTATTGGAATAGTCAAAGGACCATATGATGCAAACGGGCAATGCTGTTAGCAGGGAACCGAAAGGTTGCAAGATCGAGTCCACTTGCAGGCATCTCAGAAGAAAGGCTTGGCAAACTACCTCTGAAAAACCAGCCACTGGCGCCTTATGGAGAATGGCTTTACTCAGACAAACAGGGTTGCCAGGAGGTGGTGGAAAAAGTCTTTGCTCCACAATTGTGGCAGGTCAGTGAGAACCCAAAGCTCTGGTCTGAGTGATCCGAATCCAGTAGCTCAGAGGCCATTGGTATACCGATTCCATGAAACAGCCTGAATTAGATCCCATCAGCTACTTGTGCTGTTCCTGTGACAGGCCCAGGGGAGTAGGTGTGAGTGAGCAGCTGAGTCTTGAGAGCAGTGGTTCCCAACTTTTCTAAGGCCACGACCCTTTCATACAGTTCCTCATGTGGCAGTGACCCGCCCCCAACCATAATAGTATTTTCGTTGCTACTTCATCACTGTCACTTTGCTACTGTGATGAATCATCTGACGGGCAAGATGTATTTTCATTGTTACAAATTGAACATAGTTAAAGCCTAGTGATTAATCACAATAACGATATGTAATCATAGATTGTGAAATTTTATTTCTAATGACAAATCAATGAAATTTTGTCTTGAAGCATGGTGTAGCATGGGTAACAGTCTTCCTGCCGGGTACTCATATGTAGATGTATCTGCATGTGTGCAGACCTGCCTGGATACGGATTGAGGAGCCGTGTCTTGGTTCCTAAGACCATCAGAAATATGTGTTTTCCGATGGTCTTAGGTGACTCGTGTGAAAAGATTGTTTGACCACCCCCCCAAAGGGGTCACAACCCACAGGTTGAGAAGCACTGTTCTAGAATGTAAGACAATGCTGTTGGGGATAGTCAAGACCTAGAAGCTGCACAGGCCCATGGGGCTAGAGACTTAGAAGAACCAGAGAATACAACCAAGTGCAGTCGGCCTGAGGGCAGGGCACAGGCTTTAAGCTGGGGGATGAGCGAGCTATGGCTATTGGAGGGCCGGTTTCTTCCAGTCCCCCAAGCTCCCTATTTGCTCCCCACCATGCTGCACCAATGGCCAACTGGGCAGTGGTTGATCCTCTCTGTCGCCTGCCCTTCTCCTCTGTGTAGCTGGGACTCTTCTTCTGAGCCTGCACTGTCAGCTCTTCTGGGTTTGACTGCCTGTGATTAAGGAGGTTTGTTGGGGCCCACTACACTGAGAAAGGGTGGGGAGAAGGCAGTAAATCTTTAATGAGAATTTTTCCCTGGGCCGTCCTCTTTGTGGGAGAAATGGAAATCAAAAGCCTTCGCTGAGACCCCTGTTGGGGGAGGACAAAGAGGCATGCTCACACTGCTGTGAAAATGAGCTGCTGGGACCCCAGCAAGAGTCAGCTCTGAGAGGGGGGCGGGGGTTGGGGGTGAGCCTTTAATGAATCACAGAGCAAAGAGTCCTTTCCTGGAAGGAATTCTCCCTAGCGCTTTCTCTAATAACACTCCCAGGCCTTGGTCTGATGGATGCCAAGTTATGGCTTTGGAGTGGAGGCGCCTGGGTTATAAGGTTGGGATTTATGCATCCTCCTCCACCACTGCTTTCCACCCAGCTCTGGAAGCAGAGTCGTCAAGCTGAGCACTGCAGCTTGCTGGACCCCAGAATTATCTCACGGGGACTCGAACACCACAGGGACGGACCAGAGGACCAGGCTTTCTCACAGGAAGGTTCTGAAGTCCTGGGGATCTGACTTTGGGACCTGGGAGCCAATTCGCTGCTCGGTGCCTCAGATGTCCAGATCCTTTAGAATGGAGTCCTTGGGTGGTGCAGATGGTTAAGTGTTCATCTATTCATTGAAAGGTTGGCAGTGAGAACCACTCAGAGATGCTCTGGAAGCTCAGCCTCCTGATTCACTTCCAGAAGGTAGCCATCTTGAAAACGCTAAGGTACAGTTAGTTCTACTCTGCATGTGTGGGATTGCCCTGACTCAGAAGGGACTCAGTGGCAACGGTTTGGGTTTGGGGATGATGAGGATATGACCTATCTCGTAGCACGGTCTTGAAACTTGATGAGACGATGTTTTCTAAAAGCACTTAGAGTGATTGGCATCGAACAAGAACTCTGTACATGTGCCCTATATATACTTTATGATGGCCATCGTTGCTGTGGTCGTGATTAATCGGGAGCAAGTTGGAGCGAAGGACTGAAGCGTAAGACAACGATTGTTATAAGAAGAGGTGGAAACATGGTTGATCGAGGGACGATTGTCAACCTTCTTAACAATAGCAGCTTACCCTGATCAAAGGATTTGTCATTCATTCTCTCAATTAACCCCCATCGTAACAGACGGTACACCACTGGTGTGTCGTACTGTGGTGACTCGTGTGTTGTTGGGATGCTGGAAGCGATGTCAAACCAGCAGGGACCCCAGAAGTGCACAGGTTTCAGCACCGCTTCCAGGCTAAGAACAGACAGTGAGAAGGAAGAGGCTGTCCACTTCTGAGCCATAAGCCACTGACCGGGGAATCGCTTGCATCCTCAGGAACCTCTAAAACTTGGTACACATGCTAGGGTACCAGGAAGCCCTCTCTAGCCAAACTGCCTGGGTGATGTTTTCTACCTCCTGGGAGTTTCTAATCAAATTCTCTTGCGTTCCCCATGTCTCTAGAGTGTAGTTTCCTCTTGGTACACAAGAACCTAATTCTGATAACAGAATATTAGCCTTTCACCCGCTCCCTTGCTCTGTATTTCTTGATCTTCTTCGCAATTATTCCTCAGGACCTGTTCTAGAGCGTCACTCACACCATTGTGGGATTTAACAGGCTTTGACCAAAGAATGAGAGATACGAGAAGGATCCTTTTAGACTCTAAGAGCAACAATTTCCAATCCAAAGTCAAGAGCTGAACAAGTGGTAATCTTTCCTGGCAATATACCTTTCCCCACCAGGACAACACGTGACAGGATTAGAAATTTGCTGTTAATATACTAATTAATAAATAAGTTAATAAACCCAGAGGTGATTATAAGCAGAGATTCATATACCCCCCAAGACAAACCACAATATCTGCCTTTGAGTTGATTCTAACTAATAGTGACCCTATAGGACTGAGTAGAATGGCCCCTTTGGGTTTCAAACACCTGTGATTCTTTAGGAGAGTAGACAGCATCATCTTTCACCTGTGGAAGAACAGGTAGGTTTGAACTGCTTACCTTGTGGTTAGTAAAGTGCTTAACCCACTACGCTGTCCACCAGGGTGCTTTTGAGATGTGTGCAACACCTGCGACAATTGTCCTCCCAGTTTCACGAGGGTCCCCACCACTCTGGAGCCTCCTTTGGGTGGGAGGAGGAGTAACAGATTGTAGGGCTCACCGGTGGGCAGATGGGAGATTTAAGGTAACATATGCAAGGCCAGGAAGGTCAGAATGAAGAGGCTCACGTCCTCTGGGCCACTGGTGGCACCCACGGTAGCCACCATCGTAATTCTTCCTAGAGATGCTCGGAGGCTGGGGACCGCCTTCTCTTTTCCCACGCCGCTCATGTTCAGGTCTCTGCAGGGACCGCTGGACCTGTTCCAGGTGAGCCAGGAGCACGTAGTGCACTCACCTCTCTCCAGCACGACAGCTGGCAGACCGGGCTGGGTGGAAGGGGTTGATGGTGACTCTGTTAATTGATACACAAAGCAGCCCATCAAAAGGTAAACGGATCGCACTGCGGCCTGGGGCAGCCTGCCTGCTGCGCTCTACCCCCTTGACAATGACTATCGGGGAGTGAACTCCAGCAGGGAAACATTTAAGCATGGCGTGATCTGTTTCACTCCAGGAGGGCAGTTCAGCGTGTGATTGAGCATTTCATCATCATTTACAATCTTCAAATTGCCCGTAAGGAACCCCAACATCGAGCTCCGGTGTCAGAACAAAGAGGGCTGGCGACTTTGCTTTGTGGGCAGCAGGCGGGCGTGGGCAGCGGGCAGGGAAATTTGAGTAAAGGCCTGAGGATAAATGGCTGGCGGGAGAGAAAGAGGTCTTGTTCGTAGGCTGCTTTTGCAGCCGATGCTTTGTTTTAGTGTGCAAGGGGCATCTTTTGTGTGGAGAGAACAGAGGCCAGGAACCTCGGTGCCCCCTTAGGAGTAAAGAGTTGGTCCCTGAACTTGTCGGCATGCACGTGACCCTGTTGAACATGCATCCCAAACCAGAAGCAAACTCCCCGCCATCCAGCCAATTCCAATGCATGGTGACCTTCTAGCAGAGAGGAGAACTGCCCCCGTGGGTTTCTGAGACTGCTGAAACCTCATCTTTTTCCCAAATATCTGCTGGTGGTTGGGAACGGCGGATGTTGTGATTAGCAGCGGCCTAGCTCATCATCCACTCCGACAGCAGACCTCCTTCTAGTGTACATCAAAGCTCACAATACTCATGACGGCCAAGTCCATGCCTACTTACAGCAGCACTACAGGACGGGCAGATCTGCCTGTGCGTTTCTGAGACACACTGTTGACAGGAGTAGAAAGCCCCACCTTTCTCCCAAGGAGCCCTGATGCTTTTGAAATTTGGACCTCACAGGTGGCAGTTCAATGTATGACACCATGCCATCAGGACTCAATAAAAGATCTCTTGTCTTCTCCGCCTAAGAAGCCATACTCTAGCCTTCCTCTCCGCTGAGCGAGAAGGGATGTCTAATGTTGGTAGCCAGGCGGTGTGCATGAGCCCCGGTGCTCTGTCTTTTACAGCCATTGGCTCAATGAGCACTAAGTTCATGGTGTTCATAACACCTATAGTATCAATGAGGAAACAGAAGCACCACCAGAAAATGAAACCAAGCTATTGAGCTGGGTCTGACTCCCGAGGACCCCATGCGTGACCGAGTGAAGCTGAATGCCAGAGGGCTTTCTGTTTTAACAAAACATGTTCAGGCCCTGGTGGGTGGGTTCAAACCACCAACCCTTCTGGTTAGTGGCCAAGTGTGAACCGTCTGAGCCACTCCCGCTCTTCCATGAGACTCACATGTTGAAATGATTCTTATGGGGATCATGGAGTCAATCCATTTCTGAGCTGGACTTCCAGCCGAGGGCTTGTAGAGGGCAGATCAGAGAGGAGCCCAAGACATTGGATGCGTGTCCATGCAGAAAGGCTGTGGCTACCACTTGCCAGTGAGGCATATTACTCCAGCCTACCTTGACTTTGTTTGCTCATCGATACAGGGGAGCTCATGAAAGCGTTCTATCCACAGCGTTCTGGAGTTTATAAAGGGCATAATACATGCAAAGCCCAAAGGAAAGTGCCTGCTGCTGCTGCTTGAGGCCATTGGGTCAGCTTTGACTTACAGCGTACCCGTGAACTCCAGAATGGACTGTTCTCAGATCCGGGCACAAGGTAAAGGCCTAATAACTGCTAGTTGATGTCAGTCCCGTTACACTCTCTGGTGGCCAGGGGCCTCAGATGCTGGGAGAAGAACCCGCATAACTTAGAGCATGTATTGAAGAGGGCTCTTCTCCTCGCAAGGTGACGAGGTAGAAGACTATGCCAAGATCCCCAAAAGACACGTGATGGAGCCAAGCTCCTGGGGCCAGAGTGACCAGAGCAGTTTCCAAGGAAATCTAAGTGGAACATGGAGTCTAATGCTCATCTGTTGCACTACACACAAGTATGGGAGAGGAATGAGTCAGGGGCAATTCCTAAATTCTTGGTTGCATTGAGCTGTTGGCTTGCCATTAACCAACATGCCTAGACTGCAGCTCAAGGAAGGAACACCAGCTACACACATACCTGCAGAGGTCTCTTACCTGGAAAAGTCGATTTTCAAGGCCTGCTCTAAGGCTCTTGGTGGTGAAGTAGTTACACATGGGGCTGCTCACCACAAAGTCTGCAGTTTGAAACCACCAGGCACTCCGAGGGAGAGAGAGGAGGCTTAGCTTCTCTTGTAAAGAATTACAGTCTTGGAAACTCACAGGGACTGTTCTGAGTCGCAGTCAACTGGATGGCAGTGAATTTGGATTTTTATCACTGGGTGTGCATGTTAGCCCATCCTCCATCCCTAAATTACTCTTGTTTCCATTTGACGCTGGCACTCCGTATCACAGCTGAAGGCTACAAAGCCAATGAGTCCCAGGGGCAGGGGGCGGGGGGAAGACTGGACCTGCTCACACTCTCTGTGTCCCTAGAAGTAGTAGAACTCAGTGGTCTTCGGAATATGAACCGGAATTCACCATAGCATTCTCAGGGCCCTCACGCAGCAGCCCCCTGTGTAATTGAATTTGACTTGCCTTTTGCACGGCAAATTAAAGTCAGAACCAGGTCAGGGTGTAAATCGAGCTCGATCAGAGCAGCCTTCTAATGAAAGCAACAACTGTGTCCCTGCCTCCTTTGTGTAGCGGTGAGCACAAAGTCCTTTTTATTATTTTTTTTAATTACTTCAATTTGAAACTGCAAAATCACTCTGAGGTCTGCAAAGATTGAAAGGAGAGAGGAGGAGGACTCACCGGGCCACCTTTGTAAGGCCCTGGTTTCTCGAGTGCAGGGGGCAGGCTTTGAGAGGAGACCCTGTGAGGCCCCTAGATCCTGAGGTCTGGGATTGGTATGTCCTTAGGGACAGCAGGCTAGACTTGAGAACCTCGAGATACTGCCGATGGCTACACATTGGGGACCCCCAGCTTCCAGGCTGGGGAATCTTGCTGGTACACACTGGTTGGTACAGTGAATGCCCATCAGAGGGAGGGGGAATGCCCCAAATGAGGAGCTGATACAAGGGCTCAAGTAGAAAGAAAATGTTTTGAACATGATGATGGTAACATATGTGCAAGAGTTCTTGACACAATGGACGTATGTATGGATTATTATAAGAGCCCCCCCCAATAAAACAATTTAAAAAGAAAATCCACCTGAGCTCAGAGATCCCTCCAGTCAGCACTCATCTTCTGAGCCCTATGGTTCGGTCCTTGGCACTCGGGCCACGGTGCCCTGTTCTCCTGGAACTTACATTCTCCAGGGGATGCATGCTGCTGCTGGCTCTGTGGCGCAGGACAAAGGGCAGCTCTAGTCCTCATGGTACCCCATGCTGGAGAGGTGTTGAGATTCCTGGCAAGAGCAGTGAGCAGAACGCAATGCCCTGATGGAGGCCAAAGGCTGTGGAATTAGATCGATGGGGCTTGAAGTTCTTCAAGCAGCCTAGGACCGTGTGCCTCAATTCTAAGCCTCTCACAGTTCTCTTCAGCTCAGGTCCAACATGCAGGCCTATTACGGTGGCAACCAAACACATGGGTGTCTGGGGGGATGGGGGCATGGACAATGAAGTGCTCCATGACTAGCTGAAGGGTAGGTGCCAACCCACCCAGACATATCTCTCAAGACAGACCTGGGCTCTGCTTCGGTCACAGCCTTGAATCCCCTGCTGGGTATTTGACTCCTACTGGTGTTTTGAGGGGAAGGAGTGTACACCTAGGCCTGGCACTCACCTGCTAGTAATGAACGAAGACCACAGGGGATCACAGGCATGGGCTACATCTTCTGGGCAGCAGAAATGAGAGCTGACGGTATTGGAAGGTGCCATCCAGTTGGTGCCAACCCTGAGCAACCTGATGCCCAACAGAATGAAGCACAGCCCCACCTCATGCCCATTGTTTCAGCCACCCCTTCCATCCATCCCCCAGAAGGCCTTCCTTTTGTTCATGGTCCCTCTACTTTCCCAAACATCATGGTCTTCCCCAGGGACTGGAGAGCGAGCACTGTGCTTGAAAAGACTCGGGCAACCTGTCCTTACCTGCGACATGGGCTTCACGCTCCCTCCCACAGGGCTCTTGAACTTCTGTAGTCCGATCACGTCCAGGAAGCCCCTAGCACAGGCCAAGAGCTGGATCAAGGGTAAAGACTAAGCAGCAAAGGCTGTGAGAAAAATGCTCGTGGTGTGCTTTGACATCTCCAGAGACAGCCCTCCTCCACAAATGGTAAAACATCCAGCTACTAACTGAAAGGTTGGCGGTTCAAAGCCATGTGCTCACATCAGGATTAAGCAAACCAAACTCACAGGCATCGAATCAATTCCACTCAGAACTGCCCTACAGGATGCACCAGAACTCTGCCCCTTCAGGTTGCTACGGCTTCAATCTTTACAGGAGGTGAATGCTTCACCTGTCTTCTGCGGATCAGCTGGTGGATTCAAACTGCTGACCCAGAGTATCACCTACTATGACAGCAGGGCTCCTTCCCATAAACACAGGAGCCTAGCAAACACTGTGGGGTGACTCTTCTCTGCCACGGGTTCAACCAGACTTGCTTTCACAGAACCCACCAAGAGGCGAGGCAGAATTTAGAAGGGGGATTTCTAAAGACCAGCAGACTGAGAAGCTCTATTGAAGGTTGTCTCCCAGGGTGTCATTATAAGTTTATTTTGATGAGGACATAAACATTTCAGAGACGAAACGTCATTCAGAAATCTGATGGGGAAAGGAGGGCTGCCGACATCGAGTGCACGTCCACTCGGTGAGGGGCGAGTTGTCATAAAAACACCAGCTGAGGTGGAATGTGTTTGGGGTTTGTCATTTCCAGGCTAGTGAGGGCCATTTTGTGACTTATATACCTGTTTCTCAGAAAAGCAATATTAAGTAACTCCCACTTCCATTTCCAGGAAAGTGAAAGAGGCTCTTTTAGCAGATAACCATTTATGTGTTGGAGATTTTCACTCAGTGGATCCTGTTAGTGCAAACCCACCTGGCCATTCCCAACTGGAAAAGCTCAGAGCCGAGGGGAGGGTGGGGGCAACAGAGAGGCAGCGGCCTCCCACCCAGAGGGTCAATAAGCAACACTACACTGTGTTTAGTCTCTGTGTGAGTGTGAAAGTGAGGGGACAAATATGAGTGTGAGTATGTGCAAGTAAATGTGAGTGTGCAAATTAGTAAGCGTGAGTGTGTATGAGTGTGAATGAATATGTGAATGGGTGGGTGTGATACGGTGCGAGTTGCCAGTGTAAATTATGTGAGTGTGAATGAGTGAGTGTGCGGGTGTGACTGTGAACTAGTGGGTGTGACTTTGTGTACGTGTGTACGTGTGTGAATGCGACCAAGGGTGTGTGCTTGCATATGTGACTGTGCGAGTGTGAAAGTGTGCATGTGCTTGAGTGGCAGTGTGGGTGCAGATGCGTGTAAGTGTGTGTGTGATTGTGAGTGTATGTGGGTGGGTGGCTCAGTGAGCATAAGGGTGAGCGTGCATGCGAATGTGAGAGCTTAGACGGCACTGAGTGTGTGTGAGCAGGCTTGCACGAATGAGAGTGGGTGTGAGTGAGAATATTGATGTGTGTGTGTGTGCCTCCCTTTGTCTCTAGGTCTCTTGCTGTCTCTGCCTGTCTCTCCCTGCCATGTTTCTGTTTCCCTCTCTCTCCACCACAATCTGCATCTTCCTCTTCTCTCGGCCACTCTGAGCTTCTGCTTAAGGGTTTCATCCCAGCCTCTGGTTCTCACACTTACTGGGTCTCTCTGACGCCAGCCCTTCATTTGTGGTCTTCTCACTGTGGGGGGGTTCCAGCTTTCCTATACCCCAGGATTGCTTGCCCCAGGCTTCCCTGTGTCTCCAACTTCATCCCTGTTGGCCAGCCCCTCTCTAACTGAACACCACCTGGCCTGTTTCCTTTCCCAGCCTCTCTGTCAGAGTCCCTCTGCACTGACTCTGTGTCTCACTCACTCTCTCTGCCCTCCTCTCTTTGATAGCTGGCTTTTTTTCCAGCCACTTTTCCCCAGCCCCATCCTCCCCTCTCTTTCTCCCAGGGTACATGCTTCTTCTGGTCTCTTCAACTTCCTCTCTGCCTGCTTCCCAGTGTTTCTTAGCGTTTTACCAAGTCACGCTGTCTCTCCTGTCTCAGAAAGCACACCCTTACACTCACTCACAGACACCCACCCACCCCACTTTCCTTTCCGGCAGCCTGACCTAGGGCCCGGCTAGAGAGAGCCGGCTGTAAATTGAAAGGGACCCCATGACACCGCTGGGTGTTGTTTGGTTTATGGCGCCTTCCTGAAATCCCAGGCACATATTTCATTCTAGCAGCCACGCCCTCCGGTCGAGGCAGCTTCGAGCTCTGCATTCAGATGTCTGCTCTGGAGCCAACCACTCCCAGGTGCACGGCTGGGGTGCCTGTATCTAGGCATTTCCCCTTCCACCACCCCTCCAGCCCCCTCTGGGTTCCTTTCCGTCCCAATTCCAGACACATTCAGCTCTGAGGACTTCAGGATGGTCCGACTCAGGCAAGCTGACTTCCTTTGAGGTAGAAAGAATCAATGTGATTAAACTTGTCTTCAAAACAAGCAACCCGAGGGGACAGGAGAGGCGCTGCTATAAGATGGATAGAGGGTACACCTCACTGAGCGATAGAACAGGTAAACACCCCAGGAAGACAGCAGTGGGAAGCGGGCAGGATAAGTGAGGGAGCTGGGGACGGGGTTCCCCTCTTTCTCATGTCCTGTGCTCGCGAGTCAGCCCTTGTAAATGGGTGTGACACTTTCCAGCCACTCCACTAAACACTGGGATTGTGTGTCCCTGGGAATCGGCTCCCTCGAAGCCCTGTCGTCCCAGCCCATCAGGAACCGAATGCCTCCTCTTTGGTGTTCGCAGCCACCTCCAGTCCACAGCGGGCCCTGTATGCTACCTGCTGAAGAGCCAGGATGTGGGTGTCCTGAACTCTGGCATATTTCTCTTCTGCTTGCTTGAGGGTAGGTCACACATCTGTGTCTTCATCCCCTCTGTCCAACCCAAACCGGAACCATGCCCATGGCCACAGGGTCCATTCCATCTCATAGAGATTGGAGCAGACAGCCTCATCTTTATTCCAAGGAGCAGCCGGTGAGATTGAACCGCCAACCTTGGCGTTAGCAGCCTCACCCACAACGCCACCAGGTGCTGGACATACGGTTGTACCCATGCCAAGTGCTAAGCGTGCCAGGCTTGACGAGACCCATTGCATTTACATCTTGTAAAAAAGAATCTTCAAGGCAAGCCCTAGTATGACCCTTCACGAAGTTGGAAATTGAGGCGGAAATAACAATGAGTTGTCTATGGGTAGAGAGAGGAGCCCCGGTGGTAGAGTGAGTTGTGTTGGGCTATTAAGCACAAGGTTAGCGGTTGAAAACCACCAGCTTCTATGAGAGAGAAAAACGAGGCTTCCTACTCCCCTAAAGGTTTACCTAGGAGGAGTTCCACCCTGTCCTACAGGGTCATTGTGAGTCGGGATTGATGTGATGGCAGCGAGTTTGGTTATTTTGGTTTATAAAGGCAGAGTAAGCCCCATGTCTCTGGGCGTCCCATGCCTCTGGCCTCCCCATGCCTCTGAGCTGGTGGGAACAACCTCTAAAATAGACCCGAGGAGGCGGCTCCTGCTCAGACGAAGTGAAACGGAGCACAGGCTTTGCCAGAATCTGGCTTTGCCGTTGCTGGACTGTAGCCCTCCAGACCATCAGTGTGCCTGTGCTTGGTGAAGTAGAGGGGCAGCAGAAAAGAGGCGGACTGACACAGTGGCGGGAACAGTGGGCTCACACCTAAGAACAATTGTGAGGCTAGCCCAGGATGCGGCGGAGTTGTGTTCCGTTGTACATCAGGTCACTATTGAGTCAGAACTGACTCGATGTCACCTAGCGACAGCAGAAGTCTTCATGGGAGCAGATTGGCAGGCCTTTCTCCTGCTGAGCTTCTGGGGGGGTCCAATAGTCAGCCTCAGCCTCTCAACTTGCAGCTACCCATTAACCTCTTACCACTGGGGGGAGGGGGGCTTTATTTCTAGACAAGGGTAGCTCATTTTATAGCCACTAGAGTGAAACCCTGAGAGCCGAGACTTGGCGGCCCTGCCTCTTTTTCCAGGCAATTCACAGCGACTCGCTAGGGCAGAGTAGACCTACCGATGGATGTCCAAGACTGCATCTTTATAAGAGTAGAAAGCTATATCTTTCTCCAGCAGAGAGCCGGTGTTTTCGAACTGCTGACCTTGTAGTTAGCAGCCCAACTCACAGCCCAGTGCGCCAACAGGCTTTCTTGCTTTCGGTGGAGAGTGTTTGTGTTTTTCCCTTCTGGCAGGTGTCCGTGTGACACCGGTGCCGGCTGGCGGGTGACGTTTCACGGTATAGCCAAGTCTCAGCACTTCCCCCGTTCAATTTGGACGACAACACTGAGAAACAGGTGTTGTTATTACCCTTGCATAAATGTGATGTTACACCAATAACCGGGTGACGGTTACCTGGGTAAGGGCCCCCTTCTCCCAGCACTGCTTTTTCTAAAGATGGAATCATGCCTCATGACGTGCCTAACCCGCTGGGGTGGGCACTGCAGGCACAGCTGCTGTGAATAAGCTGGCACGACCAGGGCACATGCCTGTGACACTAAGGGGCCTTTCTGGATCCAGCATCATGTGAGGCATCATGGCTCCAAGATGCAAGGATGGGCGGGTTCATTACCAGGGCTGCGGGTGTGTGGGCAATGGGCTCAGGAAGCCATTCCTCTGGACGGGGCATGGGCTGATGCTGCCACCATCGACACGAGGCAGAGGTGGTGGGGCTGGACCAGGACCTCTGTCCCCCCAAGTCTGGCTCCAGTTCCCGCCAAAAGAGCAAACTCATTGCTGCAGAGTCAACTCTGATTTGTAATGAGCCTGTGTCTAGGTTTTCTGAGGCTGTAAATCTTTCTGGGAGCAGAAAGTCTCTTCTCCCCCAGAGCAGCTGGTGGGTTCACACCGCTGATGGTGCATTAGCAGGGCATCACCTAAGGGGACACTGGCCAGAAACTGCTGGACTGCCCTGGCTTTTCTTCTCAAAGATCCCCAAGCCTGGCCATCAGCCTGTCACTCTCTTCAGGTATGATTACCAGCATATAAAACAGAGGAGTTCTCAGGAATTCTTCACGAAGGAGAAGTCAGCTCTCAGCAATTTTATTCTGAAACAAGCCATGGCGTTACCTCCCTCCGAGTGGACTTGGGATGCGAGGAGACAGGACTGGTACATGGTAGGAAGGAACAGTGGATGCAGGCTCCCTGCTCAGTGGAGCTAAATACAAGACCGCAGGGATCTGCTTCTCTGCCCACCAGCACAGTCCACATGGCAAGGCAGGTCCTGGTGAGGCTGTCATCTTGGAAACAGGTCACATATACTGGGAACGTGGGAGTGGGTCCCTGGGGGGCAGAGACGATTAGCTGAAAGACTGGTGGTTTGAATCCCCCCCAGAGGTATCACAGAAAAAACAAACATAAAAACCTGGATGTCTATTTCTGAAAGATTCAAATTCCCTAGTACCGAGTCAACACCCACCACGAGTGACCCTTATAGGACAGGACAGAACTGTCTGCGGATGCCTAGACTCTGGCTCTGGACTGGCAGAGAAAGCCTCATCTTTCTCTCATAGAACCGCTAGGGGTTTCCAACTCCTGACCTTCCAGTGAACAGCCCCATACACAACCACCCTGCCGTCACAGCCTTGAAAGCCCTACGGGACAGCTCTACACCACTCCCCGTCCCCCACGCCCTCCACACTCGCAGGGTCACCTTGAGTTAGAATGGGCTTGATGGCATCTGACAGCAGCCACAGGAGCACATCAGGATGCTCTGGGTGGTGGTGCCCATGGTTAAAGGCTTGCCTCCTAACCAGAAGGTTGCCGGTTCAAACCTACCCACAGGTGCCTCTGAAGAAAGGCCTGGTGATCTCCTTCAGGAAGGTCTCAGCCATTCCACTCGGCACATGTGGTGAGTTGTCCGATGATACCCCACTGGTGCGTGATGGAGCGTGCGAAGTGCACGGCCATCGAGAGCCAGGGCCTGTCTCTTAATCACCACCCTAAGGATGCCAGAGGAGCTCCCTAATAGGGCCTATTAGCTCGGGCGATCACTCCGAGAGACAGATGGCAGAAATCTCAGAGACTCAATAAACGTAACTTCCATTGGGGCCAAGGAGCAGTCCTTCTCGCTGATGAAAGTCTAAATACAGAAGTTTCCCACAGGGGCGTGAGCACGGTGGAGAGGAAACGGCATGGAAAGATGGAGAACTCAATTTGAATCCCAGCCCCGCTCGCCCGCCTTGGGACTGTACGCCACTAACTCGGCTTCTCCAAGCCCAAATTTTCTGACCCACGAAATGAGGATGGTGATAGCTATCTTTCAGCAAAGTGCCTGGTCCATTATAGGTGATTAATATCCCGAGGCCTGTGAATGCATCCAGGAGTCCGCGCTCACGCTCCGTCTTTGAAAAAGCTTGAAAGCTAGGCAGAACTCATGCTCATGCGCACAGGGGCAGCCGGACCAGCTCACAGGCTGGCCAGCCAGTGGGTCAGCCCTGCTCCCAAGAAACTCGGGTTAGCAGGCCCACCAGCCGATGATGAGATAGTCTGACGTGGAGTGCTTACGGGTCGCAAGATACTTTTTATAACTGAACTTGTGGGGCGCATAAACTCACTGAAAACCAGTCGACTCATACCCTTAGTAGCGGCTGGGAGATTTGAACCACCGACCTAGTAGTAGTTAATAGCCCAGCACCTAATCCACAGTCTCTCCACAACGCCCCTCCCAGGGCTCTTTGAGGACACATCATTATGGGAGAGGGTGGGGCGAGGGGTGGGATTCCTGGGGAAGTCTTGAGAAAGATTGACTCGATTTCTCTTCTGGCCTGCCTTGCTCCTAGACTTCCCCCCCCCCCTGGCATTTTCTCGTGGCTCCCAGTTCCACTGGGGAGGCATGTCTGAGCCATATCACCTCGTGGTGACCTGGTGTGGCCTTCTTGCCACCTCTGGGGTTGGGATAAGGCGTCATGGTAGTTTAAAAGTTCAGTGCTTGCCTGCTCACCCAAAGATGGGTAGTCGCATGCCACCAGTTACACAGTGGCAGGAAGATGTGGCAGTCTGCTGCCCCATGAAGATCGTCACCTTGGAGACCCCATGGGGCAGTTCCACTCTGTCTACGGGGTCACCCTTTGCTGTGAGTTGGAACTAACTCAGGGTCAACGGGTGGGATGTCTTGTGCCTGGTATCGGTTTCTCTATCCCCAGGTGATACCAATGTTCAGCCCAAGCAGAAAAACACTGCTTGCTGGGGACAGGAGAATCGTGTGCCCTGAACCCTGCTACCTCCTGCTATTGAGGTCCTGCTCATGCTTACTCCCTTAAGTACCCGGTGATGTTTCCAAGTGGCTTCAGGTCTGAGGTCCTGGCCTCTCGGGCGGCGGTAGGCTGGCCGGAGAGGTGTGCGCTCCCTGGCAGCGGGCCGACAGCTCCTCGTGGCATGTTTGAGCTCAAAAAGCTGCAAGATAAAGACCTCACATTAAACGAGCAGGCCTTGCTCTCTCTCCTCCAATCCCCCAGGCTGATAAATAATGGATAATGAAGAACAGAGCTATTACATGCAGAAAGCGCTTGGCATCTGCCTCCCAGACAGCACTTTCCATTGGCTCTCAGGTCCAGTTCAGCATAAAATCTGTTTGGTGGTAAAGCGGGGTCCTTTCACAGAGCTGCGAAATCTTTGATGAAAGAGGGACTCATTCACTTCCCAGGTCGGTCACAGGGTCCGTTTCTGAAAGCCCAAGGGCTGGCTTAGTGAGGATGGGTTTCTCATCCTCTCTAGGAGCATGGCCTCCCTGCACCTCTGCATCTGTGATGGCCAAACGGCCTCAGAGACAGCCGACCGAAATGAGGCTCCTTCACTCTCTGGTCTTGTGTTTATTTTATTGTATTCTATTTATTTATTTGAAGCATTTGTCACAAACATTGCATTTGCTTTATATCTTGTATTGTACTCTGTCTCCACTGTTTATGCATAGGATCCACCTGGGAGATACAGTGTCCATCTTTGTGCCCCTGTCCCTACCACACAGAGCCCTGGTGGTGCTGTGGCTTCAGTGTTGGACTGCTAATGGCAGTCAGCGGTTTCTATCCCTCCGCTGCTCCTCCTCATCAGAAAGCTGAGACCGTGTCCTCCCATGGAGATCGACAGTCTCAGATACCCCACAGAGCGGTTCTGCTCAGTCCTTTGCACCAGATTCCACTCAATAGCAGTCGGTGGTAGGTGCCTAACCCAGCACCTGACACACAAAGTCAACCAAAGCCCCCCCTGTGCCCCCACCCCCCGGTTGAGCTTGAGTGGAATCTGACTCAGGACCAGCCAGCCATGGGAGCATGCAACTGCAGTCCAGAGAGTGTCCAAGGTCGTGACTTTTCCAAAGTAGCTCGCCAGGCCTTTCCCCCGAGGTGCTTCTGGACCCATATAAAAGGCCAACCCTTTGGCTAGGAACTGAGTGCGTCGTCATTTCTCCTGCTTAATGAGATCTTTAATCTCTACTTGTATGAAAGCAATGTTCTTCCCCACCAGAATAAGTCTCCGTTATGCCTTTAGGAAAGGGCGGCAGGTCCCACATACACTCAATCCAGGCTGCTGGATCTTGTCAAGATTCAAGGACAGATATCTACTGGGCACAAGGTCAGGTGTGTAGGGGACAAAACAGAAATGTCCGCCCCAGGGAGCGTACACGTTACTGCGTTGAGGGGCAGGGGAGTGGCAAGAGATAAGATAACACAAAAGTGTGTATGTGTTAGAAGGCGAAGAAGCAGAGAGCAGAGAAGGAGGGTGGATAGCACAGGGGGAATGAAGGAGGTGTGAAGGAGGAGGCGCCAGCCATCATTTCTACAGAATCCCAGAGGAGGCTCTTATTGGCCCGCTGGGTTCCCATGCCTGCCCCTGGGACTTAGTGCTGTTGCCTACGTGGTGTGGACTCTGGCCAGGGAACAGCCGTGTGCTCCATTCCAAGGACCAAGAGACACATTTTGCTTCCAGCAGGAAGAGGAAGTTAAAACTTCCTACAGTGAAAAAGCAGTAGTTCCTACCATGGGCCGCTGGGACCCTCCTGGAAATTCACATGTACCTTCCATAAATTACGAGATCCAGCAGTGAATACGTTTACTTACTTTTGCTTATCCCTGGAGCCCTGGTGGCACAGTGGGTTAAGCGCTGGGCTGCTAACCACAAGGTTAGCAGTTGGAAACCACCAGCTGCTCCAGGAGAAACAGGAGGCTCAAGGAGTGACAGTTTGAGAAACCCTTGGAGGCAAGTCCACTTGGCTCTGTAGGCTCACCAGGAGTCAACACCAAGCAATGGCAGTGAGTTCAGTTTGTTTGTTTGTTTGTTTGTTTGCTTGTTTGTTTGTTTGCTTCCCTCGGTAGCTTCCAGCCCCTTTGTCCACAAATTGTTATTAGTGTGTTGTTGGCTCACGCTGTGTCAAGATACTGTGATCAACTCTTTGAACTGGCAAGGTCTTATTTTGTTACCATTGCTTCCTCTTTGGAGAGTAGAGTCTAGTAGAAATCTAGAGTTCTAGAGTTCGGGCAAATTGTTAGAGTTTTCAAAGATTTTCTAGATTAGAAAATTTCAAGGCATACACCCATCCACCGCACCCCGCCCCTCCCCACACACACACCCCTCTTTCATGAAAAGTATGCCTGGCCTGAATTAAGGCTCTTTCCTTGAGTGTTATGGGACATGTGTAGGGTTGGCTTTCCAAGCCATGTCCTCCATGAGCTTAGCAAACAGTGGGCCAAAGACAACGGTTTGACCCAGATGCTGCCAGACCTTAGTGTGAGGTGCAAACACACCTTCCGAGCCACCAATTGTCCCCGTCAAATTAGTTGGGTTTAATGAGCACCTTTCATTAGGTTTGACAGAAATGTTTGCAAAACCACAGCCCCGTAAAATGCCACGGCGTCCTCCTCGTGACTTTGTGAAATGTCAGGAAGGGAGCTATCCCAGCACGGTTCCCACGGCTCCCAATCAAAAGCCTCTGGTGGAAATGGGAGCTTCTATGTACAATTGCTGGGGAGCCACAGGTCACAAACCATAAAGCAGCTGGCTGAAGGACGGGCGCCGAAGACCCCAAACTATTCACAGCAGCTGTCGGCGTTCAGGGCTAGAGCGCAGAACTGACCTCATTACTAAGTCCCTGCTTCACCTGTGGAAGTCATTTCACCCTTGGGAGGATCTGGGGTCCCGCTCAGCGGCTGCGGGCACAACAGGAATGGACTTGTGAGGTGTGAGAGGAAAGGTTAGTGGCTTGGAGGACCAAGGGACTCCCTAGCATTCTTTTCTTTCAGACAAAACTTTATTTTTTTTAATGGCTTCTTGTTTTCGTACACTTTAAAATTCAGCGCACGGCCACTTCAAAAAAGAGTGTGAAAGTATAAGGGGGGAAAATATTCCCTGCTCAGAAATAATCATATCTAGCGGCTGGAAGAATGGCACATCTTTTTTGCTACTTTTTCTGAGAATACATAAACGACGTACCCACGTATGTGCAGAGCACAGTCTGAGTTGGCATGGCCCTGCTTCCTGACTTAACTTCACTTTATATGATAAGTGTAGGCTCGGATCATCAGAGGCACGTGGTCTTCGTGTGCATCGATTACGTGGTTGCATAATATTCCCTCAATTCCAAACCAACCAAACTCATTTTCATCTAGTTGATTTCAACTCACAGCGACCCTATCGGACAGTGTAGAACTGCAACTGTGGGTTTCCAAGATGGTAACTCTTTATGGGAGTCGAAAGCTTTGTCTTGCTGGTGGTTTTAAATGACTGGTGTACTGCAGTTTATCAACTGTTCAAATGTCGTTGGAGGGGTGTGTTGTTCCCTATTCTTGGGTTTTTGTAATTAGGAAGAAAGCTGATGAACTATTTTGTGCATAAGATTTCAGGGGGTGGGGTTAGTCAATGTTTCTCCAAATCATCGCAAACGAATATGAAGAGGAGGACTTTGCCGCTGCCATAGCTTCATCCAGTACAGAACCAACCCGGGGCGTTGGTTCAGGGTGAAGGAAAGCATTTCCTGTAAATCATTCAAGGGAAAAGCTTTCAAAGGGATCAAAACTGGAAATTGCTCTCACTCCACCAAAATAAAGTGGGGAAAAAATCAAACAAAAACATAGGTGAGTTCAAGACATTAGCACCAATCTTAGGGAAACATGACTTATGGGTGATGAAAGGCTTGGAAAAGGCAATTTTGAGCATTCATCTACTGATAGTCTTGAGTTCCATCAAAGACCATTTTCACAGGGTCTAAGAATAATCTAACAAAAGAAGAAGGCTGGTTAGCCAGGAGTCTCTGGTGATACAAATAGATAATGTGTTTGACTGCTAATAAAAAGGTTGGAGTCTTATTTTGAGTCCATGTAGAGAGAGCTAGGGAGAAAAACCTGACCATCTATTTCCAAAACACAGCCATCAAAAAACTATGAAGCATAGCTGTGTACAGACACACATAGGGTGTCCATGAGTTGGAATCCACACAACTGCAGCTGCTTCAAGTATAATACATCCAATGCAAAGACATTGCACTATGTGGACCATAACTATGGAGAGCCTGCAGAATGGAAATCCCAGGACACTACATTGTGCTCATGAGAACGGGTGCGTCGATCAAGAGGCAGTTGTGCACACAGAATGAGGTCACAGTGCATGGTTTAGAATCAGGAAAGGTATGTGTAAGGGTTGTATCCTCTCACCATACTTACTCAATCTGTGCGCTGAGCGAATAATCAGAGGTCCTGGCTTTTAGGAAGAAGCAGGTGGCATCAGAATCGGAGGAAGGCTTATTAACAACCTGTGATACACAGATGACACACCTTGCTTGCTGAAGGTGAAGAGAACTTGCAGCTCTTGCTGATGAAGTTCAAGGACTTCAGCCTTCAGTTTGGATTACAAATCAATGCAAATAAAACAAAATCCTCACAACTGGTCCAGGAGGTAACATCATGATAAATGGATCAAACATTAAAGTGGTCAAGAATTTTCTCTTGCCAAGATCCACACTCAATTCTCATGGCAGCAGACTATGTGCAACAGAACCAGCACTGTCTGGTCCTGGGCCGGCCTCACACTTGTTCTTAGCTTGGAGTCCTTAGATGCCACCACGATGCCACGCCATCTTGTTGAGGGCCTTACTCTTTTATGCTGCCCCATTCACTTTGCCAAGCATGATATCCTTCCCCAAGGTTTGGTATCTCCTGACAACATGTCTAAAGTACACGAGACAAAGTCTCGCCGTCCTTGCCTCTAAGGAGCATCCATGGCTATACTTCTTCCTAGACAAATGTGTTTGTTCTTTTGGGAGCCCATGATACTTTCAATATTCTTTGCCAGCCTCATCATTCAAGTGAAACAACTCTCCTTCAGTCTCCCTTATTCAACATGCAACTTTCACATACATAGGAGGAATTGAAAATACCATGGCCTGGTACATTCAGGCACACCTTAGTCCTCAAAGCAACATCCTTGCTTTTCAATTTTTAAAGAGGTTTTGTGAAGCAGATTTGCCCGATACAATGCGTCTTTTCATTTCTTGACTCTTGCTTCCACGAGCACTAGTGTAAATCCAAGCAAGACGAACTCCTGGACCACGTCACTCTCTTCCTCATTTACCATGCTGCTGCCTACTGGTGCTTTTGTGGGGATTTCTGGTTTTCTTCACGAGCCTGGCATCAGTTAATGACCCGGTGAGAAGCATCGCCAGGCTTTCCTTTTCTGGCAAGGATGCCCCACCACAGGAAGGGTGATTCGGATGGGTGGCTGCATAGTTTTAGCATGTCCTAATATCTATTTGCGTTTTTTATTCTTGGGATGAAGTCAGGCCCATTTTCCTGCATCCAGGATGGAGCTATCAGAGTGGTGAGCTGGCCCACTCCCCACGCATTCCAGCCTCTTTGTGGGGCTGAAACAGGGAGGAGGAAGTGGCCAGCGGGACCCTCTGGTCTGGTGGCCTCAAAAGCCAGGGACTTCACTTTCAGGCTCCATCAGACACTGTGGCCGAGGCCAAGGGTGCTCTTTCAATCTATTCATGTCAATTAAAGGCCAGAGAGTTGGGGAATAAAAATCATCAATTTTGCAGGCTGAACTCAATCATCCTGTCAACGCTTTATCTTTGCTCCGGATATACTCATGCGGGATGGGTTGAATATGACTCTCCTGACATTATTCTCCAGTGACACCTCCGGTTAGAGATTAATAAAAGCTCTCCTGGGAGAGTTATCCAACTAAAGAATGTGGAGAAAGTTACACGTGGAATGATCTCGATGCATTTATGTGAGAGGGGAGGGGAGGGCTTCAAAAACTTTGTGAAAAATCCCAATATCTTTTCATCCCTTTTGTCCAAAGGCTTCCTGAAACCCCGTGTGCAAACCCGCCTGCAGGCAGGCTTCGAAGATGTGTGGATTCGGTTCCAGAAGTCTGCAATGGAGTAAGTAACACAATAATGAGCGTCAGACCCATGTTTCAGGGTCCCCATGCATAAGCTACTTAGATCTTCTTTGTAGTCTCTTCTTAGTCTGGAAGTTCTGCTGAAATCTGTTCACGGTGGGTGACCCTGCCGGCATTAGAAATACCAGGGACTTAGTGTCTAGCATCTCAGTAACACACAAGGCATCACAGTAGGACACACTGATCGACAAGGGGTGGTGAAAGAGGGGAAACCCTGCGGTAAGGTGGACCGGCAGCCACAGCGTCTGCATCCAGGGGCTCGAGCACAAGAGCGGTGGTCAGGATGGTGAAGGCCGGGGCAGCACTTCGTTCTGTGGGGCAGAGCGTAGACTGTGGGCGGGAATAACTCGAGGGTACGTAGCAGCAACAGCCGCCATGAAAATCAGCTTTGCGCTAGACTGCAGTCTATAAAGTAGGCAATTGCAGGACGAAAACAGTTTGAAATTGGTTAGAATGGCCAAAATCTATCACAGAGACACCGTGTGAGCTAGCTGTTGGAAAATGGCGCCCCAAAAGTTGATGGGTGTGGGGTTGTGTGAAACACAGTCAAGTGAGGAGCAGTCCGATGAACAGTGCTTGTGTGTGTGTTTCTAGAACTGCACAGACATCACACACTCTGGTGATACAAGCAGTGAAGTGCTTGGCTGCTAAATGAAAGGTCAGGAGATGGAACCCACCCTGGGGTGCCACATGAGACAGGCAAGATGTCCTACTTCCATAAAGATTACAGTCAAAACCACACAAATAAACTCCATGAAGCAGTTCGACTCTGACCCCGTGGTTGCCATGAGTCATAATCGACTTGATGGTACCCAAGAACACACACCCGTGCCAACGCTTGTTGTTGTTGTTAGTTACCCTGGAGTCAAACAGGCCTCATGGGTTTCTCAAGGTTGTGACCTTTCAGAACGGGATCCCTAGGCGGGTCCTGTGAGGATCTCTCAACACCTAAAAACATATATCACACGTGAACGTGGCACATTAAATAAGGAAGACTGAAGGCGGCCTGATGCACTTGAATTGCAGTGCTGGGGAAGAAAATAGAAAGTGAGGTGGACTGCCAAAAGGAAAAACAAATCTGTTTGGGGAAAGTATGGCCAGACTGCTACTTAAAGGGAAGGCTGGTAAGACTTTAATTTACATACATGGAAGATATTGTCAGGAGAGACCAGTCAGTGTCGGGGGTGGGGGATGGGGGGAATCATGCTTGATAAAGTGAAGGTACAGTGTAAAGGAGGGAACCCCTCAGCTAGACGGAATGACAGTGGCTGCAACAACGGCTGCAACCATCGGAGCAATTGGGAGGATGGCCCAGGGCCACGTGGTGATTTGCTCTGTTGTGCAGAGGGTCTTCGTACGTCAGAACCAGCTCAATGGCATTGAAAACAAATCTATAAATATATAAAACACAGGCATAAATAGACATGTTTGTATGTGTGTATAGATACAGGGCTTCTTGACAATCACAAAGATGCATACTTTTACTCGTGTCCTCTCCTTTAATAACAAATGCTTCCAAGCTTGTTCAAGGCAATGTCTTGGCCATTTACTGAGCAATCGTGGTATACAGGAAGTAGTTTTAGAGATCTCCATGGCTGAGGCATTCCTGCTGGCATAGTGGGTTATGTGTCAGGCTGCTAACCCCAAGGCCGGCAGTTAGAAGTCACCAGGTGCTCTATGAGAGGAAGACGAGGCAGCGGTACTCTACAGGACTGTTAAGAGTCAGAGTATTTTCATTTTACTTCTAAAAGATCCTTGGTGGCATGGGGGCTAGAGGGTTCAGCTGCTCGCTGCTAGGAGAAGCCACTGGTAAGTGTGCATGAAGACATGTTGTGGGGAAGTTCTACTCTGTCCTGTAGGATGGCCATGATGCGGAACCAACTAGCCAGCCCTGAGTTTGCTGGTTTTAGACATTGCCCGGCTTGATCCCTAATCCTTTGAAACCCTGTAGAGCCCTGGTACTCGACCGCATCAGTACTCAACATCATCGGATTTCGACGCGAAATGTCGAGAAAAGCTTGCATCAGAGCTGGAACAAAACATTGGAACCAGACTGATGCACGTGACTTTTGTAAACAGAAGCAGTTCGTGTTTCAGTCACTCGGCGTTTGTTGGTGTTGTCAGCCCACATTGGTTACACCTTTGTGGTTGTGTTCCAAACATTTTGCTATAATTTTCTTTGTTTCGGTGGCTGTTTGTACTGTTTTTAGATTTAAAAACATGGGTCCTAAAAAAGAGTTTTTTGAAAAGAAATTGGATAACCATGTTATCAATACTGTTGATGATAATTTAAGTAAACTTTAAGAAAACAGTTAAGGAAAAGTCAACAGCAGGCCACATTTGGCAGACTTTTCTTATTTTTCCTTAAGAGAAAGCCAGCCAGGTCTTAGTAAAAAAAAAAAAGACAAGGTTAGGGTAAAAATTTGGTCGAGAACAGATTGATCGGTTTTGGGTTATTTGTTATGGGAAAAGTTGATTCAGAGCTCGACCACATTGCATCTCGACACTCCTAGAAGCGATTAGCGTTGAGGTCCGGGTTCTACTGTAGCCATATATGCTAAAAGCTAACAGTATTAGGTGTATTTATTTTTAACCCTACTCTCATCATCAGTGTTGCCTTGTGCTCCTCGAGAGGCTAAGCCTTCAGGGAAGGTGGGGGTTGGTGTATCCCCAGCATTACTCGCTGTAGCACCCCCTGGCAGGTGGGGCAGACTGAACACCAATCATTCTGCCGCCCTGGCCACAGTGTGCTTTTGTTTGTGGAGGTGACTTCTGAGCTGTGTGCTCAGAGGGACCACGGCCCCAGACAGGAAGCCTGCTTGACTCTTGCAGTCAGTGATTGGCTAAGGTGGTGGCCTCTGATGGATCTGCTGGGTCACTCCAACACAAGGCAGAGAGGCCAGCTCAGACGTTTATGGTGAGTTGATGTTTTGTTTGTTTGTTTAATTCCAAAGGAGTAATCTGGATAAATTTCCTCAAAGGACACATCAAGGGACTCATGTGGGCTTATGAGGAATGAGTTTTTAAAATAATTTAGAACTGCATTTGGTGAAAAAGGCCAGGATTGCAACGCAGGCTCGTGTACGATCAGTCCTCAGCACAGCATGGTTGGCATGTCGTATCACTTTTGCTCGAATGACATGAATTGATTCAGAGTTGGGTGATTTATTTTACCTTAGAGGATAATGTTGATACTACAATCAGTAACTTACTCCAACTGTTGAAAGTTGGAGGCCACCCAAAGGGGGAGGGACCACACACACACACACACACACACACAAAATGATGGAAATTTTTCCAAATGCAATGAAGTTTACAGATTCAAAATGCTCCACACAAGTCAAGCCCAAGAATCATGAAGTGCATTACAAGAAAGCACAGTGTGATAGAATTACTCAAAACCTGTGATAAACAGAGGATCCTAAAGCAGACAGAAAAGAAGATAAGAGAATCCAACTAGTGGAACAGGAAGAAGAATAGCCAGAAATCATTCAAACCAGAAGAGAGTGGAGCAGCACTATGAGTTACTTAGGAGGGACAGTGAATTTAGAATTCTATAGCCACGAAATATAGCTTTTAAAAATCAAGGCCAAATACAGACAATTTCAGGCAGATAAAATCTGGGATATTTCGACAGTGCATCCACACAACATAAAATATTAAAGAAATTTGCCTGAAAGAAGCCATATGAGACTAAACAGAAACTAGAATCAACACACAAAAATGGAAAATCCAAAAGACCCACTGCCTCTGCGTTGAGTCAGACTCATAATGAGCCTACAGGGCAGAGTAGAGCTGCCCCACAGGCTCCTGAGGCTGTGAACCTTTGTGGGAAGAGCCGCCCTCCTCTCTCTCCCACCAAGTGGCTGGTAGCTTTGAACGACCCATCTGGCGATCGGCAGCCCAACACTGAGCTATCGATAGGATCAAGGCTCCTTGAAGGAATGAAAGTGTGAATTTCCTGGAAATGTGAATAGTTGGGGGAATATAGAAGTCTTCTCTTATTTTATTTGTAGAAATTTATTTTTTAAAGGAAAAGCTCATTATGAAGTTTATAAATATATGAAGACAAAGTGTATGTCATTTTGTGGGGAAATGTAAGAATATCATCGTAACACAAAAGGTGACTACTATAAACTTAGATGAAATCATCGAAAGTCAATCAGGATGCAGGAAAGCACCGATGAAACACACAATATTCCTCTGGTTCCTTGAGGCTTCCTCAGCCCCACTCTAGTGACCCTAGTCCTGCCACTCACTGTGGGGTTGACCAAAGCGTGTACACAGGTGCAGATAAGACATGAGCTCATGACACACGGAATCTAGGAACAGGAATGGGAGTAGCAATACTAGGAGGGCAGGGGGAATGAGGGTGGAAGGAAGGGGAAACCGATCGTGATGACTGACACATAATTGCTCTCCCTACCCGGTGGGGATGAATAACAGAAAGAGTGGGGAAAAGGAGACAGCGGTTGGTGTACGATATGAAAACAAGAATAATTTATCATTTATCAAGGGGCCACACGTGGGGAAGGGGAGGGAGAAGGGAGAGTAGCTGACACCAAGGGTTCAATAGAAAGTAAATGTCTAGAAAATAATGGTGGCAACATGTACAAATGTGCTTGATACAATTGATGTATGGATTGTTACAAGAGCTGAGAGCCCTCAATAAAATATTTTTTAGAGAAATCAGTAAAAGGAAAAGAATTATTTAATAATAATAATCCAACAGAGGAAAATATTTGGATCTCTAAAAAAATAATTCAACTACACCTTCACACTATCACTTACTTGTGTGCCTTTTATATTGGCTGCTCTGCCTATTTCTGCTCTGGAGAAACTGCCGTTCCTTATGATAATCGGTGTTATGTTCCCACTTGGGTAGGCTATGGTTCTCCGTGGTTTGGCAGATGGTATGTGATCTGCGTGAGCACCCAATCAGTTGCAAGGGAAGGTTCCCTGGGCATGTGGTCTGCATCCAGAGTCTAGACAGAGGTTCTCGAAAAGCTCTCCTACTCTCTTGATCCTGCACTTGTCTAAGGGTAGGTTCTGGTCCTCCATCTCTTGAGATAGGCGAAGGCTTCAACTTGTCACCTGGCCCATGGATTTCAGACTTGCCGGTCTCCACAACTCTGTGAGCCGTTTCTTTGAAATATATTATATATATATATATATATATATATATATATATATATATATATATATATATATATATATATATATATATATATATATATATATGGCATCTTGATGGCCCAGGAGCTAAAATGCTCACTTGCTAACCAAAAGGCCAATGGTTCAAACCTATTGGCTGCTTCTTGAGAGAAAGACCTGAAAACCTGCTTCAGTAAAAATATAAAGCCTTGGAAATTCTATGAAGTCATCTCTACTATGTCCTTCACAGTCACTGTGAGTCAGAGGCAACTCAACACCAGTGGATTGATTATATATATATATCACTAGTTTTGGAGGATCCCGGGTAATGTGATGGTTAAGTATCGGGCTGTGATCTGCAAGGTTGGCAAGTCAAAACCACTAGCAGTCCAAGGGAGTAAAAATTGGGTTTTGTGCTTCTGTAAACAGTTCGTCTCAGCAACACCAAAAGGGCCCCTGTGAGTCAGTATTGACTTGATGGCAGGGAGCTTGGTTGTTTTGTCATGAGTTTGCTAGAGAAGCAAGCCTAAGACCACCCTAGTCATTGTTCTAGGATCACATCAACTCGTACCTCGTCCCGGAAGCCTCTGTGCTCTTCCACACACCTGTGGTTCTAGCAAAATAATTATGTTATGATCTTATCATTGCTGGTGTCCATGACTGACCCATAATAATCGCTTAAAGTTCAGAGACAGTGCCTTTCTCAATTCACTATCCTCAACAATTAGCATGATCATGTAGCACAGTCGGTCTTTAGCACACACTTATTAAATGAATAGTTTACATTCAAAGCTTTTCATTTTAATTTCCCTTTGGGTCTTTGCATCCAAAGTGGATTGACTTTGCTCACACCTGATAACTTCTTGGCATCCCAGGTAATCACCAGAGAGACTCACAGTCCACGTTAAAGATTATGCATGCTTATTTCTCCGAGGATCATCAACCCCTCATATTCAATCATAAAGTAGTAAGACCAGTTCAATCATAAAGTAGTAAGACCAGCTTCAAGGAATGTTCCTGGGAATAGTCAAAAGAAAGGTATTGTTCTAATTTAATAAGAATCAAGGATCATGCTAGTAATTTCTAATGTTCACATGATGTACAAAATCTTTCATGTCAAAATTTTGTAGGATTCCAATCCATAATCCCGTTTCATGAAATGGTCTCCATCTGCCCAAACAGAAAGGGTATCTCAGCTCCTCTGAACATCTTTACCCTTCTCAATACCCATTCTGACACTTGGTATCTCACTTTTCTGATCTAAACTAACTCTGTGTGCTTTTTCTTTCTCTTCCTGAACTATCTCCCAAAACCCACGGACTCAAGCCCATGCTGACATGCATAATTGTCCTGAAGGCTGTCAGGTTGTGTCTCTCGATGGGAGCAGAAAGCCTCATCTTTCTCCCTGGAAGCAGCTACTAGGTTTAAACCACTGACTTTGTAATTATCAGTCCAAAACTTACAAGGAAGTCCAGGTCTCCTGGACTATCAGTTCCTCTAATTTTACCCTGTTGGATTTTGTCAAATTTATATAAGTTCGATTTCTGTCTTGAAGGAGTTAATGAGGAATTCATAACATTATACATATCATTTTGAGAGAGTTTGTCCTAAGTATATAGAACAGTAGTGAGCTCATACAGACACAGGGTGAAGCAGGTTTAGAGAGGTGTCATCAATAAGGACTCTTTTTACGTCAACAAGGACTCTTTTTAGAATGATTTTATATCTGCAATTCCAGATCTCACATTCTATGTCTACATTATGAAATTCCACAAAGGGATTTCTTTTTTCAATTTGAGTTGAGACTGGCAGGAATTCTGTTTTAATTTTGTTTTTTGTTTTACTGTTTGCATCTTAAAATTTTAAAAACCTGAATCAAAATCCACGGCTAATATTAGTGCATAAACCACTCAGCTATTTATTCACTCATTTATTTATCCATGCACATTTTCAGGAGGCATTTGCCACAGACTCTTCCTGGGGCAAGGCCTGGCACTTGCAAGGATACCAAGTATGGAGCTACAAAGAGGGATTAAATCACCTTCTCTGCCCTGATGGGTGTCCAGTAGTAAGAGGTTTGACAGAATAAAATACTAAATGTACAATGATCAGGGAAAGACAGAAGCCTGCATGGGGGCACAGCAGGGGTGGGATGGGGGCACCAAAGAGTGATTAGAGAGAAGATTTGGATAACAGGCCACCTATAACAAAACATATATGTATGTGTGTGTGTGTGTGTGTGTATATATATATATATATATATACACAGAGAGAGAGGGGGGTCAAGACCAGCAGAGGGCTCTACCTCATGAAAAGACTTAGCACAGAGGACATGTTGGTGTAAGAAATGTAATTGGAGAGTCAAGGGATTCATCAGCAAAATTAAGTAAATGACCAGTAATGGAAACCAATACATGCCAGAGAAATAACACGAAGTTTTGTCCTGGAAACAGTAGAGCACCACTGACCTGAGAGACTCATTAAAGCATTTTAAGAAATTGTATGCCATGTTCAGGTAGCATTTATTTAAAAAGTGTGCTCTGTGAAGAATGGATCAGAGAGAGTAAGATTCAAAAGAAAGAGCCATGATCTGGATCCACATTCCTTTCCCTTATGTGGAGCAGGAGAGGAAAGCAATGGATGGTTCCCAGTGGTAACCATCTATAATTTTCGGCAAAGGAAATCGTCATCATGGTCACCTTCGGTGGGGAACTCAAGTATGGCCCTTTATCTTCTCAGAGTCTCCAAACAGCGTCATCTTTAAAATGAAGGCATTGGACCAGGCAATCTCTGAGGTGCCCTTTCCCACAACAGCCCTGTTCCTCAGACCATGCGCTTTCTCTCAGGTAATAACCACGGTATCTGAGCATGAAGAGCAACGTCAAATAATTTGACAATTAAAGAGGGGGGTGGGGGAGATACACCAGGAATATTGTGCTCCACCGTCTACTTGTTTCTAGTGATTAAAAACTAATTACACCGCCGTTGTTTTTTTAAGTCTCCCCAAACTCAATGGCTCAGCAAAAATTATTAATTGAACCTAAAAATACACCTGTAATCCTCTTTCTGTCCCTTTAGTACCGTGGTGTGAGATTCCCAGCAAGCCCCTTCCCAGTTTAGAAAGTAAAGAAAATATGCAATGGCCCAGCCCGTACTTGATTCTTGATTAGAATCATGTGTCCTGTTTGACTAGCCAACTCTGCGGGAGACTGAGGCTCCTGCTGGGCACTGGGTAATTAGCCCAGGATAGCAAAAATGGGGATTGCTTACTCTTCTCCTGGAGCTCCTGGCAGACCATTGCAGCTTATCCAGCTGGCAGCTCGGGCCTCTATTTTCCTAACCTACCTGGTTCACATCCTTGGCCGGAGTGATGGACAATATATACTGGAACATTTAAAGTATGGAGTTGAAAAGTTCAGGCTCGGGGGTCACGTTTTAGGATTGAATCTAGCTTCAGCTCCTATAGGAATACAACCTTGGGCAAAATCGCAGCTCGCTTGAAAGCTCAGTCCATTGCTCTGACATTTTATGGGGCTTCAAAATGTTCATGGTAACGTGGACTTATAACATAGAGAAGTTTTCCACTGAAATGTTTGAAGCCCTCTCTTAAAAGGGTAATGACCTTAAGGCCGACCCAATCTGGGGATTATAAAATGAGAGCTTGGTCTCCCTCGTTAATCAGGCAATTGGCTTCCTTATAATCTCAGCTACGCACCCAAAGGTTAGTGTTTCGAGTCTACCCAGATGCCCCTCAGAAGAAAGGCTTGGCAGTCTGAATCCAAGACATTCACCACTGACAACCTTAGGGTGCACAGCTCTATGGCACCCATGACACCACCATGAGTTACAATCGACTAGAGGACAACTGCTTTGGTTTTGTCGTTTGGGGTCACCGTCTGACTAATCACCCAATGCTCTTATTCATGAGATTTACGCTTGTTTACTTCCTTCTCCTCCACCAAGGCGAATATGAACTCCATGAAGGTTTTGATCATTGAATTATCCCAAGTTCTCAGGACATTTCCTGGTATATAGCAGATACTCAATTAGGGCTCGCTGAGTAAATGAATACACGGTGAATTTGAAATTGGTTATTAGCATCCAATGCATGGTAGATTAAATTATTATTATTGATGTAAACAACTCCACTGTCATCATCAAATCCTCTGGACACTGATGTATTTGAAACTGTCTTTTTGACTCCCCCCCCCCCCCCCAATTGCTGGTAGCATCTATGGTGACATTTGTAAGAGAAGATGAAGCCAGGTTAGTGGTTGGTTTTCAGTGGACACAGGCTGGTTGATTGCCTGCTGTGCCAGGTACTTTGCCACCTGCTGGGGAACAAAGAAAGGGAAATGTAAATCCCAGGCTTAGCTGATCACAAGAATGACCATGATTATTATCCTGCAGTTAATGAACTGGGTCTCAGGCCTCTAATGAATTTATTCCTTATCGAATGATACAACTATGATCCTCATAGCTAAATACCCCTTTACACCCCATCCCAGACTCAGGAACTTGAAAGGGAGCCAGGATGACCTGCAAGGTATGGAAATCTGGGCTAAACAAGGCCCAAGGGTGTCTTGAATAGGGATCAGCCCAATGTCAGAACCTGCACTCAGTCAGTGTGAGGTGGGGCCCAGGAGCCTAAACCGTAACAAGCCTTACAGACCATTCCAGCTCAGGAGTGTTGCAGACGACCTATTAGGGGCACTGCCCTAGGGGCTGTGTTTGATCAGGGACAGACAGCTTGAAGAACACGTGATGGTTTCGGGATTCTGGGAATGGTGCTAGAAGTCATGAGTACCGTTAACCAACAACACCAAGAGAGAAATATATATCATCATTGCTGCCAATGGGTGTCATGGCTAAGGAAATGACTGGGATTGAGAAAAGAAGGGAGGAAGGAAGGAAGGAAGGCAGGCAGGAAGGAAGGAAGGAAGGAAGGAAGGAAGGAAGGAAGGAAGGAAGGAAGGGAGGAATGCATTAGTGTTTGGGCTGTTTGAACACATCTTTTAGTATCACATTTGGCTCTGAAACATCAGGGACTCTAGAATCTCAATATTTTTAAAAATCTCTGCGATTTTTAAAAGGAGAGAGAAGAAGATCTCAAATGCTTCTTTTGATAACTAAGTGACCCAAAAGGATCAGGGATAGAGTGATCATTGGGCAGAGAAGGGATTTAGAGTGTATTGAGAAAGAACACGACTCCTTGTAGGGATCCAAATAGAGGACACCGATGCAGTCAACTGGAAGTCAAGAATCTCCCTCTCCCAAATGAACACTGCTTCACCATGCTCTGCAGTCTTAAGAATGTCTATGATCCTTTTAGAGTCGTGATGTCCCTACTGCACAGTTGAGTAAAGCACAAAGCTGAATCTATCAGCTGAGATTATGTTGTCAGTGGTTTTCATGGAGTACATGCAGATTCACAGTGACCTCATGTAAAATAGAGAACATCCCTGGGCCCTGCACCATCTTCAGGTACCACCGTTAGTAAGTTTGAGTGTGTTGCGGTTCTACAGATGTGATTAGCATGCTCAGCTAACCTATGAAGACACAGAAAGTATCAAATTTTTCCCTGTGACACCCTGAGAGGAGGCAACTCCAGGTGTTCACACAAAGTTCAAACATTTCACTTCTGAAAAGTCCTTTCACACTCACAGCCTTCCAGAATCAGGGCTTTCTCACAATGACAAGGTGGACTTACTACGCCACCTCTCACTCCTTACTCCTCCGCCTTCACCCACCGTATGGCATCATCAAAGGCTTCCTGTGATAACGCCCCCTTGTATACAACTTGAAATACTCAGAAGTGAGCATGCCTTCCTGGACCACAGTACCCTTCTGCAGAGGAAGAAAGAGAAAGAGGGGATATAATATGCAGTGACAACCATCTTGAGCCAGACTTGAGCTATGGGCTCAAGCATAGGAACAATTATAAAGATGGCAAAGGACAAAGCAGCGTGCATGGGGTTACTATGGGTTGGAACCAACTTGGTGGCACTTAAGAATAACTAAGTGTCATTCACTAAGGTTGGCAATTCTCATTGATTTCTCACAATGATCCAGTGGCACAGGTAGTTTTTAGGCAAACTTTGATATGGCCAGGAACTTGATCTCTTTGTCCCCTTGATCTCCAGGTCAGGATCTAGAATAACTGTTTCATTTCTTCCATTTCCCAATTGGTGAATGGGCTACCAAGAGCAATTGGCATTCTCTTCCATCAAATAAGTTTGCCTTCCAGCTCCCCAAGGTGAAATGTAGGGAACACACAACCCTACAAGGAGCTGCTTGTTCATTGGATCTTGGTCAACAGGAAGCTCATAGATAGATAGGGGTTTGGATATTGTCCTTGTGATCAAGGTATCAGGGATTCCTGGATTAATACTAAAGTATTTCAATGGTGAGGGGTCCGTGCTTCTATATGCTACAAGATTTCATGAAATTTGAATGCCATAATAAGATATAATCACTGAGATCAAGAGCTCCAAATCATGAATGCAGGCTGTACAATTCCCATGTCTCTCAGGAGCGGTTCAACTTCTTGGCATAAGTTGATTTGATTCTGTTATATTTATGTGTGTGTCCTACAGAGAGAATTGACTCAGGGATCTTGGCTCCTGCTACTCCAGCAAATTATCCTGTTATTGGTTTAATTTAATTTTTTCTTACTAAATGCAAATGTTTTACCTGCATCTTTTATATATATATATATATATATATAACTATTTCCTGTGACTATTTGCTGTGAATTTGAAAAGAGCCAAAATGAGAGGATCAGAGGTGTTTTATCTGAACCTTCCTTTTGGAGAGAGAATTTTATGCTTTAGAAAAATGCACTATTTTGAGCCAGGGTTAAGATGCCACATGGCCTTGTTTCATGTTGCCAATGGGTTCCGTGAAGATGTCTCAGCTTCGATGAGCCAAATAGACAGACCCATGCCAGAACCAAAAACTTTGTTTAGTTAGTGACATTGGTGCTTTTTAATAGTTTCCAGAAATACTAAAGGCAGAGGAGGGTAATAAAAGAAATCTAGAAAAATAAATTATTAAGTGATCCTGGACAACATATTTAATATGCAACAGGCTTTTGTTTAAGACAAATATAGATGCTATCACAAAGGAGTCATTTTACTTATTAATGACAACAGGGCATAGGCTACCATGGAAACACGGAAAGCTGACGGCTAGGCCAGTTGTGTTTCTTTGATGAATGGGGGGATTGTGGGAAACTTTTCATTATACACTCAAGAGGCCAAATACCATCCATCATAGCTGTCCTTTGAAGGAAATAGTCATATATAAAAAGTTTCAGTTAAAAATATTTTAATTTAGTTAAAATTTCAAGTTAAAAAAATAATAGTAGGATAATTTGTTGGTGTAGCAATAGTCAAGTTACTGGAGTCAATTCCCTGTGTTGGACACACACACTAATCCAATGGAATGAAATCAACTCCCTTTTTCTTAAAATAAATTTCACCTTGTATTGTCGTTTGAGTGAAAATTTACAGAGCAAATTGGATTTCCATTTAACAATTTCATTTTTAATGAACACCGGGTTTGGCTTAATCAAAAGGAAGTTTCTTAAGGTAATGGTTGATAGAGCAATAAAAGTGGTTTTTATTTAAAAAATGGTTTTTATAAGCAAATGCAGTCATTTATTTATCAAATACTCCTTGTCCCCAGATTCATGCTGGATTAGATTGGTAGTTTTTTCATTAAGTTTGAAAGAGAAAGCATATCAAAAACTCTTTGAAAATTATATATATGTATATGTATATATGTATATATGTGTGTGTGTGTTTGGCAGCTTTCTGTGTGTTTGTAGTACTAGTAAGAATAGCATCAGTGCTTTAGGCTGAGTTCTCCAAAGGAGTAAAAGGACTTAAGTAGAAAGAAAATGTTGTGAGAATGATGATGGCAACGAATGTACAAATGTGCTTGACACAATGGATGGATGGATGGATGGATGGATGGATGGATGGATGGATGGATGGATAGATTGTGATAAGAGTTGTACGAACCTCCAGTAAAATGATTTATAAAAACAACAAGAAAACCAAGTGAAGTGTGTATATAAGGGGGTCTTCAAAAAGTTCCTATGAAAATTCAAATTTTCATGAACTTTCAAAGCCTTATACACATTTACTTCAAGGAAATTGCTTGCACAGGTTGTGGAGGCTAGCAAGGCCCAACTCTGTGGGTTAGATATCAGGTTGGAGGCTTCTCTTGACCGCTTGAGTGCAGGGGCTGATAAACCCAAAGTCCGCAGTCAGACGTCAGGCTGCTAGCACTTTTCTCAAGAACGGATGAGAATAGGATGAGGAGTCAGAAACGGGACTGAGAGAAAGCAAGCTTGGTCAGATCATAAATCTACTGGTTGCCTACAACACCCCCAAATAAATAACTGTTTCACTTGATTGACTGCTCACCCCTCTGTCAAGGTCCTGCTGCAGCCAGTTTTGAATGATCTCCCACAACATTTCACATGCATGTGATACTAATTATAGCGTTTAATGATTTCTGCATTCTGTTGGGTTGGTTTCCTTTGGAATGGGTATGAACATGAATCTTTTCCAATGAGCTAGCCAGGTAGCTGTCTTCTAAATTTCTTGGCATATATCTGTGTTGCATTAGTTTGATGAATCATTTCAATTGGTATCCAGCCAATGCCTAGAGCCATGTTTTTTGCTAATGGCTTCAGTGCAGCTTAGAGTTCTTCCTTCAATACTCTCAGTCCTTGGAGATATATATATACATATATATATATATATATATACGTATATATATATACACACATATATACACACACACATACATATATATATACACACACACACACACACCCAAGTGGGTTTCAAAAAGTTCATGGAAAATGGAATTTTAAAATATTGAAAAATATCCACAAACTTTTTGAAACCCATATATATATATATATATATATATATGCTTTTAAAATATTTTTTTAACTTTTTGAAGCCCATATATAGTAAAGACTTCTTTATGAACAATCCTGCAATAGGAGCTTTCTATGAAAGGACACATGGGAAGACTTCCAGAGTGAGTGGGTGTAGAAGAGAGAGTGATTATATATTTAAATATATATATATATATATATATGTTTGTGGAATATATGTATGTGTATACACAAACACAACACACATGCATTTTCACATACACATATAATAGAGCAAGGAAGACATATGAAAAACAATTAGTCTTCCTTTGGTTGTAGCTGGTATTTATAACTACTTTCTTCTACCATTCACTCATTCCATATTCCCTTTGCCCTCAACAAGCACCTGAGATAGACATGCCTCTTTGTCTAGTGCAGTGGTTCTCAACCTTCCTAATACTGCAACCCTGGAATACAGTTCCTCATGTTGTGGTGACCCCCCCACCCCAACAATAAAATTATTTTCATTGCTACTTTATCACTGTACTTTTGCTACTGTCATGAATCAGGAGACCCTGTGAAAGGGTCATTTGACCTCTAAAGGGGTCACAACTCACAGGTTGAGAACTGCTGGCCTAGTGGATGAGTCAAATTTTCATTCCTGAAGGACATGGGCCATTAATATTTGGGACAAAATTTGATTGCCAGAGTGTCCCATTGACGCAAATAACAGGGAATGGTAGGTCTAAGAGATGTCCTAAAAAAATGTATTACAGATAGATATATTCATCTTCACCTCTATTATATAATAACAATCTAATTCTCCTGATAACCAGGATCAGTCATTCCAGTCAATACAGTAATTCACCTCTTTGCTTCTCAACTTTTGGAACTAGACCTCTGGACCCACATGCCATAGGATTGCAGGGACAGACAGGAAGCAAAAATATGATTGGTTCATAGGGGTAACACTGAGTGATGCCACTCTCATTTTTCCCCCTGGATTCCTGTACTCATGAATCCTGACTATGAGAGAAGTAGAACCATATACTAGATGCTAGTTCAGAGCATATACAGACTCAGGGTGAACACTGCCTAACTATGCAAGGTATTGCTAACTTGTTGTGCCATAAGTATGTCTTTAGGTGGCTAGTTCACTTTTATTAGCTGCTTCAGCAGGACCGGGAACATGATAAGATCAGTAAATTCCATGAACATCGGCCAAGTGTCTCATTTCACTTACTCTAACTGAGTTCCTTGATGCAAAGCAATGCTATGTAGAATACCATGATAAGGTATTCTAGAACACCACAGATGGTAGTTTTGACAGAAGCATTGCATGTAGGAAGGAAAATCCCTATCCAGCATAAATGTCAGTCGGTATAGTTGTTATTTTGGGGGGACAGAGAGTTGGTTCTAGTCTACAGCCACACTATGCACAGCAGAACAAAGCCCTGCCTGGTCCCACACCATCCTCATGATTGGTGAGCTCTATGCTTGAGCCCATTGTTGTAACCACTGTGTCAATCCATCCATTGAGGGTCTTCCCCTGTTTAACTGCCCTTTGTCTTATATAATCAACCTGCCATCAGGTTGGCTGGCTGGCTGACTGCCTGGGATAGAGGTGTATTGGAGAGTCAGCGTTTGTCATTATTTGAGCACTCATCCAAAAGCTATTTGTTAAAAGAGCGTCATTATCTATAGACTGGCAGCTTTTCGGTGAAATCCTTAGGGTCTGAACTATGATTTACCAATAAATACCGGCCAAAGACTCCAAATAACATCTTTATCTGCCACAGACACTTCCTGGATCATCGAATCAGCCCGATAATATGGCCCAAGTGGTTGATTAGCTTGCACACCCGCCTGAAGCTTTTTTAGACCCTTCTCTTATTTTGAGCCCCATCCCAAGCTAGCAGATTCTTGAGTCTCCAGATATATAGACTACAGTAACACACTCAAATTATGGATATGTTACCTACAGAATCAAGGGAATCCCATCAGATGTTGTGTTTCAATTGTAGGGTTAGGAGAGCTAAAAGATGTAACAAGTTATCGTTCAATTTAGAAGGACTATCTAGACATGTTTCAAAAACAGGGCCTGAATTTTGTTGGACAAATTATCTACTCTCTAGCCTAGAAACATCCTATCAGTAAGTCTAGAGTCATTGATACTTATTTTGTAGGTCCAGTTACCATAATTACATCAGTTGGTTGCCACTGTGACATCTTGAGGAAGAGACAGGTCTTTGGGGACTAAATTATATTTGGTTCTGGAAAGGTGATACACCTCAGAGTAGGACAGTGCAGGCGTATTGCTGGCCTTTCCAGCTGAAGAAAAACTGCTCGTGAGGTTCCATCAAAATTAGTTTAGAAAAAGGCATTCTCCAGATCAATATCTGCATACCAGCTACCAGGAGATACATTCTAATTTGATGACGAGATGCAACCACATCTATAATAGCCACTCCAATTAGAGCCAACTTCTGGTTAAGTTTACAGCAATCCACCGTCATTCATTCTCCAAGTGCTCATCTAATCCAGTCGGTCAAACAGGCGAGGAGAATGGGAATGTGGTAGGGCACCATTTCTGAATCCTTCAGGTCCTTGATGATGGTGCTACGTTCTCGTATGCCTCCGAGAATGTGGTTTTGCTTTGGGTTTACTGTTTTCCTAGGTGTATAGTCTGTTATAAATGGCTTTCACTTGGCTTTTTCCATCAGATCAGTCCTTACTCCCCATGTCAGGCATCCCATGTGGAGGATCTGAGAGTTGCTGGAATATGGCTATTCCAACCATGCATTTTAAAACTGGGAAAATCACTGCAGATTGGCTTAGGGGCCAATTGGACTGAGTGTTGAGATAGACCCAAGCTAAACATATTAATAATCTGATTTACATTTTTCCCTACTCTAATTGGTAAGCTAAAGTGCCAATTAAGGCCTCCTGGAATTCATTTCTGCTTAGAGACAGTGCCCAGTAATTCCTGAAAGATCCACTAATTTCCTCCCCCTATTTAACAGTCACTTTCATAAAAGGTCACTAGATCCTTTAGAAGAAAGATGACCAGTATAAATATCTGGCAATGTAATAGGGCCCTTCCTCAAAGGGAAACATCCTCCCCTTCAGTCAAGTAGCTGTGGGTCAAAAACTGAGTCAAGACTAGACATTGAGTGAAGGACAATCAGCCCCAATATACATATATGTCTGAATTCAGTCAAAGCTTTGTCACTGTTAATTCTGACTCACATAACGCAGGCATCGTAGCCACCTTCAAAGAGCTGGGGATCCAGCTCATTGTTCTGTGAAAAGATGCATCCTCTGGGTCAATGAGCCCAAATTAATAAATGTACTCAAGCATGACAATTTTTCTAAGTCTTTGGACACCTTCTTCTGCAGTATATCAAGACAAGTCTGGCATTTCAATGGATTTGGTGTAGGTCACTTCTCAATCCATGCTTCAACAAAACAACCAAATAAACGAATAAAGCCTTCTCCAACCTCGTGCACTAAAATACTGAATGAAGAATCTGTGCTTGATGGACCCAACTCAATAAATTCAGACAAATCCAATGTGATCCGGCACCCTTAATAGCCATTTCTACACATATGGTCTAGATTTCTGTTTGTCTCTTTAAATTTCACCTCTTGGCAATTTTCTGGTACTTAAGTTTGATGATCGGTCTAGAAGCGACAATGGGTGGTGGAGTGGGTCCTGTGGATATTCAGCGAGGTTTGAAAGGCATTTTTTGCCTTAGGCAATTTCCTTTCAATGTCCCAAGTGATATATCAATGATATATCCCATCTCAATTAGGAATATCAACTGATATATCCCATGTGATATATCAATTTCCTTTTCAACGTCCCATGTGATATATATATATTTTACTCAGGCACAGCTAAGTAAAATTCATCAGAGGATTGGAAGGGAATATTTCACTGGGGATGGTGACTTACCAGACAAAGTTGAAGTATTTTCTTCAGATGGGAGTTTGTAAGGAGTGATTCACCAAATTTTATTAAGGGCTTGGTAACACTAGCTTCCTAATTTTCACCTATATGCCCTTACCGTGAGGTTCAGAATCTCAATTACCCCCAACCAGTGCCCTCACTTTTACTTCAGAAACCATCTGAGGTTAGGAATTCAATTGGCGTTGTAATTCAGTCACTCTTTTTTTTTAAAAAAACATTTTATTAGGGGCTCATACAACTCTTATCACAATCCATGAATATACATACATCAATTGTATAAAGCACATCTGTACATTCTTTGCCCTAATCATTTTCAAAGCATTTGCTCTCTGGGCTTGGTTTACACCATCATCAGCTGATCCTATGAGGAGACTTTCTTTCAGGGAGCTAGTGGTAGCTTTTAGGTCTTTTATGCAGTGCTTAAACTGTGATTTAGGCTGTCAGGTCATCCTCTTTTTCACCTTTCACTGGCAAAACTCGGACCAACCAACCAGCTTCCTTATACATCTCATTCTAAAAAAATTGTAGAAATGCGTCAAATAATCAGAGCCTGTCTCTCACAAGTATTTGTCCCACTGGCTGTGTGTTTCTAAATCACCTCATGCCATGGCTGAGCAGGGTCCTCTTTCCTATTGGAGACAGTTATCAGCACCTTTAAGACTAACAAGCAATTCAGAAGACACATCTTTATCATTTTTTTTTCTCTAGAATCAGTCCCAGGAGCAAAGATCTTTGTCTGGGTTCTCTAGAGGAGCAAAATCCATGAAATATATATATATATATATATTTAATAACCAGTGGTGGTATTCAAATAATTTAGCAACTGGTTCCCGGCTCTAATGACCATTTTAAGTATATTGATATATGCCAAAAGAAAGTTTATTATATAATAGTTAATAGTCTCACAGTTCATGCATCCGAACAAAAAAGAGATACACAAAACTAGATTAGGTCATAATAAAGTTTTCAAATGTTAATGAAAAACATTAAATACTACCTGGAAAAACAATAAAACTATTATTTAGGATATTTTCATATGACTTCTTGTTTGATATCCTCAGCAATATTCGTTTCTTATCATTGGTTGTATGGTTCATCCTTAGTCATTTATCCACTGTAGAAGTAGGATCCCCTTTCTTTAGAGGTAAGCCAATTAGACAATAGTCTCTGGGTTTACTATATTCGAAACAGGTAACTTCTCTTCTTTGAACATATTATTTTCATCTTTGAAAAACCCCTTTCCACTTCTGCTGAACTTATAGCAATTGTTTTGGTTATATTTTTAGCTCTTTGAACTCTTTGAGAAATTGCACAATTCACTCATAGTCTCACCTGGGAATTTGGGGTGTAATTCAAAGCCTAAACAAATGACAGCATGTCACCTTCTGGTTGTTGGGAAAGTCTTCTCTTTTACATTATATATTTGTTTTCTGAAGTAACAAATGCAAGGGAATAAAAATATTGTAATGATTATTGGGAAGTATGAAAATAGAGAGTTTGTAAGCCCATGCCTTGCACCACTGTATTGGATCTTTAACTGGGTATAGGACACACCTGCAAAGATGTTTCTGAAAAAGTAAGCCCCACCCAGTGCCTTGAGTGTGCTGGACATTAGCATTTGGAGAGACTTGCCTAGAGAGCTGTGGTCAGACTGAAGGAAAACACAAGGGCTAGTTTGCCTTTTTGAATTTTGAACTGAAGGTTTGTTCCTGAAGCTGGAAAAATCTGGAGCTATGAGGAAACTCTTGTCTCTAGGTCTGAATATTAAAGGAAACCTGCAGGCAGTCTTTGACTCACTAGGTGACCACCTGGATCCACTTTTTGAGTGGAAGTGGGAGAAAAGCAGCAATAGAGAGATGGGTTGAGTCTGGCCACTGACATCTATAGATCTGGTTCATAGGGACTAGAAGAGAAGATGAGAGCAGGTTGACTTGTCTCAAGTTTAAAGAGTTGTGTGGAACCTGAGCCTCCTGCATGACCTAGCCCAAGGGGACTAAGACTGTTGAGAATTTGTGAAGGGGCCCATGGTCGAAAGGTGAAGCAGCCAATGGGCACCCTGATGAAGCTAACTAAGCAAGGCGGTCAACATTGAGTTGACCAGAAGAATATAAGATTTTTGAACCTGTGATTTGGCACATATTTCTGCTGACTTTATGGACAGCCTGCCCTGGTTTGACTTTGCTTATGGATGCAGACTCACAAGGTTCCAAGTGGAAAGAAGATTCTTCACATCACAGAACATGTTTGTCTCCTCAGATCACTGAGCTGATATAAATTGACAGTGTAGAAATTGGAGACCCAAAATGGGGAGGATAAAAGCATGAATGACTGGCTTATACACTTTCATAGGAGGGGGTATATGTTAATAGTATTATAGTAAAAAGGTGAAGGTGTTTACATAACTGCAATTGTTAGGCATAGAATATTTTTGCTTAGTTCACTTATAAGACATTATGTTTAAATGGGACTGGCACATTCTCAGTTGCATACATTTTAGTTTTGTCTTGTTTGGCACAAATATGATTTTATTATTGTTTTGTTTAAAAATTATGTATGGCTAAGAGTTGTGTAAAGGTGTCAAGTTGACAAGAGCTGGTCTGTGGTGGTTACATAATTTCATGTCAACCTGAAGATATAAAAGTGTAGGGATGGAGTCAATCAGGTCACACCCTGATAGTGTCCCCACGCTGAGACCTGCCCCAGCTCTATGATACAGTCACCACCATTAGATCCACACAAGTCTGCATCTACTGTCCTGTGATCTTCCTGCATTCCCCCTCATTGCATGGGTCTGCCCGGCTGCCCACCATAGAGAGAATCTTGATTCTGAGTGCCTTTTTAACAACTGGGTCTTTGAACTCAACAAAAAAATTAGGCATTGTTAGTTTGAACTCACTGATCCCACCACTGTGATAGCTATAGGTCTCAGGTTCATGGAGGCTGTAATTTGTGTGAATCAGTAGCCCACTGGACCAATTGTTTCTATGGGTCTTTGGTTTTCATCACTGTTTTTATCTCCAACCATGGAGAGAGAAGCTGTTGCCCCGTAGATGGCTACTCACAAGATATTAAGGCCTCACCAAAGTAGGATGTAAAAACCTTTGTCAGTGTGGGCTATTGCTAATTGACTTTGGTGTCCCTCAAGACCGTGGGGACTTGGACCTCATGTTAAAATGGATGATGACACTTGATTCAGAGTTCTCATAGATCGAGAGAGTAAGCAGCAGTCCTTTCCCCACGACGGCTGGATGGGGTGGTGGTCTACAGAGCATGTTAATGAAAAACAAACGGTCCTTAGCAATGTGTTTGCAAAGAGGTGTTGTGAATGGTCATTTAAATAGGGTTTGGAATTAAGGGCTGAATAAAGAAGTCAATTTTGACAGGACTAGCTCATTTGGACTAAAGTCAGGCCGGAATCCTCAGCAGGTGGACAGTGTAAGGATTCTGTTGGAAGCAAGTCTATGGTGAAATCAGACCATAAATTAGAAATGCTAAGATGCCATCTGAATTATAGAGATGTATATCCTTTGGCTGGTAGTGTCTGACACCTTACCTGGTCCTCAGTATGTCACAGACTAATGCAGTCATTCTCAACCACACTGGTGAGCTTTCTAAAACCTTAAAGGAGTCTTCCAGGTAGCTCAATCTACAGATATAAAATTTGGGGCTACCTGGACCTTCACTTATCACTCAGTTCAAGATTCACATGTGTGGACGGTGCTAAACCCATTAATCAAGGTGAGCAGAGGCTTACTTGGACTTACTGATCTGTTGTTAAAACTTTCGTTTTTTAAAAATCATGTGCAAATAAATCCATAAGGATCCCAGTGTTGGTCACCTTTGTGGGCAGCTCTACACTGACACGTTAGGTGGCTGTGAGTCAGAATTAACTCAAGGGCAAAGGTATTGCTGTTCTGGTTTGGATCACCTTTCAAAGGGAACCCTAGCAGCAGTCATGAACCCCTTGGTGGATGGATGAACAATCTGTGATTTGAACCCACCAGGTACATCTAGGAGCAAAACGTGGCTGCCTGCCTCTGTACATCCTGTTGTTGTCAGGTCCATCTGGACCAGTGGTTTTCCACCTTCCTCAGGCCGTGGCCCTTTCATACAGTTCCTCATGTGGTGGTGACCCCCCAATCATAAAACCATTTTTGTTGCTACTTCATAACTGTCCTGTTGCTACTGTTATGACTCAGGCGACCCTGTGAAAGGATCATTCCACTTCCAAAGGGGTCGAGACCCACAGGTTGAGAACCGCTGTTCCAGATGGATTTGACTCATAGCAACCCGACCCCCCAAGAGAAGGAAACCCTGCCCTGTCCCACCCCATCCTCACAATGGTTCTTCTGTTTGAGCCTACTGTTGCAGCCACAGGTCGCTCCAGTTTGTCCTCGGCCTCCTCTTATTCTTGCCCCTCTACTTTACCAAGCAGGACGTCCTTCTCCAGGGACTGGTCTCTCCTGACAGCATGTTCAAAGTACATTAGATGCAGTCTTACCTTCCTTGCCTCTCAGGTGTATTCTGGCTATAAATCTTCCTAGACAGGTTTGTTTACAGTTGGGAAATCCACCCAGTCTGAATGAGCCTCTAAGCAACTGCCTTGACTTAAGGGCCTAGAGCAGCACCAACATCACCTTCAAGGGAGCCTGTGGGGGCTACACAAGGTTTGTGCTAACCACTAACCTAAAGGTGGGTGGGTGGGTCAAACCCACACAGCGGCCTGTGTAGGAAAGGCCTGGCAAACTCAGTGCCTGGAAACGACAGGGAAATAGCCAGAAGCCAACAGAGCACAAGCATTCTGGCACTGATGGGGTAGAGTCGACATGGACTGGATAACAAGGTGTCATCGTGTCTACAGAGAAGTCTGAAATTGAAAAACTCAAAGACGGATTTCCTTCTGCAGCCGTGACACATGAGGAGAGGTCAGTCTGTGCCTTGTTTGAATGGGCAAGGCAGCCGTGCAGAGAGATGAGAGGGCCTGCCATTCTAAAGGGTGCTAGTATTGAGGACAAAGCTGTTCTAACCACCTGCATCTGGCTGACTCACAGTGATATCTGGGGCCAATTTGGGCCCCGTAATTCCACCCCAGGCTGTGCAGGGGGCTGCAGTGTAAGCCTGGAGCTCAGCGCTAACTCGGCTATTTGGCCTTAGGAAAAGTTTCCCAGCCAAGTTGAAACCCCCAGAGACTAGGAGTGGATAATTTAAGCACTAATATAAGCTAAAAGGTGGAGTAACAATACTAGCGCTCCCATAATGGAAAGATCATTATTTTTAGGTTTGTATAGAAAGCAGCCGCTGGCAGCTGTGAGGCAAATGTACCCTTTGAAAAGAGCTTACCATTGTTATACTTAAGCTGTTGGGATACAGCTTTTGAGTCGGAGGCAATTGTCCTAGGCTCAGTATTACCCCCACGAACAGTCAGAGGGCTTGATGATTTTGAAAGTGGCTGGAGACAAAGAGAGGTGAAGGGCTGGGCTGAGAAGTGCTTCGTGGCATGGCCCATTATTTCTTCACCCTGCTCAAGAATTTGCAACCATTCCCAGATCGGCAGACCGGAGAATGAGAACACCCTCTTCTGCACACCCCACCCTCTCATAAATATGTACATGTCTTCTCTTACGCAGGAAAACAGATAGGTTACTACGTGGTCAAACAGAACTGGTTTCCAATACCCGGGAGGCTATTTCCTCGCTGGTAGATGAGCAAGCCACCAATTTCCGGTTATTCATCTAACGGATGCAAAGTGGAGGCAAGAGTAGGGACAGAAGGTGGCATTGCCTTCTCTCGGCAAGCACCTATTGATGTGATGAGCCCCGTGTGACGCTGCCGTTCACTGAAGTGTAAGAAGGAAGCACAAAGACGCCCGTGGTTACACTGCTCATGGGGCAACTGTCTCTCTGCGTGGGAACGGCTGCCACCGTAAGGCCAGCCTCCCCGAGATGGCATGAGGAAACGCACCAGCCGGGCCTGCAGGAGGGGCTCACGCTTTAGAAGCCCCTCCCATGGAAACCCCGACAGAGTAGTAAAGGCAGGAGGGCTCACCGCAGAGGAAAACAGCTGGTCATCACGGCTTCTGCCGCAAGTGCTAACCCTTTTACAAGCACCTGCTGTATTCCAGGTAACCCACGCGGAAACGGGGCTTATGGAGCTGTCCCAAATGGAAAAGTGCAGTTCCCCAGGACCCCAGCAGGAGGCAGTCTCACAAGGAAGCTAGAGGGAGAAGCGGCTAATTACAAGAGCTGTGGAAAATATAGGAGCTCATCAGGGCGGCTGGGGGAAGCACTGTGTGAGTCTGGGTCCTTTAGAGAAACAAATCCACGGAAACTCATGTATAAGAGAGAGTTTTATATAAAGGGTAAGTGCGCATCAAGAAAACATCCCAACCCAGTGCTGCCCAAGCCCACAAGTCCAACATTAACCCAGATGTCCAACACCAATCCACAAAGTCCTCCTCCATCTCACAAAACACACACAATGACGCCAACTGCAGGAGGAAAGCCGAGTCAGTGAACTGTGAGCATCTCAGCGCTGGCAGGGGTCTCCACACGGCTGCTCCAGCACCCAGGGCTGCGTTGGGGTAGGTCCATGTGGCTTCTCCTCGAGGATGACTTGCAGGAAATGAGCCTTGCCAGCTAAAGCAGGGAACTGGCTAAGGCAGCTGCACCATGATCCGACCACCAGAAAGCAAGAGATCCAAGAACTGGAAAGGCGAGGCTCTCTGAGGCATTTATCCCTCCACCCTTCACTTAACCCCACACGTGTTTATCGGCCAGGTTGGCACAATAAACTAACTAGTTCATGCACCCTGAGGAGAGGAATGTTTACCATATTGGTGACCTGACATCTGGAGTTCTGATTACATTGTGAATGTGCTACCTTACTGTTCTATGTGAATGGATGCTGACTTTGACCTTGAGTGTTGAGTGGCGGGAGGAGAAAAATAGCACCTACTAAGGACATCCCAACCATCACCCCAGTGGATCTTTCCAGCAGTCCCGAGAAGGAGATGCCATTGTGGTCCATTACAATGATGGTCCATTACAAGACTTCCCAAATCCCATTGTCCATGAATCGATTGCAACTCCGAGTGACCCTAGAGGATCAAGGGGAGCTGTTCCGCGTGCTTCCCCCAAACTGTAACTCTTTGGAAGCAAACGACTACATCTTTCTTAGGCAGGGCAGCTAGTAGATTCCACCACTGATGCTTTGGTTGCCAACAGTGTGATCACTGTGCCACCAGAGCTCCTCAAACAAACACTTGTTGTTAGGCGCCCTTGCATCAGTTCCGACGTGTAGCGGCCCGATGCACAACAGAACAGAAGACTGCCAATGCCTTTACCATCTTCAGACTCGTTCTTGTGTTTGAGCCACTGCATCAGGCCATCTTGTGGAGGGTGCTCCTCATTTTCCTGGGTCCTCTGCTTACCAAATATGATGTCCTCATTCCAGGGCAGGCACTGGTCTCCCCTGACAACATGCCCAAAGTCCGTGAGATGAAGTTTCTCCATCCTGGCTTCGAAGGAGCACTCCAGCTACAGTTCTTTCAAGACAGATTTGTTCGTTCTTTGGGAAATCCATGGTACAGTCAATATTCAAACGAGCACTCAAAGAGTCTGATTTGTTGGCGCAAGATCTTACAATCCATGAAATAAGATGCAATCATTGCATGTCTTGGTTCTATTCATGCTAATCATCTTCTTTCACAATAGCATGGTCCTGCTCACAGTACATCTACCCACCACAGCTTTGCTTGAGAGGCAAAAAGGTAGGAGGGATTTGATAAATTAATTTTAGGTTTCTTCTGAATGCGATGCTTCCTTATTGTCAAAGATATTAAAAAAAACATAAACAAAAACAACAGGAGACAAATAAAAGATTTTCACCAGGCAGAGTACCTCACCGGGGAAAGGAAAGTCTTCATGTCAGCTCCAGCATCCAAGCTACAGGCAAAGCCTACTGTAACCATACGGATAACCTTCTAATGGGCATGCGCATATACCTTGGCTTTGAAAAGGGACTAGGATGTGGTCTTCCAATCATTCTTGTGGTTCATGGGCATATTAAAACGGTCCTATCACCTGGATCTCTTCATGGATTGCAATATAATAAGGTCAGTTAGTAGACATTATTAAGGAAATATAGATTCAGGAAGAGACCCAAGGTAACTAAGCAATATGTGGTCAAGGGCCAGGGTCCTGAAAGAGGAGGCTTAGCTGTCCTGTGGGAGGTCAACGCACACAATTCATGAGATTGGTCAACTGAAGCAGTTCCCTGTATTGGCCAGAGTTATTCTGATTCAAAGCAGGAATAGATGTGTTTAGAAATGCAGTCAAAGCTTGGCTGCGTCTAAAAAGAATCCTGTAGCTTGGTCAATGGTCTATTAAATGTGACGAGAGAGGATGTTAAAAGAAGTGGGCTTTGCATCCAAGAAGAATAAAGGAAGAACAACTCTGTCAGTGTGGGTCCAGTGCTGCCCAGGGAGGGCGAGGGGGAATGCAGGAGATGCCCATACCCTAGGACTGTTCAAATCCAACACTTTGTAAAAGAAAAAAGTGAAATAAAAGCGTGTTTCCAGAGCATATGGGATTTAGTTCAGGTATGTTGGGCGGATACGATATTGAAAATCTATTGACGTAATTCATCCCATCAACCATCAAAGAGGAAAATCATACGATTGTGTTGACTGATGTAAAAAAATATCCCATGACCAAACCCAGTCTACATTCATGATACAAGCTCTGGGTGAATTAGGATTAAGAGGGAGGAGCTTTCTGAATGTGATCAAGGACATCTACAAAACCTACTGAACATCACACTTAATATGATAGTGCAAGACATACACAGATGTGTGCTCACACCACTCCTCATCAATGCCATTTTGGAAGTTCTGCCTTGGTGCAATAAGAATGAAGTGGGGGCAGGGGGCATACAAGCTGGAGAGGAATAAATAAAGCTATCTCTCTTCACTGAAGACAGAAAATCTCAAACTGACAAAACAGCTCCTGGCAAGGGAAGCACAGTTTGAGAAGACAAGGTTAAGATGGAAAGGCCAGATGCTTTCCTGCATCTCAACAGAAAAAGAAAGAAAAAGAAACTTGCAATTAGAGTTGTTAAAAAATGGTGTTTATCGCAGCACCAAGGACGACAATGACAACAGAAAGACTTAGGTAGAATTGAAGCAAAATGCATTCCAGATCCCGTCACTGTCAAGTTGAATCTAAGTCATAGCAATGCTACAGGACAAAGAAGAACTGCACTGGGGGGTGCCTAAGGCTGTCAGGCTGTCATCTTCACAGAAGCAGACTGCCACACCTTTCCCCGTGGAGGAGAGGATAGGTTTGAACTGCAGATCTTCTGCATACCTGCCGAGCCCTTACCCACCGCAGAACCAGGGATCCCAGTAAAATGCAAAGGAATCCAAAGAGACGGAGAAGTCATCCTTGTTCATGGATTGAAAGTCTCAAAACGGTTTGATGTATGGAGATAGCATGACCTATTCAATCTCTATGATTGCACTTTTAAAAGGTTTTTTTTTTTAACAGCCTCTATAAACCATTTCCTCCCAACTCAGGTTGTTTTTTGAAGGTTAGATGCAGTTGCCTTTTTTTAAAAACAGTGATGTGGTCACTTGACGAGAAGGGGGCGGGAAACACTAGTAGAGGCTAAAAGCAGCGTTTCTCAAATTTTCCTCTGTGTAAAACGAACCTCCATGCCTGTGGGTTAAAAAAAAATGTCGATTCTGATTCCCTGGAAGTGGAGGGAGCCGTGAGAGGCTGTATTTCCAATAAGCTCTTTGGTGATGCCCAGACCGCTAGTCCTTGAGTCCCATTTTTAGCAGCGAGGCTGTCAGAGCCCTGGATTTAGGTCAGCTGGATTAACCCTCTGCATTGCCACTTCTCTTTCCATGTGACCTTCAAGCAGCACATGTCATCGGAGAAACCCAGGCCCCTTCCTGGCTCAGCCTTCCTCCCTTGATTGTGCGAATACAATAAAACACAGAAAGTTCTCTGTGAACGATGACACACTGACTGCGTTCCTCTCTCGCTCTCTCGTTGGAAGGCTCACTGCAGTCAAGCCTCCTGCACATGGCCCCTTTGCAAAAAAAAGGAAAGTGCATCACAAAAATAGCAACATTAGCAACCAAGACCTGCATGAAATGGCTGAAGCACCATTAAGGCCCCCACAGTCCTCTTGCCAGGAGTCAGACCGTTTAATCCTCATTAGAACCAATATCATTAACGGAAGGAGTTAGGAGACATAAGTGGCAATAAAACCTAAGCCTTGTTTTCAGGAAAATTGACATTCTTAGCAGAGCTGGGCAGGGCACGGGTCGTTAGGAATGACGGAATCGCCATTAAGCAAGAGCAAGTCAATCACAGCGAGGACGAGGACGGCAGGTGAGCCTTGTGTTCCTCCCAGGAAGGGATGCTCTCAGCAGCAGGTCCCCAACAGGGGCCCATGACAGTGTGCTCACCAAAATAAACAGGCATGCGGGGGTTTGCATTTCTGTCCCCGGGATGTGATCGTTGAGTTGTCAAACATCATGAGATCCTAAGCGTCACTGATTCTATGCAGGCAGATCCAGCCCGGCCCCACAAGGAGGAAAAACACTCTGTGTTTAGTTTATGTAATTGACTGGAAATTAATCAAGTCAAGTATGATTTTATCTGATTACGAAGGCTTTGCCAGCCCTGGTAAGTGGATGGGTGACTAGACAGATGGATGGATGAACGGGTTAATAAGCAAATGAATAAACAAGCAATGAATGAATACGTGAAGGAGTAAACGAATCAGAGTTTGACAGACTGACTCACTTGGGATTTGGTGAATAATGTGATCACCTTTCTAACATGCCAGAGACTCCATTAAACCTCAGCTCTTATTTACTATACAAAGCATGCTATCGTGAAGGGGGTAATTCAAGTCTTCATAGAAGCTGACTGTGACCTTGGAAGAGCAGAGAGAAAGGTGCAAACGCCTGGACCAGAAGCTCCATGAAGGCAGGACCTGGCACTGCAGATGCTTCATGAACACTGTGAGATGAGGAATGGATGCCCATGGGGTTATCGAGGCTGGGTTAAGTTGTCAAAGCGCAGGAGAGGCACCAATGGCAGACACTCAGCTCCATCAGCATCAGGGATGGGTCTGTCCCTCTGTGGTGAGTCCAAGGTGTTGACTTCCTCAGTGATTACCTCTTGAACACTCTGATACAGGTGAGCCCCGCAGAGATGCCAGCTACCTCTTCATAAAAGCCTCATGTCCAGATGGCCCAGCAAGGCATACACCACAAAATGTGAAAAACAAATGTCCACATCTGATTTGGGTAGATTTGGCACTCAATCTTGGAATGCGGTCTTTGACTTTGGATTTGGGGATTTCCCTCTGTGATGTCATCTGTCTTTGCCGGGCCTTAATTTGGGCAGATTACTCTGGGGACAAGTTACATTTCGAAGCGAATCCACATTAGGATCATTGGTAAAGGGACTGAAATAAACTGATGCCCACCTATACCATAACCTGAAAACCAAACCAGGTGCCATGAGGTTGATGTCAACTCATGGGGATTCCATATGTGTCAGTGTTCACTGTGCTCCATATGTTTTCAATGACTGATTTTCCAAAGTAAATGGCCAGGTCTGGCTGGATTTGAACCCCTGAACTTTTAGTTGACAGCCAAGTTCTTAAGTGTTTACACTATAGGACTCCCAACTTGTTTGGCCTACTGGTCTGAACATAAATAAACAAAATAAAAACTCCATGCCCATTTGCAGTTACAAACTTGCATACTGCAGTCTGTCATCTGGGATAAGGTGTAGATATCTGCTACTGCTGCCCGGTTGGATGGTTTTGTAATAGCTATGGTGGTGCAGTGGTTATGAATTTTGGACTGCTAACCACAAGGTCAGCAGTTCAAAACCATCAGCTTCTCTGCAAGAGGAAAATTTGGCTCTCTAATCCTGGAAAGAGTTACCGTCTCGGAAACCCACCTGGGCATTTGTCTCCTCTATGCTAGAGAGAGAGTTACTGTGCGTTAGAATTGACTCAGTGGCAGTGAGTTTGGTTTGGGTTAGTAGATCCTTAGGGAAATACTGATTTATATCTCCTAGAGATTTGGCGGGAGGTCAGATGCTCACAGGCATCCTCTCTGAGGGCGATCAGTTGCCAGACTGCAGTGGGCCCTGCTCCCTGCTGTTGAGGACAATGGACAGGCCTGCAGTCATCTATTTGGTTCCTGTAGGTGGAGTTCACACCTTACTGATAATGGTTCCTATGGAGATCCAGAGAACAGGTCAAAGTTAAGCTGCCATCCTAAATCTAGGATCTGCCCATCTTGTCACATGTATACCCCAACCCCTCCTCTTCCTATTGTATGTGTATATCCCTAGAGTGTCCCCCTCTTGTTGCTGTATAAGTTATAGTGCCACCCCTTCCTGTGACGTGTGTCTTTGCCTGTAATTAGTGGGCTTGCACGCCCCCAAAACGTATGGAGGCCTGGGTTAGCAATAGAGATCCCTCACTCTCTCGGCTCCTCCTTTGACCACTCAGCTCCCCCTCTCCTCTCCCATTCTCTGTTCCCTTTCCCCTTGCCCTCCTTCCCTTCCCCCTCTCTCCACGTGGACCACCAAGCAGGGCTGAGGTGAGCATGCTACTATGAAATGTGTCTGACTCCATTATTGGACTCTCTCTTCTATCTCTCATGCTTTCATTGACTTTAGTATAATATTTATATGTCTCAACTGTACAATTGTGCTTACTGAACCCGTTATTAGTGGTGGGGGGCTGGCACCCCCAAGTCATACCACATAGAGACTCTGGGCCATACATGAGTCAGCTAAGTCTTAATCGGGAGAGTGGGGTTCAAGGATTAGCACAGAGAGCAGGGATGCTCAATACAATTGGTTTGAGGGACCCACCAGCACCACTTTCAAATGAAAGTCACAATAACAGCTCCCCCCCATCTCTTTTCATAGGAGCCCTGATGGTGCAGTGGCTAAAGTACTCAGCTATGAACAGGAAGGTCATTGGTTCAAAACCACTAGCCCAGAGGAAGGACAATAGATAATGGCAATCTGTTTCCGTAAAGATTTCTGTCTTTGGAAAGCCCACGGGGCAGTTCTAATGTATCCTCCAGGGTCACTATGACCCACAATCTACATAACAGCAATGAATATGTGTATTTGTGTGCTTTTGCTCACCCACCCCCAGCCCCTAACACATCAGTTAGTTTCTTTTCTAAACCCTGCTGGGCTCAGGACAGTGATAGCCTATGTTCTCATTTAAAGTAAAATAAAATAAAAGAACCAAACTCATTGCACTCCAATGAACAAGATCATTTTGAAATTGGAGTCTTGTGTCACTGATTTTGATTTAACACTTTAATTTGGCAAGGCTATGGCGGGTTCCAATGTAATGGAGTTTGTGATGGGAGGATAAAGATTGAAAAATCTAGAAGTGACCCATTTCTTAGGCATATGACCTTGAGATGACCTTCATTGTTTGGGCTCTTTGGCAGCACTGTCTCCTTAGCCTCCAAGCATAACCCTTACCATAGTCTACTGCATGTACTGGAAGGTACATGGCATGCACCCTCTCCCCATTGCAGAACCTCTGTTTCCTAATTTTAAAATGCGTACACAGTTAGACAGCAGGCCCCAGAGAAGGACATCATGCTCAATCAAGCAGTGGAAAAAAAAGAAGACCCTGGACCAGAAGGATTGGTGTAGTGGTTACAACAATGGGCTGTCATGGTGAACCACAAGTGTGAGGATGGCTCAGGATGAGGCAGCGTTTTGTTCTGAACCGACTGACGTCAACAATGGGTTCATCACCTCCCACCTCCTTACAAAACATAATGCGGGGAACCATCAACATCACAAGAAATACAATGGAAACAGAGTTGACCACAAGAGAATAACTGTCGTAAGCAACCACTGCTACAAGGGGAAAATATCCAAGACAAAGACTTTCATCCCAAAGGGAACACACCCTGGAGGTCACCAAGGGCAGGAGTCAAGGGAAGGAAGATGGAGCTGTAGGCTAGAGAGCTGAAGGGGATTACTGGGGCCAGACAATCGGGGAAGATAGGAGCCCACAAGTGGGAAAAGAGAAATTCAAGAAGATGAGGTAGGATAAGCTATTTGGGGGATTAGGGGAGGGTTGATGAGTAATTTTAACTATGGAATACAAACTAGATGATCTGAAATGTAAAGCCCCAATGAATTCATAATTTTAAAAATGGTTAAAGAACAAAAGAAAAAGAAAGAAGGCAGATGAAGGCCAAGGGGGAAAAAGAACAGGTCCATAACGCAAAGCACAAAAAGGCTCCATACACTCCCCGGGCTTCCAGAGCCCCTCTAGCATCCCTGCCCCTGTCGGCCCAACAAGTGTGGTAATTTCATCATGACAATCCTTCTGTCCTTCCTCAGCTCCCAGCACTGAACCTCACCCCTGCCTAACAGCCTCCACTGCAGTGATGTTTCAATGGTGGCACACGCCATCAGAACCCAGAGGTGGTGGGGCACGTCTCCATGATTTTTATTGGGTAGGTCTAGGATGAAGCTTAAGAATGTACTTCTCTTACAGGATCACGGGTGGTGCTGGTTCTGCCCAGCTGTGGACCACCCTTTGAGAACCACTGTCTTTGTAGTCTCACATAATTACATAAACTCTAAAGCTGAAGACTTGCTTCCCCCCCCCCCCCCCCGAGTGGCAAGGCTGCCATGGCTCGGCTCTAGAGTCTCCGTGAGGGGCATCTCACAGCTCTCTCCTGAGCCCCAAGCCCTAGCTCCAGTGGCCTTTGTCTGGTTTCCAATGTGAGTTCTAGCCCCGCTGCTGCAAGCCCTCTGTGCCTGTCTTCTCCTTCCACAGGAAGGTGTGCACATTCTTGCCCCGCTGCTCTCTCTGTCCCCGCTTTTCCAGTTAGCTCGTGTTCTTGTCTCTGGCAAGTGTGGCTGTTGTTGTGAGGGGCTATCCTGCAAGTTCCCACTCATAGTGACCTCTGTACATCAAACCAAACACTGCCTGGCCCTGCGCCAGCTGCATAGCCGTCGCTGTGTTTGAGTCTTTTGTTGTAACCTTTGTGTCAACCCATCTCATTGGGGTTCTTCCTCTACTGCACGGACCCTCTGCTTACCAAGCACGAGGGCCTTCTCCAGGCACTGGCTGGTCCCTCCCAAGGGCATATCCTGAGTAGCTGATTCAAGGGCTCATGATCCTTGCTTCTAGGGAGCATTGTAGCTGCACTTCTTCCCACACAGGTGTAACAGAATTTTTGTTTTATATTCACCTAGCCAGGGTTGGTCCTTCACAACATTTATCCCCACTGTTAACTTGGACTTGGAAGAAATACAGCCAGCATACTCTTTAGAGACAAGGACGCTGAGGTTTTGTCTTACATACTTTGGACATGTAGTCAGGAGAGACCAGTCCCTGGAGAAGGGCATTGTGCTAGGGAAGGTAGAGGGGCAGCGGAGAAGAAAAAACTCCTCAGGAGATGGATTGACACCACAGCTGCAACAATGGCCTCATTGTGAGGACGGTACAGTACCAGGCAGTGCTTTGTTCTGTTGTGCATAAGGTTGCTGTGGGCCAGAACCAACTCGATGGCACGTAACAACAACAAGCTAATTACACATTCCTGAGTGTGGCAAGTGAATTGATGCCCTTCCAACAACCTGCCTTCAGGTCCTCAATAGACCCAAGCACCCTGCTTAGTTGTGCGCATTGATGTATCCTTGGGGTCTAGCACACCCCTCGGGACGCCTTGTGGCCATTTGCTTTCAGCAGAATGGGGCCGTGTACACTTGTTAAGGTTGGAGCTCCTCCTTACGTCTGACATTTCAGCGACACATTTAAAAACAAGAGAAATATCAATCGTGCAATTTGCAGTCCTCCCGTGACACGGAACACCACCAGCAGCAACATTGGTGCCTGTTAAGTGGCCAGAACCCAATTGTGCAAAACGACCGCAGGCACTGCTCTGAGCCAGTGTCACAAGGAAGCGAATCACACCAATTCTGTTTGTTTGTTTGTTTGTTTCCCAGTGCATCTAAAGGTTATGTTGATACTCTGCTGTAGTCTGTTAAGTGCAATAGCATGAGGCACAGGCTTGAAGTATCGTGAGAATGACATAGAGACCAGAAATGAGCCTGCACGGTTAGGAAAACGGCACCAAAAGATTTGCTGAGTTCAGAGTTAACATAATCCTATTGTTTGTCCAAAAAATAACAACCAAAAAAACCCCAAGAAAAATAAGCAAGACTTGCGAAGCCCAACGAAGCCACATCAGTCTGTGTAAGCCTTTGATCCACTCATCCTGAATGGTCAAAAGTAACAAGACAAGTCGCTACCATCATGCTCACTGTCAACTCATAACCAGGGTCCCTGTGTGTCCCTTCCACGTCACTCCTCCCCTTCCAGCCACCACTTCTGGCTGTGGGAGGCAGGCACACAACTGCTGGCTGCTGGCTCATCATCTCTGAATCCGGAGTGGATTATGGACGAGTCCTCGAAGGAACGGGCCGCTCCCAACACAGCCCAGGCTGTATTCCAAGCCTCCCGTCTTTCTCGGCCCAACCTGGGGGAGATGATGGAGCTCACCACAGTGTTTACCATCTGACTCCCTGGCAAGTCGAGTGGGTCCCATGAGAAGCAGCAAACATGCTTTACAAGCCAGGAGAGAGGAGGCCCCAGGCTGCCTCGCTGAGCCAGGGGCCTTCCCAGAGAGGCAGGGTTCTATGCCATCCATGGTTGTTGGAGTACTTCTGAATCTGGCCTCACTGATCAGGCCCCAAAGTGAATTATAAGAAGCGCCAATGGAGGTGGAAAGATGTGTGTAATGGGAAGAATGTGGGCCAGGCATGGATCACATTAACCTGGGTTCAAGCCCTACCTAGACTCCTGGCCAGCCTTATGTATAGCTGTTTTGTGATGTATGTTTATAACAAATCAAAACTCAAATCACACAGCCATAGAGTCAATGTTGGCGTTCAGTGATCCTATAAAACAGGGGGGTACTGCCTTTGTAATTTTCTCAGACTCTGACTCTTAGTGGGAGTAGATAGCCCATCACATCTTCCTCCGAGGAACGGCTGGTGGTTTCAAACTGCTGACCTTGCAGCTAGCAGCTCAATGCATAACCACTACACCACCAGGGCCCCTCCTACCACCTGGATCACAGGGGCCAACCCTGACCCCTGGAGACTCTACCTATCTCGGCGCAGAAGTGTGCGTTTCCGTAGTTGGTGTTCTCACAAGTAACGCCTCATACCTTTCTCACCAGGTACATCCCGCTGGACCTGAACATTCAGCGTTTAGATGAGCAGCCCCTCGGACTCCAATCGGCTGCGCGCCTCACATGAGCCCTCTAGCCACCAGTTTCCTCAACAGAAAATGGGAAGCAGGCGTTTCAAAAGATCAGGGACAAGAGAGGAAGATGTCTGGTAAGCCCCCGGCGGGCGAAACGCTGTAAATGCGATTTCTCTTGTGTTCTATGACTTTCCTCACCTAGGATTTTAAGCAGCCTAAACGTGGGATCTGCTTCCCACAGGGTGATGTCACAGGAATGTGTGCTTGGGAAGCAGAGTACATCGTGGCTAGGCCAAGTTCTATCTGACGGCTGGTCTTTGTTCTTGTTCTGGCTCACACCCCGGGAAGACTCAGCGGCCATGTTCTGAAACACAGAAACAGCAGAAAGGGGGTCCCCGGGGCTGGTGGTTGAGGGGCCTTGAGGAATAAACGGCTTCCTCCTGCCAGCCAGCCGGTGGCAAGCCGGGAACTGGGACCCAGCTCAGAGGCTTTTGTTCACCAGGAGCCCTGCTGTGAAGGGTGCTCCTGGGCATCTCCTAAGGTGGGCATTCACCTGCTGCCCGCGCTGCCAGCTCCACTCCCCAGAGGTTTCCGCCAAGGGCTTTCTGTTTGTCAGCTCATTTTTCACTCCCAGCTTCGAAGTCTGAAAGTGGCAAGCAGGTCTTGGGCATCCCAGAGTCCAGGGTGCGCACGAAGCATTTGGAACAGAATGTTTTCCCATTTTAAATATTCCTTGGAGGACCGTAGCCAAGCAGCATTTGTGGGGTATTGGGGGACACGCGTCTTACCGGGTAACTGAGTCAGAATCAACTTAATGGCAGCGAGTGTGGTATTCTCAAAGCCTCCCCGCACTCTGGCGCGTGCACACAGTGTAAACAGAGATGCTGCGGGGGGGGGGTGGGGTGTGCACAACAGGAGATTGTCGAGAGAAAGCGACTGGGTGTGGAGGAAATAAGGGGAAGGATGGGCATTTCGTTTGGCAGTGTCTACATCTGGGTAGGGGAAGATTGTGTTATAGGGCGTGCTTTAGACAAATGCCTTTCCATCCAACCTCTCGGCTTCGTCACGTGTGCACGTAGAGGATTAGAAGGCACGCACCCATGAACAGCGAGTAGGCGTGGGCTCTGTTGATAATAGTTCAGCAGCCTTGGCCACGTGCAAGGCGGCCTCCTGGTCACTAAGCAGAAGCTAGAGTTCTGGAAGGAAGTGGACGATTTGTATTGGCAAGCTCGGCACACTGATGTTCTGAAATGAGCGTGATTTCTTCAAGCGTGCTGCATCTTTGATTGCTGGGTTAAGAACCTGGGTTTGATGAAAAAAAATTCCTTGGCTTGATAAAGAAAATGAATTGTTCTCAGAATACGTTTCCTTTATTATTTTTTTGTAATATCATCCCGAAAAGATGAACTCTTAGAAGCATGGGTCCACATGTGAGGTCCATGTCTTTGAATGAATGACTGTGGGACACGTTGTCAGGAGATACCGGTCCCTGGACAAGGACAGCATGCAACATGCTGGACTGACACAGTGGCTACAGTTGGCCAAGCACAGGAACAATTGTGAGGATGGCATGGGACCGGGCAGCATTTAGTTCTACTGTGCCTAGACTTGCCGTGGACGGCACCTGACAGCAACAACAACAACCCTATGGGGAAGTTCTACTCTGTCCAGTAGGGTCCACATGGGTTGGAATTGCCTGAGGGGGGGGGGGTCACACAACAACAATCATGACAGCATAAGACTTGAATGAGGGCAGAATGAGAGGAATTGAGTAGACTGATCACCACAACATTGAACCCACAGAAAGACTCCCTAAAAGTTATGCCTGCTGCTTTCTGGTTTAGATGATGCAATGTTTTGTAAGGAATTATCTTATGACGTGGAATCAAACAGGCCTTGAGTCTGTCTGAAAACTATACTCACTCTTCCCCAAACTCACTGTGGTGGCGTCAACTCAGACTTACGGCCGCCCTATAGAGCAGGTAGGGTTATGCCATAGTATTTCCCAGGCTGTCATCTTTCCAAAGAGCCCCAGGGGGCTGTTGGGTTACGCACTGAGCTGTCGGCACAAGGTCAGCCGTTTGAAACTACCAGCCACTCACTCCAAGGGAGAAAGATGGGACGTACAGCTCCTGTGGGGGAGGGGCAATGAGGAGCTGAGACCCAGGGCTCACGTAGAAAAAAAACGTCATTTGGAAAATGATGATGATAACCTATGTACAAATGTGCTTGACAACATGGATGGATTATGGATTGTGATAAGAGCTGTAAGAGCTGCCAATAAAATGATTGGGGGGAAAAGTTAGTCTTAGGAACCCACAGGAGGCAGTTCTAACCTGTCCTGTAGAGAAGATCTGAGTTGGAATCGACTCAATGGCCATCACTTTGAAGTGTTTTAGTCTTTAGAGCCGCAAACTCTCCTAGCATACCCCCTCTGGAAGCACACGATGGGTTCTAGCCACTGACCTAAGCGCTTAACCACTGCACCACCAGGGTTCCCCTGACTTACTTTCAGCTCCCTTGAAGTGCCACACTTTTGTCATCTGTAAAATGGAGCTCTGGGTGGTTACTTTACATGGTTGAGGACATATCAGCCCAAATCTGCTTTCATTTGTTCTCGCCCTACATATAGCTTCCATTCATTCGCCTCTGCCGTTAGACAACGAGGAGCCCTGGTGGTGCAGTGGGTTACGGGTTGGCTTGATAACCATGAAGTCAGCAGTTCAAAGCCAGTAGCCATCCCATAGAAGAATGATGAGGCAGTTTAATGCAGTACCATCTCAGAAACCCACGAGGGAAGTTCCTTGGCTTATAGAGTATCTGTGAGTCAGAATTGACTTGACGGCAGTGAGTTTGGGTCTTTTTTGGGGTAGGGCTGGTTGGTGTTAGGCATTGAGAGTCAACATGAGGGCATAGCAGGTGTGCCTTGACTGAGGCAATAATAGCTCATACAAAAGAGTGGAAACTGGAAAGAAAAGCGCCCTTTTAACCAGTTGGTGATAAATACTTGTGAGACATGGTGCCTTATATTTTAAAGATTGAAAAATATATATATATATATATTAATCATTTTATTAGGGGCTCATACAACTCTTATCACAATCCATACACACATCAATTATGTCAAGCACATTTGTACATTCATTGCCCTCATCATGCTCAAAACATTTACTCTCCATGTAAGCCCCTGGCATAAGCTCCTCATTTTTCCCGCTCCTTCCCCACTCCCTCTCTCTCATGAACCCTTGATAATTTATAAATTATTATTTTGTCATATCTTACACTGTCTGGCGTATCCCTTCACCCACTTTTCTGTTGTCCATCCCCCAAGGAAGAGGTTATATATAGATCCCTGTAATCAGTTGGCCCTTTCCACCCCACCCTCCCAGGATCACTTCTCTCACCACTGGTCCTGAAGGGATCATCCAGCCCAGATTCCCTGTGTCTCCAGTTCCAATCTGTACCAGTGCACATCCTCTGGTCTAGCCAGATTTGTAAGGTAGAATTGGGAATCATGACAGTGGAGGGTGGGGTGGGGGAAGGGTCTAGGAACTAGAGGAAAATTGTATGTTTCAGTGTTGGTACCCTGCACCCTGACTGGCTCATCTCCTCCCCATGACCCTTCCGTAAGGAGATGTCCAGTTGCCTACAAATGAGCTTTGGGTCCCCACTCCAAATTTTTTTTTCTTTTTTTTGCGTAAGTTATTGCCTATCAAAATTATAGCAAATGAACCAACAACAAACACATCTACTTAAGGCTTTTCTTGCTACTCTATGGTCAGCAAGGAGCTCCGGTGGTCAAGTGGTTAAGAACTTAATTATAAAGAAGATCAGCAGTTGGCACCACTCCGTCTCCCACCCCAACTCCTTTCCCGTCTCCAACTCACTGAAGAAACATGTGGCCATTTATGAAAAGGTTCCAGACTTGGAAACCCTGTGCTGCAGTTCCGCTCTGCCCTAAAAGGCCTTGGGAATTGGGATCGACTGGACAGCAGTGGGTTTGGCATTGGCAAGTACAGTCCAAGGTTCTGGGGGAAGAGGGGGATGATGTAGAGAGGAGACAAAATAGAATCTCTCACTGGATTCTGTGCTCATGGAAGCAGCAGTCAAGAGAGCAAATGCCACATTGGGTTAGGCAAAGCTGTGGTGCAAGCTCTCTTTAAGGGACTGAAAAACAAGGGTGTTACTTTGAGGACGAAGATGCGCCTGACACGAGGCAGGGCATTTTCAATCTCCTCGTGTGCATGTGAAAGTTGGACACTGAATAAAGAGGACCAAAGAAGAATTGAGACTTTTGAGTTACGATAGCAGCAAAGGATGGGGCATGGACTGCCAAAAGAACAACTAAATCCGTCTTAGAGGAAGTCCATTTATGAAGCTTCTTAGAAGCTCGAAGGGTGAGGCTTCATCTGAAACACTCTGGACGGGTTAACTGGAGAGACCAGTCCCTGGAGAAGGACATCATGCTTGTCGACATAACAGAGAAGTGGAAAAGAGGGAACCTTCAACAAGAGGGACTGACGCGGTGGCAGCTTCAATGGACTCAACCATAAGAACCTTGTGAGGACAACAGCCAGCTGGGCTTGTTCTGTTGAAAATAGAGTCCCTATGACTCAGAACAGACTCAATGGCTTCTAACAGCAATCACAACAGCTACAATTCACTTAATTCTCGGCCTGGCAAACAAGACCCAGTAAATAAGGGTAGGGAGATGGATTGGCCTCTCAAGTAATGGTGAAGGCATGAGTGCCGACGAGCTTCCGAGCATGTTGGCATTCTTCCACGGTGGCTGAACCCTGGCTCTGCAAACAGTGAATTCCACAGCTATGAATGCAGCCGCCAAAGGTGTCTGTTTTGCGGGGCACTAAATCACAAAAGTAACCCAAGACTCTGCTCTCTAAGAGAGTGGCTTACACAGCGACGAAAAAAATTTTTTAAAAGACCTTGAACATCCATAAAGCATGCATCCCACCGAGGGGAGCAGGCTGCACCTTCTATTTCTAAACAAACTTTAATATTTTTCATCTGGAGTTATTTCTTTACTGTCAGCAGAAAGGGCGGAAAAAAAAAACCTTTGCATGTGGTTGTGTATTTATGAGTGAGTTTTATCTCTAAACAGATTTGTAACTAAAAACAGAAATCTCTTTTTACGGGAGACAGCTGGTTGGGAGATTAAAGAGCTACTCGGAGGGAGAGGGGATTGTATGAACAAACATTCCTAGACACAGGATGCCTGTGAATATTAGGGATCTTTTAACTTGTGACCTAAAAAAGAAAAAAATCTAATCCTCACAAATTTTCCCGGGCAAGATAGGTTTCAGGCGGTCCTTTGGGCAGTCCCAAGGGAAAAGAAATAAATAAATGGAATAACTTGGAAAGCTGACCACCGAGCTATATCACACGTCAAAATCTCACGGAATCCTGGATCACCTATAAAGAGAGGAGCATAAAATCCCCAAATATGTGGTTCCATTTACGGGATTCAGAAACTATAAATAAACAGCTGCTTGACTCTGGTCAAGTCTGGGCTCCCTCTTGGAATACAGCAAGATGCATGTCTGCAATGTGGGGCTGGATTCCCAAATGTTGAGCTTCTGCCACATACATGTTTGTGCAGGGACTGTGCTCTAGCTGCAATAGAACTGTTCCTGGCTTGCTTTCCAAAAGGACACTGGCAAACATATAAACCCTACTACTCAGCCTGGGTGTAACCCATTGCAGCTGGGAAACCAACCTCCCAATTGGATTCAGAAGGCCAGGCATCGGAAAACTCCCCAGTTGTCTTCTTCCCAGTCCAGGGAAGGGCTCTAAAAAGCCATGGCCAGTGCTCAGAGGCTTCCCTGCCATGGAAATGGGCGGAGAGGGTTTGCATGCACACCTTTTCATTCGGTGATCTCCGGGCTCCAACTGGAGAGGCACGTGCACTTTCAACTGAGTTCAGGTCCGGCCTCACTCCAGCAGGAATGAGCCAGAGTGGGCTCTGCTCCTGGGCTGGCATGGTGAAGCCAACCTCGCAGTCAACAGACACACGAGAAGAGGTCCCTTTCCCAATCTTCTCCTCCCAGTCTAGCTGGGTGTGTTTTTGGAAATCCCATCCTTAGAATGGACTCACATTTATTTTATTTGTTTCCAAAAGAAACAGTAAGTTGCTCTCATAAACGCAAAACCAGCATCGATGGCCGCCAACAGAAAGTAATGCCAAATAACAGCCAACGAGATGAAAACAATATAAGCAAACCAGGGCTCCCTGAAGAGCCTAAGCCTGGGGTGTACTCTTCTGGTGGGGTGTGTGTGAGTGTGCGTGCATGTCAGAAGGGAAGCTATACGTGTTGAGGAGCAATGGTTAAATGCTCAGCTGCTTTGAACCCACCAGCTGCTCCCTGGGCGAAAGACCATGCTGTCTACTTCCCTAAAGATTTACAGCCTCGGAAATCCCACGTAGAACTTCTCCCATGTCCCATTGGGTTGCTCTGAGTTGCAATAGATTCAATGACAGTGGGTTTCATTTGGGGGGAGGCTGTTTGTAGGGGAGGTGTTTAATTGTCTTTAAGGAGACCTAGTGTCACAGTATGGAAAGCACTTGGCTGCTAACTAAAAGGTTGGCAGTTTACAGCTACCGGCTGTGCCATGGGAGAAAGGTGTGGAGGCCTGCTTATGTCAGATGTACAGCCCTGGAGACTGCAGTAGTTCTACTCAGCCCTATAGGGTTGCTATGGTCGGTTTCACTAGAAGGCAATGGATGAGGGACATGCTAGAGAAGTGTTACAGACAGATATCTGATAAAGTAGTTGAAAGAGCTGATTGGTTGCTGAACAGGTTGCACTTTTTAACTATGCAATAGTTAGTGTCAGGTCCTCACGGACCACTAGTGATCGTGCTTGATACAGCAATGAACTGCATCCCATGTGGGCTGAGCGTTTGCCAGTGGACGGCTGCAGCCAGTTGCTCTCAGAGCCAAGTGCACTGGAGAAAACATGGCACTTGGCTTCCAGAGTGCATCACTCATTAGCACCTGGGAGCAGACACAGTTTAGAATCTTTCCTGATCTCCTACCTCCACTGACTCTGCCTCATCATTCACATTATGTTGCTTAGACATGCCTGGAGGTCTTTCTCACTCATATACATCTGTTTTACAAAAATTGCTTCTTGGGTCTGACAAATATCCCACCCCATAGCAAATGTTCCTCCCACCACCAAGCTTGAGTTGACTCGGACAGGTCTCACGCACCCATCAAGTCTCGATCAAAAAACTTTTGGAGGACAAGCTGATGATATACATTGTCCTATAGTTTTAGGAATTTATTCAGGGGGAATCTTAATTAAAGAAACTTTCATGAAACGAAAATAGCATAATGTAAAGCTATTGTGTATCGACCTATGTATCCGTCATTTAGGTCGAAACCTTTCTGCAGGTGGTATTTCCATCTTTCTTCCCCCAAGAACTCTGTGTCCTTGGATTTCCACTACTTCAAACCAGCAATGTTGGAATCCCCCAGGGACTCAAACGGCTTTCCTTTGAAACGTTCTTAGAGCTTTGGAAACAAAAAGAAGTCTAAAGGACTGTGGGGAGCATGGTGGAAAGTTTCCAAAAAGAAATTGCTGCAGGAAAATTCTTGCTACTCTCTAAGGATGATCATGTCTATTTATGTGATGGGGGGGCGAGGAAAAAAAAAACTTCCTCAGGCAACTCCACAGGCCTTTTTGTTTTCCAATGCAGTTCTCAATTTTCTTAAATGTCTTCATAATAAACTGTGATTTCCCTGTTTCCTTCAAAGGAATCTACCTTTATGGAATCCCCTCCTCCATACATCCCCCTCGGAATGCCCCCCCAATTTGCCATTACCATCTGAACTGCCCTCTCTGCCTTGAACTCCATAACTATTCAGCAGGTCCTATCAGGTCCTATTGTTATGACTAGATGATTAAAAAGGCATCCAAATTAGATGAGGACAAATCGATTACTGAGAGGACTTATCTGTAGCCATCCCAGGATCCTCAGAGACGTGTTGAAACACATTTTATATGGAATTAACTCTAGCAGCAATACTGTTTGACTTCCTTTCGTATATTAGCTTGACATGGCTAAAATATGACGAATCTGTTATTATATTTATATTGATCACAATAATAACAGTTTGTTGATGTAGTTGTTGGGTGCCGTGGAGCTGGTTTTGACTCCTAGTTACCCTGTGTAGACGGGAGAAAATACTGCTCGGTACTGTACCATCCTCACACCTGTTGTGTTTGAGCCTTTGTTGTAGCCACTGTGACGATCCATTTTGTGGTTCTCCTCATTTCTTATGACCCTCCACTTGATGTCATTTTCCAGAGACGTGTCTCTCCTGATATGCCCAAAGTAGATCCAAGTCTCTCACGCCTCATTTCGAAGGAGCACTCTCTGTACTTCTTCCAAAAGCAATTTATTTGTTTTTCTAGCAGTCCAAAGCACTCTCAGTATTCATCGCCAGCACTACACATAATCTAAATGTGTTCAAATGCATCCATTTTCTTCAGTCTTTCTTACTCAGTGTCTATCTGTCACTTGCGTAAGAGGCAATTACAGATAGCATGGCTTGGGTCAGACATGCCTTAGTTCTCAGAGTGGCCTCCTTGCTCTCCAATACCTTGACGAGGTCTTGTGCAGAGATTTTCCCAATGCAATGCAATATATGATTCCTTTTCCCTTTGTTTTTCTCCTTAAGGCAGTATTGTTTTATTACTTAGTTTATATACAGATTTTTATTCAAAATTAGATGGAAGTTCCATTTCAGATAATCAACTTTTCATTCAATAGTTCAATCCACTTATCAAATTCTCCAGTTGTCTACCCAGCACCCACTCCCCTCCCCATCTGCTGCCGTACGGGGCCATCATCCTCCATCTCATCCAAGTCAACACCAGTGAACAGCCCAGCCCATTGCCCCACTCCCCATCCTCTGCTCTCTTCCACTTCCTCTGCACTCTGCAATGGCTGGTCTTTTTGGTTTGAGAGTTTTTATTCTGTTTCGTTTTCCCTTATATAAGTGGTTTCATATAATACTTATTCTCTTGTAACTGGATAATTTCACTCAGTATAAAGACATTTTATTTCTTGACTATTGTTTCCATGAGCATTGATTGTGGATCCAAGTAAAATGAGATCCAACATAACTTCAGGCTTTCCTCCATTTACCATAATATGGGTTGGTCTAGATGTGAGGATTTTTGTTTTCTGTACATTTAGCTGCAATCTATATTGAAGGCTACCATATTCAATTTCCATAAAAGCAGAAGAAATAATTATAGTGATGATAGTAATAATAATTACTGAGGGTTCTAATCTCCCCCAAAGTAAAGTTCAAAAATTTTTTATATCCTTAAATAGGAAGATTTCATCTTCATCTATACAGTTTACAGAGTTCCTCATTGTTCTTTCCCTGGATTGATGAACTCATTCATTCAATTGTCACCAAAGCCCAAAGGGTTAGCAGTATCAACCCTGCATTATACATGAGGGACTACCAGCATAAGACACTGGAATTATCTTCTCAAGGTCAACCAGTCAGTGGTGGAGCCAAGAGTAAACCCTAGAAATGTTGGTGCTGAATTTATGCTGCGCTGGAGTGAAGGAAGAATACATGTCAGATGGTTAATGACATTCATTTCAGGAGGGTATATCAAGGTCATGGAAGACAGCTCGGCATCCCCAGCAGGGTGTATTATGTTTGCTTCCTGATGACGTCTACCCTATGCTGAATTAATTGCCTGAAGTCAGAGATGGAATGGGGAAGTGTCTATTTATGTGTGGGGTCCAATACTTGCCTTCTAATCTAATGAGACCCCACAAACCCCAGTGTCAAGGGTGAAGGCTTTTCCAAACACCTGACTGGGTTTTCAGGATCCTATCCTGGCTGATCTCATTCTTGTGCATGAACCTCAGCATGGCTCCTCTCTGCTCTCTGCCTCTTGACCTCACACCCACACTTCTCCCACTTGGCTCACTTCCCTGTTGTTCTTGGGTTCTGCTGAGTCGGTTGTAAGTCATAGGGGCCCTCTGAAGAGCAGATCAAAGCATTGCCAGGCCATGCTCCATCTTTGCCATCGTTGCTCGGTGTGAGCCCATTGTTGTAGCAGTGGTGTCAGTCCATCTCACGGAGGGTCTTCCTCTCAGATGCTTTATTGTAACCTCTTCTAAAATCAGGGCTGCTCCCTAGGCGTCCTCGATATCGGGACCCCTCTCTCCCTACAGTTATGGTGGAGTCATTTTTACCACCGGACACATGCTGAGCTGGCCTTATTGACCAAGTTAGAATGGGTAGGGTTGAAGGTGAATATGCTGCCTGAGTTTCTTCTTTGGACCCCATCTGTCTTCACCTGGTGTAGCCATAAGATCCCTTCTGGTAGCCGTTTCTGACATCACAGTGGCAGCAGCTGGTTTACCTTGACGGACATTATCCTAGCTATTGGCAAATCTATTCTGATAATCTCTCTTTGAAAAGGAAAGCTCTGGGGGGTCTGGCAAGTATCCTAAAATATTCCTTCCCCACTGATAGCAACATAATTATTATTATTGTTGATATTACTCCACAGAGGTTTATTTTCAAAATTTCAATAACAAGTCTTTGTTGCCAGATTCCAGGTGTCTCTCCCTCTGTCTTGGTGAACAAAGCCTACAAGCATTGGTTGGAAGTGACAGTCTGCCTTTCTGTTAGCATTTCTGTGTGCTTTTTTAAAAAGTGACAAAAGATGGCCTCACATCAAGAATAAACATGATTGACATAGCTGCTATTTCTGCGGGTGTTACTGTTATGATGTTCTTGCTGTTACTATTTGCAGCTCGGTTGTACAATCGGAGGTCCCTGAGTAGTATGAGCATTTTCCGCTCCAACAGTAACCTGCAGGGTGATGGTTCAAACCTCGCCAGCAGGACCAAGAAAGTCTGCTTTGGTTAATATTCCTGCCAAGGAACCCTTATAGAGCAGTTACAATCTAAATAGAGGGTTGTCGTGAGGTGGAAACTATTTGATAACAGTGAGGGAGTTGTTTATTTGTTTTAATGGGGACTCTCAAGCCTTCTTAATTAAGCAAATATCGAGGAGGCCATCACTACCCTATTTCAGAGAGGCTTGATTTTGAAGACCTGACACATCAGATGAGTGGTCTAAAGTCATCCTAAGTGATGGAGCCATGGTCTGGACAGTCACGTCTCTGCCTCCCCCTGGCCCCATGCACGCACACGCATTGCCTTAGAAATGCCCGACTTGCACCCTGTATCCATAACATTGTTTCTGGAGTGCTTTGGACAAATCCGAAAGCAGAGGAGTGTTTGCTCTTCCAGTCTGGAGTGGCCATGAAGGGGTGGCGACACATGGGGTAGGAGTTCACTCTCCTCCTCCCCAAACCATAGCTCAGCATTTTGGAAGCTTCTCCCCTCTCCCCCCTCACTGGGCGACATCAGCTCACAGCTGTGAAGTATCTTCCAGAGACGCTGTTTATTTTCACTGACCATTCCTCCACCATGCTTTCCTAAGTTTTTCATTGGCGGGAGCGGCAGCGGCAGCGGGTGTTTGTTGTGTTTTCAGTTGGGGTGTTTTGTTTAAGTCTGAGCGTGAACCATCATGATCCGTGTGAAACCTTCCAGCTGCTTCAGGGGCGCTTGGGAGAAGCAGGTCTGGGAGTCTTAAGAGCAGCCTTCTCTGGAAGAAGAAGTTCTGGGGCCAGGGTCAGGCTGGCAGGGTGTGAGGCCAAGGGAGTACCCCAATGCAAAATCTTGCCTGGTCCTTGGTGGCCAAGGGAGCTTGTTGTCAGATGCTCCTCCAAGAAGAGCGTCTCCAGCTGTCCCAAGTTCCATCCTTCCTCATCCTCATTGTGCAGTTGAGGACTTGACGTCACGTGGTCTTTCACACAGGTCAAAGGCACCGGCGCTGGGCTTTTCTGTCTGATTTGGTGAGGAGGTGATGAGTCCTGCTGAATACCCCCCAGGTGTATGATGTGCTGACGGGCTCTTTTTAAACATTGTCTCGCTGAATCCCATCAGAAACACCGCTCGCTGGGGATTCTTATCTTGCCGGCAATTCGCAGATAAAGAAGTGGCATCTCAGAGAACGAAGTGGCCAGGGTTAAGCACACGTGCAATGATCCACCCAGAGCGACGGTTCTTGAGCCCTGATCCACATAGTTGGATGGCTTTGCATAATCGTCAAAGAAAACCCCAACACACAAGAAAACAGCTTTTCGGTATTAGCAGCCTTTTGCCAAGATCCATCTGACATCAACAATGATATACCTTGTTCCACGTCCTCTTCTGAATCCAACTTGACCTTGTCAGCTACTGTTGCAACCACTTTTGGATGACGGTCAGCAAGACTTTACTTACATGGGAAAGTAATGCTATTGATTGATAATTTCTGGAATGGTTACCAATACAGATCTTTCCCACTGGGTCACCAGGTGGCTTTCTTCCAAATGTCTTGGTACAGGTGAAAGGGTGCTCCCAATGCTGCCTCAGTGTGTTGACATTCCAATGAGTTTTTCAGTTCCTGGAGCTTTGTTGTTGTTGTTGTTGTTCTAGTGGCTTCTGTGTAACTTGATCTTCTTCCTTCAGCACCATCGGTTTTTAATCCTATGCAACTTTTGGAAATGGTTGAACATCAATCGACTCTTCCAGGTACAGTAGTGCTATGGATTCCTTCCATCTGCTCTTGATGCTTCCTGCATCGTTCAATATCACAACTAATAGCTTCAATTTTGTTCCTTGTTTGTTTGTTTGTTTGTTTCAGCTTGAGATATGCTGAGTATGTTCTTTTCTTTCTTTCTTGGCTTTTTAACTTTAGGTCTTTGCACCTTTCATTATAATGTTTTACTAGTCTTCTCCAGTTGCCCTTTGGAATTTTCTGATTAGCTCTTTTACATCATCATCCCCCCCCCCCCCAATTTATTTTAGCTACTCTACGTACAAGAGAAAGTTTCAGGGTCTCTTCTGACATCCACTTTGATCTTTCCTTTCTTTCTTGTCTTTTTGCTTTCTTCTTGTGTAATTTTCTTGATGTCATCCCACCCCTTGTCATATGTTCTCTATCATTAATGGTCAATGCACCAAATCTGGTCTTGAGATGTTCTCAAAGTTCAGATGGGATATGTTTTTTTTGTTGTTGTTGTTTATCACGCTCTCAGATGGGATATGTTTAAGGCCATATTTTGACTCGTTAGCTTACATATGAACCACAGTCGGCCCCTAGCCTTTTTTTTTTTTTTTTTTTTGGCTGCTGATATTGAGCTTTTCCAGCATCTTGTCTCACAAATGTGGTCAGTTTGATTCCCGTGCATTTCAGCTAGCTCGGTCCACCCATGCAGTCAATGTTTGAATTAAGACACAAGCGCTATTTGCAATGAAGTCGTTCCTCATGCATAATTCTATCATGTGCTCTCTAGCTGGCTTTCACTCACCAAGGTCATAGTTTCCAACCACCAATCCTTCCTCTTTATTTCCAATGTTTGAATTCCAATTGCTATTAATGAGAAACACATTTATTGCATATTTTATCCATTTCACATCAGAGAACCTGGTAGAATTCTTCAACGTTTTTATTACTAACTTCAGTACCTGGTGCATAAATTTGAATAGTACTTATATTAACTGGGTTCCTGTAGACATAAAGATAATATCCTATCACAGATAGCATTGTACTTCAAAACAGATTTTGAAATTTGTTTTATGATAATGCGACTATATGACTGACCCACTCAAAATGGCCAAGACCAGTTTGTTTCAGCTCCCTAATAACTTCAAGGTTTCCATTAGATGTTTATGGCTTCTGATTTTCCTAGATGTATTCTTTGTGAATTCCATGTTTGAATTATTAATGGTTGACTGTAGCTGTTTTATTTCATTTGGGTCATGCTCCATCAGCAAATATAGGTCCCATAAGCTTTGCTCGATCCACCTCATCGAGGTCAATTCTACATTGAGGAGGTAGTTATTTTCCAGTTACATTGCCCTCCAACCTGTGGGACTCGTCTTTGGGAACTGTAGCTGGCAATGTTCTGCTCCTACCTGTAAGCTTTTCGGTGGCCAATCCCTCAGAAGTAGACAGCGTACTCATTCTTCCTATTGGTTCCTTAATCTGAAAGCTCCACTGAAACCTATTGACTCTGGATGAGTTTGCTGTCATTTGCGATGCTGACAACATAGCTTCTTGTGTACTGGCAAGACAAAAGCCATTGCGTTGTGACAAACTGATAGATGAGTGGTTAAGATAGATACTACACCTTTGTCTAGGCATCAGGTCTTGAACTAATACCCAAAATTTGTACAGGGTCAGGCCAGTGCAGAAGATGAGTCTGAAAGGTACAGGAATCAGAGAGGTTGCCGAGAGGAATCCCAGAAGAGAAGGGATCCTGGTAGGTCTGAAGACATATCAGTTTTTATTTCTGGAGGCCAACGCTTTCTATGAGGTGTTGCTCCTATGTCGTAAAATGTGCTTCACATAAAAGAGTAACTCAGAAAGTACTGCTATTGGGGGTCCAGATCATATACACATGAGTCTATTCCAAACAAAATGTGTTTAAATATGCCTCTTCAATCTATTCTCTCAGTGAAACCTTTGCCCCGGTCTCAAAGGGGTGCCTATAAAAAACAGGTCTCTTCAACAGAGTAACTTCTAAAGTATATGCAAAGTCCATGATGTTGTTTTTTTAGATTTCAAAGGTTTAATTTTATTGAAGGACACAGGATGATCATAGGGACTTAGTATGAAGATGTTTTAAGAACATTGGAAATTGCATTGGTGAGAAACACCAGGACATTTGCACCAAGATATTGTTTTCCAATGCAACTAATGCACCTGCTCATCCTTGAATGGTAGCAAGAGCTGTCCTACAAGACTGACGTAGATTGGAAAACTTTCCCCATTCTCCCTAAATCCCTAATCTTGTTCCTTCGGGATTCTTTTCAGCTCCTCCAACTCGAAGAACATTGACAAGGAGTATGGTTTGAGTCCGTCAAGGGTGTCAACACTGCTGGTTTGATGGGATAAATCAAAGAGTGTGGGATTCTTCTGGGAAGAATTAGAAAGATGCAAACACCACCTTCCACAGTGTATTGGCCTGGATAGAGGAAATTTTGTGAAAGAATTGCTCTCCATTTTGATATTTTTGATGATGAATGCAACTTTGGTCCTCTTGAATTCATCTTTCTGGCATGGTTTACCATAGGACCATCCCACTCATTGGCCACTATGGCCTCCTTTCAGCTCTCAAATACCTGGGATATCAGCCTTTGTGTGTTCAGTGGGTTTGCAGCAATACTTTTTGACTTCCCTTTGTACATCTCCAGAGGAATACTCAGATCTTCTCCCAACCAAGTTAGAGACTTGAAGGGAATGTGGTCTTCCCAAGGAAGTAAATATATCCTCTAGACTTAAAAGTCTGACGGGGGAGAGCTACGACATCTTCAACCTGCCTGCTGTGAACGTACCTAGTAAGTTGACACTGTCCTTATTCCAGCTTACACTGGTTTCAGGTCCCATGGTTTACATTTCAGTCCTTCCATCTGAACTCTGGATAACTAACTTATTTCCTCAATAACCTCACTTTAATTATATGCGCCTCCACTCAATCCCTTGCTCTCTAAAATGGCTAAAACTGTCCATTCAAAAAAAATGTTTAAAATATGTCAATCATGTGACGACTCAGCACAGTCCAAATGTAAGCTCTTCCCAAATGGATCTATAGCATCAATGACATTGCTATCGGAATCATTGCAAAGTGTTCTGTAGGCACCAACAAATTTATTTTTAAATTGATATGGGAGAGACTGTGTCCAGACTCACTAAACAATTTTTTAAAAAGAGGAATGCAATCACTCAACCTGATAGTAAGACTTATTATATAGCTACAGTGAAGGAGACAGTGAGCTATTGACAGAGAGCTAGACACAGAGCAAGAGAATGGAGCAGAGAATACAGAAAAAGACTTATGCAAATGCACCCAACTGACTGGTTACAAAGGCACAGAAGGATCACCTTTCCAACCAATGTTGCTGGACAATGGAGAGCTCATAGGAAGAAAATGAACATTGATCTAAGGCTCACCATATATATAACTTATATAAAACTTACAGCACCTGACAAAGTTCAATGCAGAAATGTAAAACTATAAAACTTACCCAAAATAGAAAAGCACAGGATAAAATCAGCAGAATCTATGGCCAGCTAGGTGGTTCTTAGCATTCACGTTGAAAACATTGGAGCACCTAAAGAAAATATACTCAATTAGGCCTGGCAAAAAAAAAAAAAAAGTTCCCCTTAGGAGGACACTGAGCAGGGTCAAAAGACAAACAAATGACTGGGAGAAAGTCCCCTTCAACCATATATCTGGCAAAGGATAAAGTATAAAGAATTCTCGTCACTCGAGTGAGGATACACAATTTGAAAATGGGCAAAAGACAATACAGTCGCCATGACCCAAGAGGAACCAAGACACGTTGCGAGCAGAGAGCACATACAGGTATATCTTGTTTCACCTTGTTCCCCATGGAAACTGTGTTTTTCTTCCAAGGGGAAGGTTTGTGGCAGCTGTGCATCCAGCAATGCGTTTGCTGCCATTTTCCAATAGCATCCTGTCTCTGTGTCACGGTTTGGTCACAGTATTTAAACCTTTTCATACTGCTATTGTGCACGTAAATAGATTACAGTGACCGTTACGTGCCTTGGAAGAACAGAAAGATATACACAGCGGTATCTCGGTTGTCGAACGGCTCCAAGCTCTTTCAACGACTTGAACAGCAAAGTTCCAAAACATCTGCTCTGTGTTTGCAAATGTTCTTGATAGTAGAACCAGAAACCCAGCTTTAAAAACCCTGTATGGGTGAGAATGAATTACATATCATGCTGAGGATACAAAGGGATGCCACTTCAGTCTGAGTGTCCTTCTTAGACAGAATATAGTCATGCAGAGCATGTGCGAGTGCGTGAAAACATCCATCGCTGCGCTTTTTGATTTTTTGCGTTTTATTGGCATAAAATACCATAACCATGGCTCCAAAGAAAATGAATGAAACCAGCAATCAAGCTAAGAGGAAACTGTGAGTACCACGAAAGAGGTTAAAAGAGAAAAGCTTTCGAAACTTGAATCAGGCCATGGCTTTTCTGATGGGGCAGCTGACGATAATATGGCTAAGTCAATATGATCAGCATTTTTGACGAAGAAAATGTTACCAGAGCAGCTAATGCAGAGAAAGGCGTCAAGTGGTTAACCGCAAGACAAAGGACCTGGCCATCAAAGAGGCTGACAGGGTCCAGTTGATTTTGTTAAATCAGAAACAACTCATGGACGATAGCCTCTCTGAGACAGTGAGAGGGAGAACACCAGAAGCCTCCATAGTGATTTAAAGTCCCCGGGGGGAAAGGAATTTATAAGGGTAACTTTGGGGCCTCAGAACCAATGATTTGGTTTTCCATGATTTCTGAGGGGAGACATATGTTCTGGTCTCATTTCCAGGTTCAAACGTGAATTCTGAAGGAGTTGAGTTCAACAACTGTGGTATCACTGTTTGTATCATATAACATGAGGTTAAGAAATAAGTTTAGCAAAATGTTCATAGTGAAATCCAAGGGATAACCCGTTGGTGTTCACTTTAAAGTTATTTTGATTTGGCTGCATTTAAATTTTTTCCAAAAAAATTTTTTTAAGAAAAATGAAAAAATTTTCAGGAGATGCCTAAAAGAAGATAATGCTGCGGTATGATCCCTTTTGGCTCTGATATTCTGCACTAATATAATACGTCCACTATGGTTCCTACCAAAATTGGGAACCAAATGTTACCCCATTTATGTGCATGGTACTGGAAGACTAGACTGTTGGAATCATGTGCTCAAAAGTAGTAGTTAGAGCCAGATTCTGAGTCTAGCCCTGTCTGATTCGACATCCTGAAATCTAGAATGACTCATCAGGGAATAACATTGTTTTTAGACCTGAAAGTCATATGGTATGGTAAGGAAAAAAGAAACTTCTGCAAATTCTTTCCATGGGAAAAAGAAAGCACTCAGGATCCTCCAGTTGGCTCCTCTCTGTATGCTCCCTCACCCAAATGTTTACACATCCATCTGAGCTGATAACACAACTCATAAGTTGAGAGGTTAATGATGGTTTGAGTGTGTTTTTGAGGTATGGGCAGGCACATTGGATAGGAACAACCAACACAAGATTTGTAGTGGCGTCGCAGTCAGCTCCAGCCTGGAGCCATTCCATCATGCACCTCCAATATTTTATTTATTTGGTTTCGAGGAAATAAATTAAGGATACATTTGAGGGGTGGGCATAAAGCTTTGGAAATACCATATATCTTTCTTGAGACTTCAGAGTTTGAAGCAGACTTTTATAAATAACAGGCCTGGAGCTGGGCTGGTCAGATTCAGGAAGGAAAGAAAACACTGCAGCCAGTGTTGGGGCCCGGCACGTAAAGACACAGTCAGTAGCACCCTTGAGAGAATGAACGTGCTCCCTGACTCTCCTTATGATTTGAAGCTTACTGTAAACTCTGATTTGCCTTAATGGCCTCATTGGCCATCTGGGACAATAGTCTGTCTCTGGAATTGTTCCCAAAGACTTCCTGTTAAAACATGGGAGTGTGACCACGCGAGTTTGTCTCTGACCCACATGCCCTTAAAGTGTTTAGTAGCAGTGAAGGACTAAGATAGCTCAAAGCAAGGAGAACAAGGGAAGACATCAATGTTTAAACAAACAAAAAAAGGAAACACAGGCTTGGAAGGTAGCCGACAGAGGCAAAGGGGGTTTAATAGAGTGGAGATGTGTGGAGTAAGCAACCAAACAAGTCGCTCTGCGTCTGAGAAGTTGAAGAGGGCTCTAAAATGGTCCACTCCTGTTTGATCAAAGCAGCACATGGGACTCAAGACATTTCCTCCAACTATGTGAGGTGGCTGCTCAGATCCTTGGATCTCCTCTTCTCCTTCTACAGGGTAAGACCAGGGAAGCCTCACTTCTGAACTTCAAGTAGAAGACTTTGAGTTTAACACTTAGTTAAAATGAGACAGGACCCCCCAGCCCATCAGGCACAAATAAGGATGTAAGTGAAGAACCATTATAAAAACGGGGAGCAAGTGAAAGACTACAGACAGAAAGGGGAGGCTCCATGTCAAACTCCCCATTCCTGCTTTGCTACTCTAACTTTGGCAACCAGACTTATAATCCCAGGTTATGTGCAGGATTTTTATTTGGGGAATGAACTAGCCTAAAAGAAAATGGAAACAAAATGAAATAAAACCCTCACCGATGATGGATGTGTAGATAGATACATACATTCATTTCAGCCCCTCTCTCCAAAACAGCGATCTTCCTAGCTCCTCCCCCTGACAGTGAATCCCCCAAGTTCCCCGCCACCATCCCACGGAGTTTTTCATCAGCATTGCAGGGTCTCATTCCTAAATGCCAGCCAAGGAGCCTCAGTGTTTTAGGGAACAATGATTAGATGAGACAAATAACCAGAGATAGAATAAGTCACCTTGAAGCACACCGGGCCAATCTGTGAGCAAATAATATTTTTAAAACGCGGATCTTTGAAGAGACAAGCAGCCCAGGTGAAATTTGAAGTAAGATGCTACAAACAAGGCTAGCCAGAGAACAGGAAAAATCACATTTATTAAAAATACTACGTTAGAAGTAAAATGAGGGAAGGTGGAGTTGAGGCGTCTTCGGAGAAAAGGAGAATAAATGAAACATTTTGAAGGTACTTTCCAAGGTCTGCAGTTTAAAAGCATGGGATGGTTTCCAAGCAAAAGGAAATAGTAAAAATGAGAGGAGGGGAAAATGTAGTCAATAAATTTTGAAGGAAAAGTCCCTACTCTGGGACTTTTGTTTCCAGATCCAAAAGGTGCATTGGGTCTAGGTCATTTAGTGAGGAAAATAAAATGATAGAATATATAAGAAACCTCATGTTGACATCTTAGAACACAAAGATAATGGCACGCTCCCCAAAGGGGACAAAAAGGCACATAAACTCAGCTTCAGTTAAAAGCTTTCACGACATGAAGCAATTCCTTCAAATTTCTCAGGAGGGAAAAAAAAAAGATATTCAACCTAAAATTCTATATTCAAGCAAACCAGCAATCAAGTGGGAGAGTGCTAAGAAGTTATTCTCAGACATGCAAAATCTTAAAATATTACCTGCCGTGCACCCTGTCGCAGGAAGCTTCTGGAAACTGTGCCCCACCAATATGAAAGATGAAGGCTTCAGACATAGGAAACGATAGCTCTCTCACAGAGAGAGGCCAAGGGAACACCCCCATGAGATGGGGAAGGCCTGAGCCAGAATGGCAGGTGTGTGGCTTCAGAACAGCGAGCCCAGATTGGAGCAGGACAATGAGCTTCATTACAAGGGTTGTTCCCAAGAAAAGAAAATGGAGCCTGTGTTAGTCTGGATAAACTAGGGAAACAAATCCACAGAAGCTCATACATGTATAAGAGAGAGTTTTTTATATAGGGTAAGTGTACATTCAGAAACATCTCAACCCAGTCCAGTCCAAACCCATAAGTCCGACTTAGCCCATATGTCCTACACCAAAGTCCTCCACAAATTCACAAGACACACAATGATGCTGAATGCAGGAGGATCACAGGCCATTGGGTAGAAAGTCTTTGAATCTAGTGCCAGTGTAAGCATCTCAGTGCTGACAGGGGACTCCACGTAGCTTCTCCAGCACCCAGGGCTGCATCAGGGTAGGTCCATGTGACTTCTCCTCAGGATGTCTCACAGGAAGTGAGCTTCCCAGCTGAGGCAGAGCATTAGCTAAGGCAGCCGCACACTAGTCCAACCATCAGAGAGCAAGAGACAAAACTAGAAAGGTGAGGCTCACTGAACCATTTATCTCTCTACCTTTCAATTAATTCCACATGTGTTTATCGGCCAGGTTGGCACAATAAACCTTAACCATCACAGAGGCGATGTGCAAGACCATGCTCAGAGAAGACTTTTAGTTACATCAGAGGTTTGTGGGGATGTATTATTGCTCAAGAAGCAAGAAAAAAATAGTCTTCCAGCCAGAAAAATTATTAAGCAATTATTAATTTCAAGTTTGGAATATAATCATATTGAATATTGCAGTAGTCAGTTAGGAACACTAAAGACAAATGTAGGTAACTATAATCAATTGTGTATTGACTTACCAAAATGTTATGTTAGCTTTCCAGAAGGATGGTAAGAGAGTTTAAATTGACAGGAAGCCAAAACCAAACCAAACCTACTGCCAATGAGTTAAGTCTGACTCACAGCTTCCCTAGCTAAGGTCTCTAAGACTGTGAATCTTTAGGGGAACAGACAGACCCATCTTCCTCCCAGGCGACAAAGGACAGTGCATATCAAAAAACCAAATGCCACCCTTCATGTTAAGGTCCCAATAGATAATACCTAAACATTTTTTAAATGATTAAGTGTATAAACATATTACTTAGAAATAGGAAAGTAAATATCTGGGGGAGAAAATAAAACAAAAACAAAGGATTTCCTTCTCCCCCTAAAACACCAATAAAATAAAAATTCTATCTTTTCAGACCAAAGAAAATGTTTCCCCAACCCCCCATGGAACTGCATTTAGCTGACAGAGTCCATGTTACTTTATGCACAAAATGCCTTGCTCTTGCTAGTACTGTCACTGCAGTTGCAGTTTCATAGCTTCTCGTTGGAAAGGAAACTCTATGCCAAGTGTTTGCAGTCAGTCAGTTAGTCAGACAACAAGCAAGTATGGAGGTTTGAGTTTCTGATGTATCAGGAAGTTGGAAATCTAATAGAGTCCACTGGCATGTCACTGACGAGCACCAAGGAGCTAACGGGAGCCTGGACAGCAATAATGGAGACAGAGGAACACAGGAGACAATGGCAGTTCAATGGAAGACTCTTCAACTTCTATGCAGGAGACCTGGATTGGATTCTTGGCCAACACATCTCAAGTGTGGCCACAACCCATCCCATGTGATGCTATGAGGCTGAACGGGCTTCAGCAGACGTACTAGGAAGGACAGTGGCCTACTTCTAGATATCAAGTAGAGAAAGCCTCATGGGCCACAACAGTCCAATCTGAACCGATCCTAGGGATGACAAAGCAACAGGCAGCAATTCCTTCAGCTGTGCTTGAGGTCACCATGATTTGGGGCCCATTCCTTGGTAGCTGTCACCAACCAGAGTAACATATAAGGAAACATCTGGCCCAGATAGGGTGCATCCGGGTGAGCTTCCTGGGGAAGCTTTTGGTCCACCTCTGCAAACAGAAGAAGGCATTTTATTGTACCTCTAAGCTCTTGGGAAAAGCACAGATTTCTGATGTGCAATGGAGTTATAAATGGGCTTTCCTTTGGTCTGAAGCCTGATAGCCACAACACAGCAATGTAACTCCACTGCCCTGCACGGGCGACAGGTCAAGCAGCTTTCATTTCACTTTTTCTCATCCAATTAATCTCAGAAAAGATTTGACTTCCACCAGGGCTTAAGAGCAAATCTGTCTAGTTCGTTCTTTTAACATGAGAGCTTAGCGCTGTTTTGTAAAAGAAAGGTGTTCCATAAATATTGGTGGGATGAATAAATAAATTCACAGGGGATAGCAGGAGCCCAAGGCCAATTTCGGCGTCTTCTTTCCAATTACGGTGCTAGATGAGAGGGTCACCAAGCTTGGTTTCAGCTCAGAAATGCTTTAGCGAGGTATCTAAGACTCTTTTCCTAAGGACCCTGACCTTCCTGGGATTTCCTTCAACTGCTTCAAAGAGGCGACTTCAAACAATAAATCCAGGACAGACCTCAGTATCAAATGCTTATGGGTCAAAGATATGATTAAATGGACACGGGCCTTGGAGTCACACAGAACTGGGTTCTGCTAGTTACTAATTGTGAAGCCCTGGGGCCTCTGAGACCATTCATTGGACCTCAGAAACACAGCAACAAGTGCATGATGGAAGAAAGGAGCTCTGTGTGTAGTTGTGCAATGAAGGAACACACCAGAAGATTGTGTGACGTGACCTCTGTCTATGGCCAAACCCGAGTGCTCAGGTGCTCACCTCTTACCTGCGCACCTTCTCCGGTCACATGCATGCCAATAGGATGATGGAGGCATGTTCTTACTTTGAACTGAAACCAGCACTGTGTCAGTTTTGTAAAGGACTCAAGCAGCATAGTTTTCCATACTTTCCCACAGAATTTAAATAGAAGAGAACAAGTGAAACAAGATAAGCAATTTATTAATCCATTTCACAATGGGCCTATATTACATTATCTGTAAGGCCCTTTAACAAACAAAAATTAATTTCCAGACCCACAAGTTGTTGGCACATTGATAGACTCCTTAATTACAGGGTCTTTGGTTTAGAAAATAATGATTGATCATTTTAGACCGTGTTTCACTTGGTTATGGATGAGACCCTGAATATTTGCACAGAGAAATTATTTCAGAGTTATTATGATTAATAAGTGCTATACACAGAATGTCTGCGTTACTGCAAAATCTGAGACAATGAAAACCATTTTCTAGAGGACCTGAATGGGTTGTTCTGAGCTGGTTGACAAGAACTTGGAAAAATGAATCGGGCTGCTTTTGATTCATGCCGCAAATATTTATTTGTTACCTTCTAAATATCAGCCCCTGGGGATGTTGGACACTGGGGATGCAAAGTCGGTGGGGCATGAGTCCCATGCCAAGCAGGTCACAGTAGAATGGAGGAAAACAGTCTTTGTGCAAGTATATGTAACATAGTGATGGAGGTGCCTAGATGGTGATGGAGGTGGGTCTAGGTGGAGATGGGGTGTTGCTACAGGTGAGCACTGCTGTCTGACATGCTAGAAACCAAACAAAAGGCATTGTACAGCAGAGACGATGCATGAGCTGATGCTGGGGAGACAAGGAGGACTCTCCTGGATGGACAAGGGCAGAGAAGGACACATCAGATTGCTGAAAGGCAATGACTTAGGGCAGAGTGTTATGGTGTGGAAGGTAATAAAAGTTGGCTGATAGGAATGAGGCAAGGAGGTAAGCGATCCACTTGAGATTTTTTACCCAGGGCATCAAAATAATCCTAATCACATTTTCAAGAGACGGTATGGAGGGATGGGTAATACTGGCCCCGTGAAGCTCTCTGAGAAATAAATGGCATAAGTGGGGACGGGAGTGCAGGGGCCCCAGATGGTAATGCGGTAACGTGAAGTGGTCTCCAGGCTTCTATTCAAGGGCCCTCCCTGCGGGGTGAGGGGTGAGGCCAGGCAGGGAGGTGTGGAATGCTCAGGGAGCAATTGCTTGGATGGATTGTCGATATTGCCAGTAGCGTTTCAACACATGGGGTCTGAGCTACAGGATTTTATATATATATATATTTCCACCAAGGCTGTACATGTGACTCCCAATTACTAACTGAATGGTTGGCAGTTTGAAGCCACCCAGAATGAGGTTGTGATCTATTTCAGAAAGTCTTGAACACTCCTACTCTAGACACATGGATCACCATGACTTGGAGCTGCCGAGACAGCACCAGCGACAGATCAGATGAAGCAAGGAGCACACATAAGCTACACATTCCCAGATTGGGATCTAGTCCGTTGCAGGCTTTCCGGTATTATAACTGTAACCAAGGAGGAATACTTCACACTTTTGCCTCGCCAACTCAAGTGTGAGGGCGAATAATTCCTGGTGATTTGGGTGGTGACGTTCTTGCTTTGTAATTAATTCATAGACGGTGTCACAAAGGAAGCAAGGCCCTGATTTAATTCACAAGGTAAGGGCATCAGGAATAGGTTTGGAAGGAAGCAAGTAAAAATAAAAATATGCATGGCCTCCCTAGAGCTGGTTTCCAGATTGTGTACTTAATTATATAGGAGCAAAAATTATAGAGGAGTAAAATTATAACCCCAGGGTGACCCGAGATGACTCCAACCTTCTTCCCATTGACATTCTTTAAGATGTGGTTCTGAATGTTTTCTGAGTGGCCCTTTTTTTGGTTTCCTTCTTCAGAGGGCCAGTTCAACCCAACTACAGTGGTCACAGGGTAAAGATGTTACTAGATGGTCCGTTCAGGGTGCGAGAGGACAAACACAAAGTGAAACTCGTCGAAGGCAAACGTAACTTCTCCTCATACCGACAGGAGTAAGGATCCTTTTAGAAATTGTAAAAAAGCAAAAGCACAAAGAAAGAAATTCACAAAAGGCATAAGCTTTCTTATTTTCACTCCAAGCTTTTAGAATCAATATCCCTGTCTTCTGCTGGGTTCTCTGAGAGAGCCAAACCAGTGACGCTTCATATGTATGGAGAGAGATTTATCTCAAAGCAATGGATCATGTAGGTATAGAAGTCTATGGATCAGGCATCAGAGAGGAGGCTTATCTTGACTCCAATAGCTTCAGGGGGGCTGACAATCCCAAGATCAGCAGGTCAGATGGGAGTCTGTTGATACACAGTCCGAGTAAAATGAAGAATCCCCAGATCGGCAGGCAATACGACAGGCTGTTGACTCAAGTTGCAAGAATCAGAGATCAAAGGATGAACTTAACGCAGGGTCCAAAGTGAGCCAAAGAGCCAGAAAACACTGTCAGGATGTCCATACAGAAGGGATGCAGGTCCCACCCCTGAGGAAACTCCTCTGACAATTATTTGGCTGCTTACATCAGGTCCCATCGTGGAGGTGATAAGGCACGTCCCAAATGGAGAATAGCTGTACTATTGCATTGATTGCTAAAAGGCATCATCTCTTAGATCAGATCTCTTGAGAGATGGTCTTAAGTGATGCTCTTGTTATTAGTTGCCGCTGACTAGACTTCAGAGTCAAGGTAACCCCGTGTGTGTAGAATAGAAGCGTGTTCCATAGGGTTTTCAAGGCTGTGTGCTTTGGGAAGGAGATTGCCAGTCCTTTCTACCAAGGCACTTCTGGGTGGATTCTAATCGCCAAGCCTTCAACTTGTGTACTGGGATGGCCAAAGTGGGTGGAAACTCTTGCACTCCTGCTTGCTGACTGTATGGCCTGAGGACACATTGCTTAATCTCTCCTGCCTTAGTCAGTTAGTTTATTAACGAATTGATTCATGCGGTCATTGATCATTCCGGAAGGCAGGAGAAGACACTTGTCACAATGCATACACACACAAAGGTCCAAAGAGATGGGACAGATTTTCAGAGAACAGCCCATGCTTGATTGACCCCAAGCCTTCTGACACCTTGTCCCCGGGGGTGCTGTTGCTGCTAGTTGCTTGCATCATACACTCTGACTCACCGCCACCTTATGCATCATGGAAGGAAACACTGTCTTCTAGATGTTGGTATATTGGGATCACTGGTTGGGCTCCATGTCAATCAGTCTCATTGAGGGCTTCCCTCATTTGGTTGACCCTCTCTTTTACCAACCGGGTCTTTTTCACGATAGAAATCCATCTTTTTGGATGACTCATCCATGGTAAGTAAATCAATGTCTGGACATTCTCATTTCCAAGAAGCATCCTGATTCTTAATTGTTCTTCTGAATTCTATGATTCATTTGCTCATTCTTCTGGCAGACCCTGCCTGGTTCAGTCTATATTCTTTGCCAACATCATGGTGTGAATGAACCAATGTGTCTGTTCCCCTTTATCGTTGTCCAATATTTGCATCCATAGGAAGTGACTGGATAAGACCCTCGGTTGGCCAGGCTCACCTTGGTCATCATAGTGACATCTCTGCTTTGACAATAAACCTTTTTCCACAGGAGATGCTTAAGGAGAACATGATTCTGTTTCAGAAGAGTGTGGGACCTTGAACTTGATTTGGGTGCCTCTGAATCCTATCAGCATTTTTACTCTGCCCTCAGATCACTTTAGGGTTGTGGGCTTCCAGGGTAACTTGGGCAAAAGTATTTGAGTAATTTATCAACCCTCCACTTGAATAGGCTGTTCAGCCATGGCCTAGGGGAGCTAAACCAGAAGCCTCACTCACCAATGAAGCCCATCAATCACTCAATCCATCCTGCCCCCACCCATGGAGAAGAGCCGGAGTAGCCTACGGGAAGTTTGCCTGCACTCACAGTACAGCCTGCGCATAAATCTGACTAGTCAAGACGCACGCCTTTTAGAGACGAAATTGTTTCACAATAAACAGAAGTCATGATTATCGGGGCAAGAACCATGAAATAGCAGATTGGAAATAAAATATGCTTTTATTAAGTCTCCATTTCTGCGTGGCGGAAAGGGAAATAAATAACAGAGTTACAGAGTTAAAAGCTGAGAAAATATTGCCCAGGGTGGAGCCGAATGACTTGACTGGGAATGAAGAGCCGGGCTGTGGAGAGAGCAAAGGGTGTCGGAGAAATGAGAATGCATGTTCAAGTTCTCCCATTGACCGTGCATCTGAGGCCTGTGTCTTTCCTGACTCTGAGCTCACCAAGGACCCTTCCTCTCTCTCCTCCTCTCCCTTTGTTCTTCTTCCATCTCTGTAATCCCTCCTGATTTCATTTTAAGAAGTACTTAGCTGTTGTGAGGCTCAAGTAAATCCTCTTATTCATTAGGTTGCATTTTGATGGTCTAATATGGTGTTTTAAATAATACCACAATTAACATTCTTTGTACTCTGTGTTTTTATTCTCTGGTAATCTCTCTTTTGTCTCACCTCCAAGTACTGCCTTGAAGGTATCATACTCAATTTCACAGGACGGAAATATATACATATTTTTTGTGGGTAGGTTGTCCAGATCCAGACGAGATTCTACTGCTTATACTTTGTAGGTCACGGCAATGTCATATTCATATGGAAGTCTTTAGTGAACTGTGCTTTGTGCTAAGAGGAAAGAAGAAAACCAGTTATTTTATTTTTCCTTGGCACCCATCTTTAAAGACGAATCTCATTTATAGCATCTTGAATTTTCAAATCAGCCTTTCCGATTTTATTAAGTTTCAGGTAACAGTAAATTAAAATCTCATTCACAGATGCTTCATTAATTTCATTTGTTATCAATAAATGCAGCTACATTTCTGGATACATCAGAGTGTGTCCTATAAATATATATTAATAATGAATTTCCACTGAGGAATGTAACACATTGTTGTGTAAAGTACATGATAATGACAAGTATTTTTAAAGCATGTATTTAATACATAATTCACATTATCAAGATGTGGGTGTATAAATCACAGCAGAGTTTAGAAATGAACTTTTCAAATTTGTGTATGCAAATTTCTAGCAGGAATCTTTCTATTTTTCTTGTGAGTGTGTAGGCTTGCGTAATTACTTGATAGGCATCCACACATATTAATGATTTTGAAGCATGCCATCTGCAGAAAGATGGAGCTTTCTGCTCCCAGAAAGATCTACGGCCTTGGAGACCCAAGGGGACAGTTCTAGTCCGCCCTGGAAAGTCACTCTGAGTTCGAACCACTCTGCCAGCAGTGGGCTTGGGGTTTATTCATGTCATGCTTAAGTCTCCTCTTAAGAGCCCTGGTGGTGTAGTGATTATAGGTCAGGCTACTATCCACATGGCCAGCAGTTCGAAACCACCTGCAGCCTCCCTCACTGGAGAAAGACTTGGCTTTCTATTGCCCTAAATAGTTACAGTCTCAGAAACCCAAGCAGGGTCCCTATGAGCCAGCACGGCCCTGAAGCCAGTGAGTGGGGCTGAAGCAGGCAAAAGCATTTCTCCCCGAGTTACTTTGACTGCTGCGGACCGAAGCCAGGGCTGGTGTCAGGTTGACCTGGCAGAAAGATGAAGCGTACTGCCTTAGATTCAATGAACAGCTTGAATACTGTCGACCTGAGGCCATTGTTTCGGCTTTTGTGAGTTTCACACTGAGAGAGGGATGAAGGACCTAAGATTTAGAGTGAATAACACAATAATGAGAACTTGCAAGTCATCTTTCTTTCTCTGAAAGTACACACAAGTACCCTAACAAACAAACAAACAAACAAACAAACAAACAAAAACTTCACTGCCATTGCCTTGATGTCCACTCATAGAAACTCTATAGGACAGGGTAGAACTGCGCCCCCTGTAAGTTTCTGAGACTGTAATTGCTTAGGGGAGTAGAAAGTCCCCCCCCCCTTTGTGCCCACAGAGCTGGCTGGTGGTTTCAAACTGCCGACCTTGTGGATCGCAGCCCAACAGTGTAACCATGATGCCACCAGGGCTTCCTAATTACCCTAAAAGTGTCCCCCATCAGGATCTTTATCAGGGGAGTGGATTGACATTAAGTTGCCCAGCTCCTGTGTGCCCACATAGTATGCCCACGTGTGTCACAGTGCCACTGTGCTCCAGAGGATTGTAATGATTGTTTTAGAAATGGTCCACCAGAGCTGTCTTCCAAGGTGCCTGCGGGTGGACTGGAACCTCCACCCTTGAGGTTAGTGCTCAAGCACTCCCCCTGCCCAAGTGATAGTATTGGTAAGCCTCACACACCCTGGTTGACTTGTTTTGCAGTCTGCTGTGGGACAGCCTCATGTCATGAGGGCATCATTCGGGGTCATCAATGTGCTGCCGCTACAAACCCACAGCTTTCCCTTGCCCCAAAAAGTGAAGGGCACAGTGCCAGCCTTCGGATGGTAGGCTATGGCAGCTCCTAGAAGGTCCCCATCTATGCATACAAGACCCAAGAAGAACTTTAAAACATTGGCTGTGACGGCCCTCTTGACTCTCAGGGAATTCCACTAGAGGCTATCTTCTACCTTTTATCTCTAGTAGGCTATACTGGTGTTGTGTTTTTCACCACCACCACCCTACACACACATACACACGCACGTGTGTGCATGCGTGCTCCAGCTGTAGATACTCATGGTCAAAGCTCATATGACTGAGAAGTCTCTCAAACTGTGCTGTTCCACACTTACCTTAAGATGTTGGGGGCACCTTCTCTTTATAAGATGAATCTGTGACTATTTGAGCTCTAAAAAATACTAATTTTGAGAATGGCTCAATATGGTATTTGTGTGTGTGTGGGGGGGATCCTATATTCCATATCCAGAATACTCCAACATCAATATTTCTAGGGAGATGCGGGAAATAATACCACCCCATCACTCTTCTAGCATATCTTCATTCTGAAGAAATCAGTGATGTTAACCTGAATTCAGAGAATTCCTGGGTCTCTCACAAACCTTTAAATAAGTTTCTTTTCTTCTTCAAGTTTGATGGTCATGTTTTACGAAATTATTTTCTATGTCTGACATTGTGTGGGGAACCCACCGTGTCACATTGGAAGTACCAGAAAGGGAGAATTTCTCACCAATTTTATTGTCCACCACATCATATCTCAGGATTGTGAAAAATGAGTTTGATTTAGAGGAAATTAGATATAAAATGATTATAGACATCTTAGATGTTCAATATATTTTGGTTCTTATCACATTCGGGCATTTGCCTTATTTTTATTACTCTATAGAGCATATTATAAATTAAATGTCTGTATAAAGCCAGAATGGACTACTTTATTCATTTTTGCTTATAGTGATTTTTGAATGATAATAGGGGATGGAGAAGGTAAAGTCTTTGGGTTCTCCATTAAGAAGATAGGTAAGGTTATACTACTGAGGTGGAAGTGTCCTTTAAGCTCAAATCAAAACCAGACTCACGGCCATCAATTCCATTTTGACTCACAGTGACCCTACAGGAGAGGGAAGAATTGCTCTTCTGGGATCCTGAGACTACAATTCCTCATAGAAGTAGAAAGCCTCATCTCTCTCCTACAAAGTGGCTGGTGGTTTCGACCTGCTGACTTTGCAGTTAGCAGCCCAACTAGTAACCCACTACTCCACCCAGGCTCCTCTTTCACTCTCGGTTATTCGCAAAAGCAAAAGGTTCTTCTTGGTCACATGCTACGTCCATTATGTGTCGCCGTGGTCTGGGCCTATGTCAGGTCTCCAATGGAGAGAGAAGTTTCTACTGGGAATGTTGTTATTCCATGGCAGAAGTGCTGTGCGTGTGGGGGCTACAACATGACTCCCAGTCTCTACTTAGACATGCACATCCATCTCTACTAGGATTCCACACATCATGGAATCCCAGGGTCGAGACTAAACCAATGCTTCTGGTCCATTTAACTCTCCCCCAGAGAGACCGGCACACTCTCACTTCAATGGAAGCAGACACTGAAGTAAGTACCGGGGAGGAAAACCAAAACACGCGCAGACAGAGCTTTTAGATGAAAATCATGTGGCAGCAACACCGAGGTCCCAATCTCTACCAAGCAACCAGTAGCCATTGAGTTGATTCTGCTTCGTAGCAACTCCGCGTGTGTCAGAGTAGAACTGTGTCAGAGTGGTTGCCAATGGATTTTTATTTGGAAGTACATAAAGTCTTTCTTCTGATATTAGATGTTAGACCCGTGAGAATATTGATGGGCAAGTAGATGTTTATACACAAGCATGATCCCTGTATCTATAAGCTCACATGAGTACCACTCACCACGCAGTTAAACTAACACACACACACACACACACACACACACACGTGAGAACTACATCTTAAAAACTAACGGCATACTTGTTGCAGTTACATAATCGCCTGTCAAACTGAGCGAAGGGATGGAGTCTAGCCTGTCAATCAGATCATAGCCAGTGATGACTCTGTGTGGGCACAGCCTTCTCCTGAGGATTCTGGGAACTCCTGTCTTCCTTCATGGATGTGGGACACACACTCTCTCTGCTTCACATTCATGATGACCAGCCAAAGCTATACTGACAGAGCCAGAGCCGTGGAGCTAGAGGAGCAACATGGAGACCCACACTAGTGCTGAGATACATTTGGTGTCATTGCATGTGTTGCGTGAGTCTGAAGAGGAATTTATAGACTGGTACTGGACAAATGGCCTAATATTGGACTTATGGACTTGATTTGGACTGGGTTGGGATATTTACTTAATATACAATCACTCTTTTCTATAAAGCTCTTTCCTATACACTTAAGAGTATCTTTGTTTCTTTCATCAGCCCAAAATAACGCATTCTTGTAGCAGATTACATGGGAAAGAAAACAGAAAAGTTCAAAATAAAGCAATTCAGAAGGGCAGTAGAACAGAAAGTGGTTGTTAATTATGATTTATAAACGTATTAACTGGCTACACATTGTAATGAACCAAGGAACAAATTTAATTTTAAATAACATTAAAGTAGCAACATTGTCTAGATGAAAACACCATCCAAGGAAACAAACTTAAAGACTGAGAAATCACCCCTTTTTTTTCTCCTTTTAAGAAGTAGCCCAAATGTCACCTTCTAATCTGGCTTCCATTCATTTCACATGAATACGCGCAGAACTAAGAGAGAGTCCTAACCACTCAACGTTTCCCAGGTAACAGTTAAGTGAAACAGTGTATGTGTGTATTTTCTTCCTGTGACACAAGTTGCACATTTGCAACAACAACAACAGAAAAACCAAAACCAATTATCCTGACAGCTAATAGCTCTGACCTCTAGTTATCTTTCACTCCCCTCCTCCGTCCAAATCATAGTCCGCATAATCGTCAGTATAATGTTGATGTATAACTAAGCAGAAGAAAGCAGAAAAGATCACAAAATCATGTAGAAATTATTAAGTTTGGGAAATCATTCTCAAAACAATGAAAAAAGTAACTTAATATTTAATATTTTACATAGAAGAGATGTAAAGTCCATAGGAAAATCTATTGTCTTTCCATTCCGTTTTTCCATGAAGTCCTCTTGTATATATATGTGTGTATATGTATATATATGTATATACGTTGAAACATTTAATCAATAGCTTACATCTGCCACCTGTGTGGGGGTGGGACCAGACAAATAACACCCTAGCTTGGTCGGTTTTGCCACCCCTCTAGACTTAAACCAGCCGTCCTGGGGTGTTTAACAGGGGATCCCAGTATCACCCCTCTAGACTTAAACCAGCCATCCTGGGGTATAATGGGGGATCCCAGTACCTCCCCTCTAGACTTAAACCAGCCATCCTGGGGTATAACGGGGGATCCCAGTACCACCCCTCTAGACTTAAACCAGCCGTCCTGGGGTGTAACGGGGGATCCCAGTACCTCCCCTCTAGACTTAAACCAGCCGTCCTGGGGTGTAACGGGGGATCCCAGTACCACCCCTCTAGACTTAAACCAGCCATCCTGGGGTGTAACGGGGGATCCCAGTACCACCCCGGACGAAGAGTTAGGAGTAAAACGCAGCCTTAGGATCTGAGCTAGCTGTGTTGGATCTCCTGGATCCAAAAGACAGCTGTGATACAAGCGTCAGATGCGGTAGGAAGTCGTGTCACTGGAGACGACAGAAGCAGGAGAATGACATGAGGCAGGGGTGGGCTTCCTGGCCCCGTGAGAGGGAAAGCTGAGTGTCTTCAGGTAAGAGACCTGCGCCTATCCAAGTACTCAGTGAGGTGCCTCTGAGTACTTACTGGCAGGGCTAGCAGAGTTGAGGAAAACTCGCCTGGTTGGGGTAGGGTCTAGACCAAGGGGCCAAGGGCTGGCGAGAGGTATATCTGTGAGTGTGGCAGAGAAGAAACTGTGTCTTAGCTGAAGAACTGTATCCTGGGTGGTTCCTAAAGCCAAGTTATAACCTGTTACTTCCCTTATAAGTCCCGTAACTGTGGGTATGGTCTGTGAATTCTGTGTGGCCACTGCCACAAGTTAACTGACTAACAGAGAAAGACAGAGTGCCGTGAGAAGGATGGCTGGTTCCAGAACTGGTCAAATAGGTGGCCATAGCTGACCTCCACCTTCATAGGAATCAGCCGTGGACAGCCCAAGCTGATGATGCCGACTCTCCTTCCACCCCCTTGGGAAGGTTGACGTCAGACTCCATCCCGTGCTGCTTGCAGAGTACCCTAGAACACGGAAGAACAGGAGGCCTGAAAAGGGAGCAGGGTATGAAGTCCTCAGAGTCAGGATATACAGACCACTGGAGGAATGTTGGCTCACTTATCCAGCACCAGATATGGCTCCCATGCCCTGTAGGATTGTTTTTGTAAATACTTGACCTTGACTAGGTAACTCCTCAATGTATAATCACTACGCCATAAATGATCGGGTTGGTGATGGATCCCTTAGCCTCTGAAAACTCGAATTTAAGTTTTATTAGTAAGTTCACATTCGTATAAATGCACAACCCTAATGACTTGCTAAAGTAATTAATTTTCAACTAAAGGCCAACTAAAGACCTGAGACTAATTCTGGATGAACTTTCCTCAGAACTGTGATTTTAATGTTTTTAAGAATCCAGCTTTCTATTGAATAACTTTAGGAAGAATTAAGCCTACTACCTTGGCACTGTCAGCTAGGACATTCAGAGCAGAAATGTGGGCCTGTAAGAGACAGTCAGGAAGAAAGAAATATTGAGAATTTGATTTCTTTTGGAAAAGTCTTTTATTTTGACTTTAATATGCTTATGTTTAGGATGGAAAATTCCAGGTGAAAATTCTCCAACCCAGCACTATCCAATAATGTGATCATGCAAGTCACATGTATGATCTAAAAACTTAGCAGCTATGTTTTTTAAAAACCCAGATAACACCAGAGGTCCTTTATTTAAGCCAATATATACAGGATATTAAGGAGCCTGTAAAGAGCTACAGTCTTGGAAACCCACAGGGGCAGTTCTGCTCTGTGTTATAGGGTTTCCACGAGTCAGAATCCACTCGATGGTAGCAAGTTTGTTTGTATGAAGGAACCTTGTACATGCTACTGCACTATGGACTCAATGGTGAGTGGTTAATATCTACCTACTTCTCTGTAGGAGAAAGAAAGGTCATGGCAGTCTGCATCTGAACGAAATTACAATCTCAGAAACTCTATGAGACAGTTCTGCTCTGTCCTGTAGGGTTGTTATGAGTTGGAATTGACTTGATGGCAATGCTTTAGGTTAACTGTACATACAAAGTATTAATGTGCATATCAACGTATAATTATTTATTGGGTGTTTATACTGTCGTTCTAAATCTTGGAATCTCATGTGTATAGAAACAGCTCTCAATTTGGACTAACTACATCCAGTCCTTCCCTTTGGACAAGAAAGACCATTGGTTGCCTCCCTCCAGACATTTCTGCTCCCCATGCCCCTTACGACCCCAGTCTCATCTTCACTCTCCTGTAAATGGCCATGGCCATGAGGAGAGAAAACCCACCTCAGCCTTGTGATCTGAAACATCCTTGGTCTAAGACTGTCTCATGGCACTCATTCATTTTCCCAATTGAATGGTGGCTTAGGCATGGGTGAGAACAGACTATCACTAATGAGCCAACAATCAGGGTTTAATCCAGCTTCTGGCACTGTAAGGGACACAGTAAAATGTCCCCTTATCTCAGGCTACCTGATTAGTACAGGTCATGAGCAACAGAATGAGACCCTCAAAGAAGCCTCGCGCACAAGGATGTTATTTTGCCATGGACTTAACCTGGCTTGGATGTGAAATAATATCATTTACAATGTAAGCCATTTGTAGGTGGATTTGTTTGTTGCAACTGATAGCCAACTAAATCAGAACATCCACCAGATGCAGCGGTTCTCAACCTGTGGGTCACGACCCATTTGGGGTTTCAACGACCCTTCCACAGGGGGCACCCGATTTGTAGCAGTAGCACAATGACAGTGATGAAGTAGCAACGAAAATAATTTTATGGTTGTGGAGGGTCACCACCACATGAGGAACTGTCTGAAAGGGTCACCGCATTAGGAAAGTTGAGAACCACTGACCAGAGGGGTGATGTTCTCTCATCCACCAAAGACTCCCTGGACCCTCTGAGCAATTCTGAGTAGTGATTACAAAGTGATTTCACAATCTCCCCGAGCTTCAATCTACCCTCCTTTAAAGTGGTGCTTTGACTACTAATGATCTTACTCTGGAGAACACGTTGCTACTGCTTTGGAATTTAGGTCATTAGCTAAGGGATTCCTGCTATGTTAGGACCAATGGAAGCCTTTAACCATTAAAACATTTTAAAAACAAAAACAATTTTCATGGAAGCTTTGGGAAACCAAAGGTCTCTCTCTGGGGAATGGTAACACCCTATGAAGATGTCTATGCTGTAGATATAGTTTCAGTTTTTCACCCTGAAGAGGTTGGGCAAGACCACAGCCATGTCCTGAAAAGAAGATGCCATGGAGTCTGGAATTCAAAGTATTCTGTGATTTATTGCTATGTGACTTGGGAAGAGAATACAATTTATCTTAATTCACTGACAAGAGAGAAGCAATATCTGAGGGAGATTTCACCTGCTCCCATCCCCAAACACACCAAAGTCCCTGCCTCTGTATCCGTCAGCTGTGCTCTGGCTCTTGCTCTGATGACTGTATTCACTCTGTTCCAAAGGCCAATTAACACACATCCTTCATCCTGACACAGTTGGCTCCTGGGACAGTACCCCTCTCTCAATTCTCTTCCTATCTCATTGGTCATCCCCTTTCAGTTTCTTGTTCTGGTTGTCCCTTATTTACCTATCTCAAAATAGTGACTACTTGGACTTTGTTCTTTTCCAAATACGTCTGATCCCTCGTTTATTTTTGTCAAACTTCTGAATACCAAACTCAGATGCTTAACTCCCTGGGTGCCTAATGGTCTCAAAATTCATCCATCCCAAACCAAATGCCTGGTTCCCAAACCAGGGAATCCTGATGGAGCTCTCATCTCAGACTCATTCCTCCTTCATATGCAAACACTCAGATTCATTTCTAAAATATTTCAAAACCAGACATTCTTCATTGCTATGGTTATAGTCCCAAGCCTTTAAATTTATCACCGGAATCTGGTTCACTTACGCAGATGTCGGGATGGTCCTTTGGAGACAGACCACCCCATGGCTTGGAATCTTCCAGTGTTCTCTATCTCCATCAGTGAAAAAGAGTCTTGGAAAATCATCTACAAGGCTTCCACGATTCTGCTACCAATCCACCCGTCCCTGGTCTTCTCTCACACCACCTTGAACTCCCTCAATGCATTCAAGTTAAGTTCAAGTTTGCTTCTTTATCTCATGAAGATGCCAAGCAGCAACCTACCACAGGGCCTTTGCCCAAATACAGGCTCCTGGATATAGTGGTAACACATAGGACTGCTCACTACAAGTGAGCAGTTGGAAGCCACCAGTCACTCTGACAGAGAAAGATGAAGCGTTCTACTGTCTGAGAGTTACAGCCTTGGAAATTTACCAGGGCAACTACCCTGCCCCATTGGGTCACCATGAATCAGGACGGCTTCTTTGGTAGTGAGCTTGGCTTGGCCTTTTTGAGTTACCGAACTAGATAGCTTCTCCATTCTCCTCAGACCTCTGCTCAGCTCTCACCTTTATGTAGGGACCTTCCCTGACCAACAAGAGAACAGCCCTTCTCAGGAGCACCTGCTTCCTTTATGTAATTTTTTCCCCAAAGAACGTTTCATCAACATTCTTTGTGGTTTTTGTCTCTTGCATCTTCTCTTCCCATTATAAGTTACCCAAGACAGTGTTGCAGTTGATTCTCTTCAGTGTTGTCTGTAGAACTGTAGCTGAGATGTTACATACAGACTCTCCATGAGTATCGACAGGATAGAAAAGTGGATGAAAGTAATAATCACCTGCAATCACATGGGTTACATCCACACATACTAACACCACGAATGAGTAGTTACCTTCTAGGTATACAGATGGCACGTGTACCAGCCTCTCCCCATGAGAAAGCTGTAGCAGCTTGGCTCTGGGAAGATTTACAGCCTGGGACGTTGTCTTAGCTCCACTCTGTCTTACAGGTTCATAAGGGGTCAGAATTGACTGGATGGTGGTGGGTTTACATATATCCCTCCCATGTCTTCCTATAGACACGTAGGCTTTGTTTTTAATTTCCATGTGTCTTACAGAGAGGTGGGTAAATTGTTAAGAGTTCAGCTATTGACCCAAAGCTTTGTTGTTCGAAGCCATCAGGAGGCACCTTGATAGAAAGACCTGTTGCTTATTTCCCCCAAACTTGCAGCCATTGGAACCCCAATGGAGCACCGCTCGATCCTGAAACCCTCAGAATTGTCATGGATTGGAAAGGGCTGGACAGCAACTGGCCTGGTCTTAAGAAGTGGAAACATTATACTACTTTTATTCTAATCGATCCTCTTACCACCAAATCCAAATCATTTTCAGAGGTTGTCTTGAACTTTTCTAGTATGTACTTTTTCCCCATCGGAAAGCTACTCCGCAAACACACGAGACAGACTTAAGCCCAGTTCCCCACAGCTAAATATATAGGATACTCCTATTTCACTCTGTTCATAACAGAACTATAAGCAATTGTGCCAAAGGATGTTTTGCCATTTCAGAGAAGATCCTTAGCATAAACCCAGGAGAGGGACTGCAGTTGAGTTCTCTGATCCTGTAAACACTGTGGGCACAGCCTTCACAAGGATTAAGCCTATGTCCATCAGCACTGGGCTTCCTATCCTGCCCATGGACATCATGCTAACATGAGTGAATTGTCTTGGTGAACTTCTTTTCTTGTATTATTAATGAATTTACTCTGACTAATTCCCTACTCTTAGACATTTCTAGAAATAGATGGTTTGGTTCTATTTTTAGTGTTCCAGAAATACAGTTCTTAAAAAAAAAAAAACACACAAAAACAAAATTGTATGTGTTGAACGAGTTTGATCACCCGTGTTTTGATGGTCGGTGAGGTTCATATGCTTTCCTGCCTGGAATGTGTGTGCTATTTCAGGCCATCCTGCTTCTAGATGGACCTCTTTGCATCAATCCCCCTAGCTGCCTGATCAATTAAAATGTGTTTTTTGCCCTGGAACAAAGAGCTTGCACAATGGGCAGTCTGGGCCCCACACTGTGCATGTGTAAGTACGAGAGAAATGGTATTGCTGGGGGACAACTCTGAGTGAGCAGGACCTGGATTCTCCCTCCAGGTCTAAAATACACTAGCTCTGTGACCTCATGCGTGTTGCCAAGCCAACCTGTAGTCAGCATGTTCCTCAGTCAGCCTCAGTAGAAATGCCAGGATGAATCTCCGATGGTGCTGTCAAGATGACACGAACACAATACAGAAGGTTCTTGGCAAATTGTAGAGATATGAGTGCTCTTTCTCTTTCTGTACTCACTTGTTGGTTAAATTGTACTTAGTTAAATATCCTGGCTGTCAGGATCGTTATTGTAGAGGGTCTTTCTCCTTGAAGCTAAACAATACATACAGATCCTGTTCAATTCAAGAGATCGTGTGACTTGCATTGACCAATGACACACGAAGAAAAGTGATGCATAACCATGGAGCCGCATCAGCCCGGTCATCAGACCTTTGGCGGCCATGGGTCATGGCAGCCACAGGAAGGATGTCCTTTTAGCATGGGTCCCAGGGCAAGGGAAGGGGGTGGGGCTGAGCGTAGCTGACCTGAAATGACACCTGGGATGAGAAAGGAACCTCCACTTGAGTAGTTGGGGGTGTTTATTATCCCAGCTTAATCTGCCTACCCTGACCAATAACCACACTCACACACACACACACACAGCTAGAAAGAAGAATCTCACATGTCCAGGTGAAAGAAAAAGTAAAGCAAACACATCGAAGTTCATGTTTCCTTAGAACCTCTCATGGCATCTTTCTTAGAACCTCTCTTGGGGAGTTATTAAAATTATTTATAGACACAGTTTACCCTAAAAGAGATCACAGTCCATTATTTCAGCATCTGTTGTCATCAATTATTTCTGCTCCATCATACTAGGGAGGAAGTCCTCTGACCTGGAACCAACACCAACTATCTTTCTGCCCAACGGCTGTGGAGAGAGGAGAGCAGTGTGTCCCTGTCCCCACCTCGTATTCCACAGCCGTCCCAAAGAGACTAGCTCTGTTATTGCAGAAGGACAAAAAGCAATTCCACAGGCTATTTTCGTTTTCCTAATGGAAAAACTAGATGCTGCAGATGAAAGAGTTATTAGAAAAATAAGTCTTAGCTTCCCTATAAAAGCCTCCAAAATGTGCCACATGCCTGAACCAGCCCATCAGCAGCACCGTGAAGGTGTGCATTAGTGGACAGCATCCCTAATCACCATGAATCTTATATTAAAGACTTTCCCACACTCCAAAGTCGCCAAAGAAGTTCCAGAAAAGACACCTGAAGCTGAATGGATTTCCTCTGGCTCCACACGTGGAGATCTTGTTGGCCTTAAAAAGGGTGTGCCCCCCCAACACAGCCTGCTTCCGATGACAGGTCAGATCCCTGCGGCTGGTCTTCACAAGTCCACTCACCCAGCTCCGGGTCTTCTCTCCTCCCCAGCAGCCCAGCTCCTTGCGCCCACTGTCCAACCCTGATGCTTAGGAGGGGAGGCGCTGCTTTCTCCCTGAGGCTCGCCACTTCTTGCTTTTGACTGTGCAGAACCTCAGCTGAAGCCTAACTTAAGTTTGCTCTTCGATCCATGGTCCCATGTGGACAGGGGTTCATCAAAAGCACTGAACTGGCCACTCTGGTGCTCACCTTGGGTATAAAATTCAAGTGGGGCCAAACAACTCAGTCATCCAGGGAAAGAGTATTTCAATAAACGCTTTCAAAATATCACTGCCAGTGCAAACGTCCCCGATGGACAAAATATCAAAATGTTCAGTAAGATCAGAACTAGATCGAACCAGGATGGAGACTGCGACCGGAATAAACAAAAAGCCATGACGCTTGTCCTGCATCCGTTGACATGTCGGTATTTTATGCATCGGTACTGTCTGAAATAAGTTTGCATTTTCCGACCACATTCAAACACTGGCTCTCTTGATGTCTGAACCCAACGAGATTGCCCCTGAAATGAGGGCCTCATTATTCTCATCCTCATCCTAACACCCCCCCCAAAAAAATGTCACTGCCAATCCAGTTGATTCTGACTCAGGGTGACTCTATAGGACAGAGTACAAATGCTCCTTAGGGTTTCCAGGATCATAAATCTTTCTGGAAGCAGTTTCCTCTTTCTGCTCAGGGGTAGCTGCTGGTTTTGAACCACTGGCCTTGTAGTTAGCTGGCCACAGCTCAGCCCGTAGCACCACCGGACTGCCTTTGTCCTGGCTTTGTTGAAAGACATTAGAGTTACATGCTATGCTTCTTACTGACTTAAAAAAAATCAGATGAGATGAAACAAGAGCTCTATCATTATTATTTTTCTAAAACATACACAACAGGCAAATTATGTAACTGAAGGGCCTATCCATCACTTTGGCCAAATATATGACTCTCAGCAAACAGCGAAACAAAACCTAGCCCTCTGTTGGTAAGTCCATTCTGACTCATGCCAGTGCCCATGTGTTAGAGCATCACTTGCCTCCCTGGGGTTGTCTTGGCTGCCATCTATATGGAAGTTGGTCGCCAGGCTTTCCTTCTGTGGCACTGCTGGGTGGACTCAGCGTGCCGACTGGGCAGTTAATGGGCAGCTGCACACTGTTCTCAATCCCCGGAGACACAGCGTTCTTTGGAACACCCAGCTTTGGGGGAAAATAAATTCAGCATGGTCACATTCCTTGGGCAGATGATCGGGCGAATTACGCTGAGCCCGTTGACTTCAGAGTGACTGGGACACATGACCGTGCTCATGTACAGCGATGCGCTGATGTATGAGGGCAGCTTCTAAAAATCCCTGAAAAGGGTCGATTATCTGGTAGTTCCATGTTCCACAACCTCGTTGAAACCTCTTTCATAGATTGCATACATTGGTGCGTGACGTGAGCAAGAATCATCTGTCCCTGCCCCCAGGCACCCTTTGGGGGAAAGTCTTCCTGGCTTAATGCCCCCCACCCCATGATCTGCCCTAGGAAACGCTGGGGAAATCTGGGGACAGAGATCTCGATAAACTCTCCCCTATGAAGAAGCATGGAGATGGGAGAAAGGGAAATTGATAACAGGCCTGCTGACACACCTAAAAACTCATGTCACAACAGGCGGTTGAAAATAGCTCACTTGCCGCGCTGGGGGAAGAGAGTTTACTTTTGCAGGATAGCGCTGGCTTCTGTTGATAGCGCAACACACAACCTCCTGCGGTGATAGAGCAGGGGACGCACAACATAGTTCTCTCTCCCTCACAGCTGCGAGACATCCAGGGACAGAAAACTATCATTTGGCTAATTTTGTTTTAACTCTCATAACATCATCATCCCGGGCTGAAAACTCAGGTCAACGCTGGCTTTACAAAGAAAGTGGAGAAATGAATTGAAATTGATTAATTTGAAGGCAAGGTTAAAGGGCGCCCACTCGGCCTCTCCCGGTGAAATCCATTTCTCTGGCCCAGGAGAGGGAGAGAATTTCTTTCCCGTAGATATTGGCAGCTCAGCAGTCTATGTGACATCCCATTAGACAAAGGAGACAAAGTTTATTGGGAGCTTTCCATGTGCCAGACCTAGTACTAAGCACTTACATGGCTTCTTAAGACAGCCCCAAGAGGTAGGTCCTATAATTACCCTTGCTTTACTCAGGAGGAAATTCGGTTCAGAGGGGTTAAGTCACTTACCAAATGTACACACTCTATAAATGATGGAGCTTGGGGTGGAAGCCAGCCAGGATGACTTAAACGCCGGAGCTTTAGACCTTAAAACACTTACCTTTGAACATCAATGAGGGTCTCATTGACAGCAAGGGTAGCTGGCCGGCACGGGGCTAAACCACGCTTACTAGAAGATGCCAAGGGACCACCCATGGAAGTGGGGAAGAGGGTGGGCATCTCACTAAGAGCATCATTCTTAGGGCTGGACCGTCACGGCAAGTCAAAGGAAGACAAGAAGAGATGGAGCTGTTCCACTCAAGGTGCCACGTCCTCAGGAAACAGACAGTGAACACTATTTACACCACGTTGAATCCATAAACTCCATGAGAAGGAAAGAAATGCCAAGGTAACTGATTCTCAAAGCTTGATGGTGGCAGAGACATTCAATCTTCCCCCCCAGACTATGTCGTCCTTCACATTTCTCAGCTCCTTTCCAAGAGGCAGGGCCACGGAGCTGAGTTCTAACAACTGAGTTCTGCCAGGATTTAAGAGCTCGTGCGTGACCCTTCAGTTCTTCCCCTCTCCTGCCATAAAGACAAATATTTTGGAGGCAGAGCCGCCGCAGGCAGACAGAGGAGCCTCGCTTAACAGAGCAAGGAGAGAACCTCTCTGGAGAGTGACCCACGCAGTGAGCATGTGAGGAAAAAGGGACCCCGGGAGCATCAGCTTTCTTTTGGCATTTCCTGGCTAACTTGCCACTGTGGCATTCCATAGTCTTTCCTGATTCAGTCACCGTATCAGGGCCATCCAAGGAATGCATTAAAAACAAAGATGGGAAGTCTACGGGTCAATCTAGGACATCTAGATCGCCAAGGATGGAGCGAGCCTGTCCTTACGAATCCAGGACATGCCAATGGCTTGCTGTTGTGTGAAATCCTGGTAGATGCGCAGCTCGTTCCAGCTAGCCGCTCAACCTTGCTGCCTTTCTCAGGCTGACCTTGTGGACTGTAGTTCTCACATTGTGGAAACGACAAAGAAGCCCCGCTGTTGCTGAAGCACCGAGAGACCCAGTACAGAATAGTCGGTTGGACTGCCTGCTTGGCTATTTGCTATTGTGTTGCTTTGGGAATATTGTTTAAATCTCCCAAGGCCAAATTTATTTTGGGGTGTGTGTGTGGGGGGGGATTCATCTAGAAATGAAAGCTAGAAATAGCAAGGACTTATGGAGTGCTAGGGATGCTATAAATCTTGACTGGGGTGCTGGGTACACAAGTGCACAGTCAGGATGGACTAAATTAGACACATCAGGGAGTGGTATTCGGCCGCATGCCAGTTTTGTCATAGAAATAATAAAAATGAATACCAAGATGGTGCCCACGCTTTGCTGAGTTGTGGGAAGATGAAATCGGAGAACGCTTAGCCTGACGGGCAGAGAGAAAGCCCTGCAGAGTATCTGTTATAATGCATTATGGGTTACACATGATAACAGACTTCATACATATCAGCTGCCAAAGTCCCCCAACCCAACCCAACCCACTGCCATTGAGTCAATTCCAATGCATAGGGACTTGATGGAGGCAGAGTAAAAGTGCCGGCAGAGGCTTGCCAAGGCTGGTAATCTTTGTGGCAGTAGTTGGCCCGTCTTTCTGTCCTGGAGTGGCTGGTTGGTTCCAGTCTCCAACCTCTTGGCTCATAGCCAAGCGCTTTAGCCACTGAATCACCAGCGCTCGTTCTTGCAAACTCCCACGTGCCGAGCATCCTGGCACATTTGGGAAGCTTGGGGGAGAGTTCACGCTATTTCAGTTTGGGAATTGTTCTCCTCGGGGTATGTTTGTTCATGTCGTCAGCGAGTAAATGATCTTTACTAAAAGTACTGGGGGGGAAGAAAACTCCCCCAATCTCCTAAATTCTGCACTTTGTTTGAAGAGTTTCTTATGGCATGTTTTGGAATCCTACCACAGTTTGTCCGTGACTCATAATCTTGCAAATGGTGCATGCTCCAGCGCACACTATATATTTTGTTATGCCTTTGCTATAATTAATCAAGCAAAAAATGAGTATTATATTTCCTAATGACAACGCTCTGCCTGCAAAGAAAAAACCCTGCCAAAATGTTAATATGTCTATATGGTCTCCTGCATCAAAATGCACCACCCTTAATTCTAATTTCAAGCTTTAATTGCTATAGGCCAAAATAATAAAGGATTTCGGTTTCAGTAAAAAAAGCATTCAGTCCTTCCGGCAGGCTTGCTCTTTCAGAATTCCAAAATAATATACTAATGTGTCGTATACAGTGAGTAGCAGGATAAATAATACCAAGTTTTACAATGTGTTTAAAAGACAAAGAATTAAGTTGCTTCACTTGTTAAAAGACTTTTTTATTGTGACTGAAGAGGGGCTTTACATTTCAAATCATCATTCTTGTATTCAACAACTTAAACTTTAAATTATCAAACCTCGCAAGAAAATGCTCTGTCCATGCCTGTGTTAGTCCGGGTAGACTAGAGAAACAAATTCATAGACACTGTGTATAGGAAAGAGCTTTATATAAAGAATAATTGTACTTTAAAAGAACCTTAAGAGTAATTGTACATTCCAGCTCAGTCCAGATCAAGTTCATATGTTTGATATTAAGCCATTTGTCCAGTACCAGTCTCTAAATTCCTCTGCAGACTCACACAACACATGTAATAATGCCAAGTGCAGGAAGATCACAGGCCAGTGTATGAAAAGACTTGTGGTTCCAATGGTGGTGGGGGCATCTCAGTGCTGGCATGGGTTTCCACGTGGTTCCTCCAACTCCAAGACTCTGACTGCCATCAGCATAGCTCCATGTGGCTTGTCAACAGGAATGTCTCACAGGGAGTGAGTGTGTGTCCCGCCTCCAATGAGCTATTTATCTCCTTAGTGCCTCCAAATGAGGTCACTGATTGACAGGCTAAACTCCACCCCTTCAATCTTAATAGTCTCAAGTTGACAACAGATGATGTAACTACCACAATGCCCTACCTTTCTTTTCTCTCCTCCCTCTGGTCAAATATTATCCTTTCCTTCATGCCAGTGCACACCTGTCTGCCCTATGACCTATTGTTTACCTTCCTATCCATTTCCACACCCCCAGTCCCCAGCCCCACCCCACCCCACCAGTAATCATCCAAGTTTATTTTTTACAATGTGAAAACCTTCATCTTGCTTTTTTGCACCCTCGCATAACAGTGGTCTCCTGAAATATCTGTCCTTCTGGGATTAACTTCACTCAGTCTAACATCCTCCAAACCCATCCATAGCATGAGCTGATTCACCATTTGATAATGCTTCTTCATTGCCACACATTTTGATCGACTGAAACCCAAGAAAACACAGGCTTTAAGAATAAGGAAAAGAAAAAAAAACGTTTGCTGTAAGAAATAGAGTATATATAGATAGCCTTCCCTCCTCCATCTGGACGCCCCCAGGCCCCGTCAACCCTAAGCTTCATCTGTGCTAGCACTGTGTTGGAGTTGTTGTCTATAGCTGAGGTTAATAGGTTGCCCACCTCCAGCTTCTGGTACATCAAAACAACAAGAAGTTCTGATATTAAAAATCATCAAAATAAGCAATGAAGATGCAAAGTCATCTTGAGGTGACAAGTAGCTCGTGGGTACTGGAAAGACTGAGCTGGGTAAAGATTGCTTGTCTTAATTTATCTGAAGAAATCTGCAACTCTCAACAGGGTGAGGCGCAGGTGGTGAGCAGGAAAGAGCTATGCAGTGTTCCACCCAGCAAGGACTGGGGACGGTGAGGTGGGGGCATATCCACCCCGGGGATGATGCCCAAGCCAATCTAAGGCCACCAATATCCCAACCTGACCACGCCTTTCTCATTTGGGAGCCTTCCCCAAATCATGAGAATTATACTTCCTTTAAGGCAGACCCACCCGCACCTCTGCATGAGCATAGACATTCTGGGTCCCCCACTGTTAGTGGTTTGACCAACATACTCAGTCTTATGAGTCGTTTGTATGATAAGTCAAGTTCAACCTCACTGCCATCGATTCAATTCCAACTCAGCTTACCTTACAGGACAGTGTAGAACTGCCCCCTGTGGGTTTCTGATCAAATCTTCACAGGAGTAGAAACCCTCCAGAGGCTGGTAGTTTTGAACTGCTGACCTTGTGGTTAGCTGCCCAACTCATAGGGCAGGGGAAACCTACAGGGGCAGTTTTATTCTGTCCTACAAGTTCACAATAAGTTAGGACAGAAACAGTGGCAGTGAGTTTGAGCTTTGGGTTGAGTATTATGAGTTTTTCCAGAATGAGATAGGAAGCACTGTTGAATATCTACTATTTCCATATACAGATAGCCCCTGACGGATGGTGACATTTGAGTAATGACAAACCTCAGTGTGGTCTGTTGTTTTCTATAAGGTGTTGTTAGTGATAAGTACTGCATACAGTGTGGTGTCACCCACCTGGCTGAAGTTATCATTCTCAGATGTTCACTCATAGATCTAGTAATTGGACGAATAAAGGTACTGATGATGAAAGGCAACAATGATGTAAACAAGACCTCCCCCAAAAGCATCCAGCTTACATCAGAACCCACTTACCACAGGGACCCTGGGACGGCGGCCCATCGTAAATCAGAAAGGAAGTAGAGGTGCACGTGTTCATTTTTGGTTGATCCATTAAGCAATTCCTAAAACTAGATACCAGTATCCCTTCATCACCTGTAACACAAAGGATCTCTCCCCTTTCCATTGACGAGCTGCAGGGAGAGGCCTCTATTTCACCCACGCTGGTCTCCTCTTGATGGCAGTGCAGTGAGGGAAACCGAAAGGGAGACTCAGCCCCCCTCCCCCCCACCCCTGCAAAGCAATCCTGTGATCCTGTGTCAAAACTGACTGAAGGTGCTGGGCAGGAGAATAAAGGGCATCTGCAAGAAGCCTGGATAAAAAAGGGGGAAAGTCTTCATTAGATATTTCTCTTCTCTGTCATCCCTGCTCAGTTCTGATGTCAGCTGCGCCCCCTGAATTGGTCCAACGGAGCAGCCAGGTAAACCTCAGCTGAACTTCACCTCCCAATACCTTCATCTCCCAACTGATCTAGCTGCTCAGCCAAGGAAAAGAATTCCCTGCAGCTGTGGCTTTCCTGTAAAGACAACTGGAATACCCCCTGGCCGCCTTGCTGTTTTTCCCAAAGATGATATGTTTCTTTCAAAAACGGGGCTCCGCTTAAGGATGGTTTCTGGTGAGTGAGCTATCTTTATGGCCTGACGGGCAGTTGCCAGGATGAACTTCTGACCTGTCTAGGTCACCCGCGAACATGGAGGCAACTCAAGTGTTTGGAAAATCATTCCTGGGACTGGGGAAGACGTGAGTCTTTGACTTGCAAAGCCAAAGGGCAGCCGTTGGAACTCAGTGCTTTCTTCAAATTTGGTTGACTCTCCACAGTCTCTTGAAGACCTCCAGCTGGCATTTCTCGAGGGAGACCCTTACCACGTGCATTTCCTACCACTTTCATGGGGGAGCAGCCCAAGAAGGCTTCCCATAATTCTGAATCTGATTTTGTGTGTTTGTGTGTGTGTGTGGTGGGGGTGGGGGGCTGGGCTAGCTTCTACAGGGTGCCCCAGATGCTTGAGAAGTCAGTCAATGTTTCCTAATCGGGTTAGCTGTGGAAGGGAGATGGATGGAGCACGCATGCTATTTACAAGGAATGTCACAGGGGAAGAAACAGGCATGGTGTGGGCGCGTTTTATCCCCTTCCTATGCATTTACTTCACTGACAGGCTTGTTTGAATGAGATCATCCAAGTTGGGTTTTTCAATCCATTGAGGGAACAAAAAAATCCAAACTTACTGCCATCGAGTCAATGCCCATTCATGGTGACCCTATAGGACAGAATAGAACTGTCCCTGTGGGTTGCTGAGATTGTACAAACCTTTGTGAGAATAGAAAGCCCAGTCTTCCTCCCATGGAGCACCTGGTGGTTTCAAAGTGCTGACCTTGCACACCACAGCCCAATATTTAACCAATAAGCCTCCAGGGCTCCTCTTGTGGGAAGAGGCTATCAAAGTTGTTTCAAATCATCTGCTCTCAGCTATAATCTCATTTCATTCCTTTTGATGTCCCCGAGGAACCCTGGTGGCACAGTGTGGTACGCATTGGGTTGTTAATCACAAGGTCAGCAGTTCGAAACCACCAGCTACTACATGGGATAAAGATGAGGTCTTCTGCTCCCATAAAGACATATGCTCCAGGAAACCCACAGAGGCAGTTCTACCTTGTCCTATAGGGTCATGATGAGTCAGAATTGACTTGATGGCAGTGGGTTAATGATGTCCCCAAGTCTCTTGACTGTCTGGTTTTCTGATTCCTATTGAAGTCCTTCAGCTTCTCAAAAAACCAAAGTCAGGTAGAATTGAGATCATGATAGTGGGGGGGGGGGGGCGCGGAGGAGGAGGAAGCATTTAGGATAGGAGCTGGAGGCACAGGGAATCCAGGGGGGATGATCCCTTCAGGACCAGTGGTGAGAGTGGCAATACCGGGAGGGTGTAGGGAGGGTGGGTTGGAAAGGGGGAACCGATTACAGTGATGTACATATAACCTCCTCCCTGGGGGACGGACAACAGAAAAGTGGGTGGAGGGAGATGTCACAGAGTGTAAGATATGACAAAATAATAATTTATAAAGTATCAAGGGTTCATGAGGGAGGGGGGAGCGGGGAGGGAAGGGAAAAAAATGAGGAGCTGATGCCAGAGGCTTAAGTGGAGAACAAATGTTTTGAGAATGATGAGGGCAATGAATGTACAAGTTTGCTTTACACAATTGATGTATGTGTGAATTGTGATGCGTTATATGATCCCCTAATAAAATAATTAAAAAACAAAACAAAAGTCAGTGCCATTGGCTCAGATACCTTCCTGATAGCTCTGCTTGGACCCAAATCACACACATACAATGGTCTGACGTCATGCGCTTGTGAGGCAGCTCTTCTTGGGGAGGGTACGAATGAGCGCAGCAGAGAGAGAAGCAGACAAAGGGCTTCATCATACAGAAGGAAAACCCACTTCTTCAGTACTTTTGAGAGAGAGGCAGAGGAGGAACAGATCAGGGGCCTTTGCTCCTGTCCTTCTTCACTCAATTTCCCTCCTTCCTCTTTATCTTCCTCCTCCTCCTCCTTACTCTCTGAAACCCACAGCAAGGGAACCGACCCCATTACCAGGAAGACATGAGGCTGAGTGCGACCATGTGGCCACCTGTGAGCAGGTTGCGTCATTTCCTGAAGCTCAGTTCTTTCTGACCCATGAGGTGGTGGAGTAGTTGCATAGTCTCATGTCACTTTGAGAATATTAAGAGTGAAGGAATGGAGTCTAGCCTGTCAATCAGGTCACAGCCTGATGATGCCTCCTTGTGGGGATGGCCTTCCCATGAGGATTCTGGGTACTTCCTTTCTCTCTTTCCCATGGAAGAGAGCCACACTGTCACTCTTTCTTCTTCCTGCTGAGGAAACCTACTGAGGAGCTGGAGGAGCCTTGTGGAGATGCTTCCACCGCCACTGGATCCACAAGACTTTCCCCCCATTGGCCTGGGATCTTCCTGCATCTGCATCATTGCATGTGCTGGGTCAGTCTGAAGGGAAATTATGGACTAGGATCAGACATATGGGCTTATATCGGACCTAGGGACTTGATTGGGGGGCTGGAATGTTTTCTCAGTATACAATTGCTGTTTGATTTAAATTTCTCCCTTACACACGAGTGTCCCTGGATTTGTGTCTCTCGACAACCAGGACTAACACAGATGGAGGGCATCAGCTGCTCAGGATCTGGTACGGATAAACTAGCATGCTGTTTGCTCGGTCTAGGAGCGGACACATGTACCTGTGATATCATCTGCCCTGCAGACAGGGCCTATCGCATGACAAGCACAAGTAATACTCTTATTTCTAATGGAGGTGGTGGCAGGGGGCTGAATGCATGGGTGGAAAAGAACTTGTGTTGAAGGTATTGGCTGCTGTAACGAGATTTGTTATGATCTCTAAAATGTTTCCACTTGGAAGGGATCACTTGGTGCTATAAAACCTTCTTGTAGCCAAAGCAAAGCAGAAGTCTTCTGGGAAACATGTCATGGCAGACAGTCTGTGTTCCAAGCCCCGAAGCAGCCCTGAGCTCCCTGTCCCCAGGAGCACAAGGTCCTCGCGGCTCGAATCTGTCTTGCCAGAAACGGTTGCTCAGAGTGAGCAGTCCCCAGTCTTCTGTCCGTTAGTCCCTGTTCCGCACCCCCTGGGGCCAAGCAAAATGAATCGAATCGCTCTTCCTCATGACAGCCCTGTAGATATTTGAACAAAGTGATCATCTTCCCCGTGAGCATTCTCTCCTCCAAGCGATAGGCCCTCTGATGATTCTGTCATTCTCCTCGGGGGGTGCACCCCAGACCCGTCAGGGTGCTGGTTCTCACTGCAGCACCCAGGGCCTCTGGCTTCAGCACACACGCAGCGGGCACAGAGCTGCCTGTGTTCAGCACTGGGTGCTTCTCCGAGCAGTTCAACAATCAGCCGACTTGTTTGTGCTGCAACGGGTGAAGTTTCCAACTAAGTGAAACACCCAGATCCACGATGTGTGTATGTTTGCATGGGGAAGTTGGATATGTATCTGTGCGCATCACATTATTATCTCTCCCCCCCCCCCGCCTCTCCCCTGCATCTTTCTCACCACCACCCCTATCTCTGAGATACAGGTCCTTAGACATAGTTCAGGTCTCAGATGCCTGTCGTGAGAAGCAAACGAGTGGCCCTGTAAATGTCTTTGAATGATGCCTGTCCCATGTAAGCATGACATGAAAACACGGTTACCTTCAAGCCATCCTAACATGCACTGATACTCCTGATTCTCCAGTGGCTGTGATGAGTCTAGAGACACAAGGATAGATAAAATGGGACCCCTGTCCTTAAAGAAATGAGACATTTGGGGGAAAACAATGGTCAGGCAAGTCCTCTATCAGAAGTAGCCCAAGAGGCACAAAGCACCCAGCAAGTAGGGGATCTTAAGTCTAGAGGGGTTGTGGTGGGTAGATGGAGTGGGAAGGGGGCATCTTTCTGAAGGATCGGACACATGGACATGGGAATTCTGGAGAGTGAGTATGAATGAGCCAGAACATGAAGGGGAACCTTGTTTCCGGCATACGGAGAGGCAATGCTGTAAGGATGCTCCGGCATTTGAAGATAGGGAGCTGCAATGATTCCCATGAATATGGCTTCAAGATAGAGATCCATTAAGAACTGCTCAATGACCAGTTAACAGGAAGTCACCGTCCATTCAGACTGAACGCTTGTGAGCTTATACCTGAGAAGCACCAGGGAACTCTTGCCTCAGAAAGCTCTGTGCAGACATTTCAGCTCCCTGGTGTCCAGGCTGTATACACTGAGAGCAACAGCTTAGCACGTTAGCACTGTAATTTCTTCATCAGGAGGAGACGTGTAATGATACTTAGCCACAGTACTTGTGTATTTGTAAAGGCACTTACCATCCAAGAACTACTGAGGGGCTTTTGCTGTTGTTTTCAAGGTATCATGAAACATCAAAGTCAGCCATTGGTCTAAAACAAAGCACAGCCTCATACCAGTGGCTGAGAAGCTGCATTGTTAACCAAAAGTAAATCCCAAGGTGTTTCCCCCAGGAAAGCACTTACTGGGTGATGGGCATATGAGTGAGGGTTGGGGTTGGGAGGAAGGGAATGGAAAGGCAAGGTGGTTCCTATTTTCAGCTGCTAATCTGCTATGAGATCATCCCTCCTTGTAAATCTGGCTTAATGTTCTTTTTCATCCACCAGACTCTTTGGTAAATGCATGAACTTTGAGCTCAGAGAGAACCGTAGTGCATTTTGCCCATAGGCCACATCCAAGACGCTTGTATCTGATGATGATCTTGTGGATTATCTTCCAATGCTTGTGTTTTTGACTCACCTACCTTCCAGAAATCAGACTGCCTGGGCGTGCTTTTCTAGATTGTAGAAGCACCCAACAACTTCTGCTTCTCTTGAAAAACCTTTCCTAGTCAGATGAGACTTGTTCATTCTAAAGACTAACTGATGTTACACAATGGGGCTTCCATACTCGGTGGGAAAAAAACCCATTACCTTTTCATTCCATTTTTCCACGAACTTTTTGAAGCCCCCTCATGTGCAACATGCTGGAGAACGATTCGTGTAATTCAGGTCAGCGAGGAGATTCTGCTTCCACCCAAGCCTTCCTTTATATTCTATTAAAAAAATCTCTTCTGAGATCCCTAGCGTAGGTGAGTTTTGCTTCTCGTTTTTCTGTCCACGTCCCTCCTCCAGATTCTGTCTTCAAGTGTCCCCGTTGGAAGTACATGTTGTCCTTGTTGGGAGGTGCCACCAAGCATGTTCTGAATCATAGCATTCCTTTGCATAACAGAACAACATCAGTCTGGTCCTGGGACACCCTCACTCTGGTTGTTACAGGGGAGCTCATGCTTGCCGCCACTGTCCATCCATCTCCTGAGGGCCTTCTTCGTTTCCTATGGCTTTTCCAAGCCTGGTGTCTTTTTCCAGGAACTGGAACAACATGGACAAAGTATGTGAGATAAAGGCTGGAGCAACATGGACAAAGTATCTGAGCTAAAATACCAGATCTTGCGGTTCGTGTGCTTTAACTCTCAAAGTGACAGCTTATCTCTTTACATTTCAAAGAGGTCCTTGTGCAACAGACTTGCCCAATATTGTCTGACTTCTTGACTTCTTTTTCTATGAGTGTTGATTTGGATCCAGGGAACAGGAAATCCTTGACAACTTCAATCTTTTCTCTGCTGTACATGATGCTGTGTATTGGCCCAGTTGTGGGTTTTTGGCTTTCTTTACATTGAGTTGCAATCTGTACTGAAGGCTGCAGTCTTTGATTGACAACAGCAAGTGCAGTACATGCTGCCTGTGTTCAGCAGCCGCAGTTGTGTCATCCACATATGACAGGTGGTTAATAAGTCTTGTGTCATTTGCATATCGCAGGTGGTTAATAAATCTTCTACCCATCCTGATGCTGTGTTCTTCATGGGGTCCAGCTTCTCAGATTATTTTCTCAGCACCGCGACTGAATACTATGGGATCTGACACACACTTAGTAGACATTTATTGAACACTTACTGTGTGCTGCATGCCTGAGACACGTTAATGTCATGTCAATACTTATCCACCTCAGTTGTCTCTTAAGAACTCCTGGTGGTGCAGCAGTTAAGCTCTTAGCTGCTAACTGAAAGGCTGGTCATTCAAACCCACTTGCTGCTTCGGGGAACAAAGATAGAGAAGTCTGTTTCCACGAAGGGTACAGTCTTGGAAACCCAATGGCTTCTACTCTGGGCTCCGGGCTGCTATGCGTCTAATCAACTCCAGGGAAGTGGGTCTGTTGCTGCTCCTGCATTTGGTATCCCTCACAGGACTCCACAGAGAGAGAGTGCCCGGTCACAAAACTACCCATGGGAGTTTCAGTGAGCAGGGTGCTACCCCATAGGATGCTGTCCCCCCACCTTCCTATCATTGCAAATATTCCCCCACATCTGGAAGACAGATGGCCTTCCATTTATTAACTAGAAATAGAATCACCCAAACCCACGAGCCAGGAGACCTGGATCCTGGACCTCAATCTTGGGCAAGCACAGCCTGCTCTCTAAGCCACAATTGCTCCTGGTCTAAGAGAGTCGGAGGGGTTGGAGGGGAATTTCCTGGAATGGGCTGTCCCCTGGTCCAGCTTTGCAAGATGGAAGGATATTGATGAGTAGCTGAGAGAGGAGTCATAGCAGGGAGGGGGACATTCACTGGGAGCATCCTTGATTCCAGACTCTGCGTCTATCACCAATTTTTTTTTAGCTTTGTTATTGTGAGTTACCACATCATGGGCTCTGACTCACAATGACTCCATGAACAAGGAAAACCTCACTCGCCCGCCACCACCTTCATAACCGCTGGTGCAAACACACCCACCACGGAGGCCCCTGGGTGCTTTGAAAGCCTTCTACACCACGGGGCTCATCTTCTAGCGTGACATCGGGCAATAAATTGTTGTGATTCAGTTTGTATTGGCTGATTTTCAGATGCCAGCTCACTTTTCCTACCTTGCCTCAGTCTGTGAGCTCCCCTGAAACCTGTTCACCCTGCTATTTGAATAACTGGCCAGAATCCTAGAAACACCCAAGTCAACACAGGCCAGACTGACCAAGGGCTCGTGAATCACCACTTTACGTAATTCACATCCACGGCTGGACGTTCAGTGTTGCTGTTATTGCCATTTGACAGATGGGAAAATGGAGGCTTGCAGAACCCCATGGTTTACCCACAGCCAATGAGGGCCATAACCAGGATTTAAATGGGGCTAGCTCGATTTCAAAGGGACAGCTCTATGCCATTCACAGGAGCAGAGAAGAGGACGACAGGATGAGCCATGGCGGGTCGGACAGGGGTTAGTGGAAAATTCTAGGAGGCCAGGAAGAGCAGCAAATCATTGACAAATGGCCCTGCCTGGCAACATGATGAGACCTAGGTGACCTCAGCCTTGAGCCTTGGGGAAGCGGGATGCCTCCATGCATCTTCTGGCCGTGAACGCTGCTCCCTGTCTCACAGCCCCTGGGCCCCAGACAGGACTCCCACTGACATGGAATCAATATAAATGTCTCCTCAACAGAGGTTTGAAAGCCCGTGCTCAGAGTGGTCATAATCAGCAATCATGGGCTTTTAGAAAGAAGCAGAAACATGGAAGTCCTCTGGGAATACCCCTCATCCTAAACCAGGAGCAGCGGTGGCTTAGAGAGCAGGCCGTGACTGCCCAAGATTGAGGTCCAGAATCCAGGTCTTCTGGCTCATGGGTTTGGGTGATTTTATTTCCAGATTAGTAAATGGGACGCCCTCTGTCTTCCAGGTGTGTGTTGGGGGGCTATTTTCAGTGTCAGGAAGGGGGAGGCTGGCACCCCACAGCAAGCTGGAAAAGGCAAGTCCGACATGAGTTCGTAAGACTGCAGGCTGGAGAGCCTCGCCTCCCAGGCTTCACATGCTCCTGAAGTCATTCCCTGGCTTCTCCATGTCAATCACAATCATCTCCACCCATGGAGAACCGTGCAAGACGTCCCTCTGTCCCTAACCAGCTCCATCAATCCCACACCAAGTCCTACTTCTACCCCAAAACACAGCCAGCTCCTGTCTCGCCCTTTCTTTGATGCCTGCCTTAACTTCTGTCACAGCTCCTCTCTCCTCTGTCACCTACACCAGTCACATGCCCACCAACTGGAAAGAAGACAGCTACGGTGACACATCCCTGTTGGGCACCTTGTTGATGATCTTCAGCTGAGACACTCAATGAGGCCTTTTTAAAAAAAAAAAAACAAACCAAGGTTTTCTTAGCTTGGGTGAGAGGCCGTTCTGTTTTTACCTTCCCAGTGTTGCCGTTGTAGGTGCCACTGAATGGATTCTGACTCAGTGGCCCCATGTACAACGGAGCAAACACTGCCCGGTCCTGTGCCGTCCTTACAGTTGTTGTTTTGTTTGGGTGCATTGTTGCAGCCACTGGGTTAAGCCTTAAAGGTTGAGCTGTCTCAAAAGAAAATACAGTCTGCTGTTTCATTTAGGATCGTCACTGCAATAGCTACACAGAACTCTACAGACAATATTAGTAATCGAGCTTATTAATGGTGTCAACAGGGATTAATGCAAATGAGAAAAGTTCAAGATACAGTTGTTCTTCAGGAAAGGTTACAATGTTCTTTTGGGGCTGCTAATAAATCCCCAAAGGGTATGCCACTCCACAGTCAGCCTTAACCTGAAGGCATTCGGCTCAAGTTCCCTGGTTCAGCAAACCCAGCTCCCTGAATTGAGAGCCCACAGCCACCTACTCCACAAGCCAGCATCCTGCTCAAAGCATGTAGCTTTGCTTACTCCCTGGACTTAGAAGTCCACTAGTCTCTCTCATGCTGTGACTCTTGGTTCCACTGATGCTCTATTGGCACCATGGTCTCCTGGATCGTGGGGGTTCACTGCACAGGGATCTCAGGGTCCACAGGATATGCTCCAGTCCAGACCTCCTCCTCTTGCTCCTCATATTATACCCAGCAGATCATGGCAATCACCATGTAGCCTGTTGACAATTACTCACAGGTGAATCCTACCTGTCTTTCCCTGTTACACACATACACACTCACCATCACCTTCTTACCAGACTCATGCAGGAAAAGGTCATTTGGTGGAAAGTAAGAGACTGGCTAGAAGAGCCACATTAACTTATATACTGCCCCCACAAAAGTCTTCCTCTTGTTCGCTGCCCTTTCACTTTACCAAGCATGATGGACTCTTCCAGGGACCAGTCGTCCTGCAAACATGTCCAAAGTACATGAAGTACTGACAGTTAATGGCCAAGGTCAGAACCCAGAGCTCTCTTCAGTCCTGGGGTCCAAATTATAGACCTTTTGTGAAGCAAGCCAGTACCACCCTGGGATCTATTTCCACGGCTTTCCCTGGAGTGCCCGTGGAAATACCCCTACTCGCTAGCTTAACACATCATGCAAAGGGTCACCCACAGGAGGATTGAAAGGGCCTTCTGTGAAGTGTTTGCTAAGCTTGTCTCATGCTCCATAGACAATCTAGTCCCATAGATCAGAAGGAGGACCTGGGTACTTCCATTCGGAGAGGTTCACAGAATCTGGGATATGTGTCCGTGAGCTGCCGCTGTGGAGATTGGGTGATATTTTTCAAAGCTGTGCTAAAGGAGGTAGCTATCTACATGACCTTTAAAATGGGACCTTTGGTGAAGGGCGTCGTAACATGATGAACCGGCAGCACGTGATCCACGTTATAAATAAGGGGCCTTTCCCACGTGTTTGGTGCCATGGCTTTCTCCGGTGATCCACCCGCTCTCGGTTTCTCTGGGTTCATTGTTCCCACCAGCAGTCTTCCAGCATTTGCTACGCACGGATTCATCCCACAAATATTCACCGAGTGCCTGCCACTTTGCTGCCCCAGATGCAACAGCAATCAAGGGAGATTACATAGCTCGAAGCCCGCTGTGCCCTAGTGGAGTGAGGGGGGCACTCGTGCATGACTAGACAAGAGCAGGCAGTAGGCATCCACACGCTTAGCACACACACTGTGTGGCTTCAGACTCAGTGACTCCACATCAGCATACAACTGCCCACAGGGTTTCCTAAGGAGCACTGGTGGTACGGTGGGTTAGGCGCTGGAACCTGACCACAGGGGCAACAGTTCAAAACCACCTGCCACTCCATGGGAGAGGACAAGGCTGCCTGCTCCCAAAGAGACTGACAGGCTCAGCAAACTGTAGGGGTGTCTCTGATGTGGAAACAGGCTTGTCCGCATTGGGAATCCTTACGGGAGAAAACTGCCAGGTCTTTTCTCCTGCAGAGGAGCTGGTAGGCTCTCAATGCTGACTTGTTGATCATCAGCTGAGTGTGGAATCATGACCATCATCAGGGACTTTGATATTGATATATAGTATGTGGGTGTATAGGCACACTTATATGAGAAGGCTTCAAAAATTCATAGAAATAGTCTGTTGCCTTTTCAATCCATTTTTCTACAAACTTTCCAAAGTCCTATTATATTGCCCAAACCTCTACAAAAAAATACAACAAAGCAAAACAAACAAACAAAACCCACTGCTATGAAGTCAATTCTGACTCCTAGTCACCCTATGGACAGAATAGAACGATCCCTGTGGGTTTCCATGGCCATTGCCTTTATAGGATAAACGAACCTCATCTTCATCCCAAGGAACAGCTGGTGGGGTTGACCTGGTCACCTCATGGTTAACAGCCCAACCTGTAACCCACAGTGCCCCTTGGGCCCCTTCTCATACACACACGTACCCAGGTGTGTGATGAAGAAGAACGGAGCTGTCTCTAGGGACAGAATGTGCTGGGCCTTCAATCGTGGAGTGTTGAAAAGCACGGTGATTCACGTACTCAAAGAGCCACCAAAAGCAAGGCTAAACAGACAAGCAGGAAGACGCCCCCAGAAAGATCCTGGAAGGGCATTCCAGGCAAAGGGAACAGCTGATGCAAAGGTCTTGAGTGTAGAGTACCATGGTGTTCAGACAAGAGTAGGAAAGGACACATCACCTGGGCTGCAGGGAGGAGGTTTGTGCAAGACAGCTGTTCTCCGCCCCATGGTGGGGGTCGGGGAGAAGGGCATGGAGAGGGGGGCAGAGAAATGAATCCACAGGGCCCATGTCTTTAGCACACCGAATAAAATGAAACGAGAATAAGACAAGAACAGCAACTGTATCGATAAAAACACAAAAATATGTGAATGAAGCTTTTAGCTCAGGGGTGGCTGCCAATTTATATAAGACATCTTTTATCGGATATACAGTATTGGGTGGAATAGAAAATGTAGTTGACTAAGATGCGTTGCCAAGTTCTCCAAAATGGACATATTTCCCATGAGGTTTGATTGACATGCCCCTCTCCTCACTGCTTATGGATGGGCTTGGGTCTGACGGTTCCCATGACTCTGTTGTAAGCCTCTTCTGATATTAAATCAAATATGTTCCCCTTCCTCCCTCCCTCCCTCCCTTTCTGTCTTCTTGATTATTGCCTTTTGTTATCAGTCTAGCCAAAAACCTAAGCCAAGCCCAATTCCAATTCCCAGAGACCCTATAGAGGATTTCAGAGCCTATACATCTTGACTGAAACAGCCTCATTGTTCTCCCATGGAGCAGCTGGTGAGTTTTGAACTCTGGACCTTGCCACTAGCATCCCAGTGTTTACCCCACAGCGCCATCAGAGACCATTTGCCTTAGGGGAATAAAAACACATATAAACAGATAATGTCGATAAACATAAACTATATGCCGCCGCGATGCATGTAGTACCTACCACTAACGATGTGTCGAAAGAACCAACGAAAACAAATGGACCATCATAAGTACGGCTCACAGAACTCGATTATGATGGAAGCTGGAGCCGACTTGTATCACACCGTTATGTTTCCTCCTCCATGAAACTAAAGCTACAACAAAGGTTGACATTAAGTTCTGCTCCTGCGGCAGGCTCTGCACATGGGTTTTACAGAGTAGCCCATTTGGTGGTCACCAGCCTATGAAAGAACTATGGGGGCATTGCCCCAGAAGCCCTTGTGGCATAGTGGGCTACATGTTGGGCTGATAACCTCTGGATTAGCAGTTCAAAACCACCAGCTGCTCCAAGGGAGAAAGATGGGACTTCTTATTTCCTTTAAGAGACTCAGAAACCTACAGGGCCATTCATCCCTGTCCTGAGTCCGAATGGACTTGATACCAAAGAGTTTGGTTTTGGAGTCTGGCATTACCCCCAACTCACACATGAGGAAACTTGGGTTCAGCCAAGGGATGTTCTAGTTACCAGTCGGTAATATCAACCAATCTTACTCTGTGTTTTCCGAAATTGATATTCATTTTAACATTTCATTTTCTGCTGTTATTTTTGGGAGACATATTCATCATTTGAAAAAAATTGAAAGATTGTATTGACGACCTCCTCCATGCCAGAACCCGAGGCACGTGCCAGAAATGCCTGGGTAGATAAACTGCTCCGTGCACCCTTTCCTGGAGGACCCTGGCACCTGGTGACATAAACTTTGTGAACACGAATCTCTTGGAATCAAAGTTGGCTTCAAAAGAAAGCAGGTAGGGGAGTTATCAGTGACATCCCAGGATCTTTGTTCCCAGGAAGTGGACGCCGGGGCTGTTGACCAGTAGATACCCAATGCCACCCTAGGAATACCTCTACTGGGCACCTCAGAGAGGCTGGGCACCATAAGAGGCTGGGCATAAGGGTGTGCTTTCTGTTTGAGTAAGTGGATTCAGTGCCTGGACCTCGGATGCGCTGGCCCCGCCACCCCCCACCCCACTTTTCTGGCTCCTGGTCCAGAAGATGGCTTGTTAGACAGGAGGCCTTTAGTGAAGGGAAGTCCGGAGACCCTGACAAAGTGCCACCTTTTCCCCAATGTGCCCTGGCCTCATGCCCCTTAGAATCTACTCATCTGGTCAACAGGATACTTCACAAATGACTTCGCTTCCTTACACACCCACTTTCCCTACTGCTATGAGTCCTCCCTTCCTGCAGCCCTGTCTTCCTTTGACCCTTTCTTCTCCCAGCCTTGCATGAGAGCAGTATGCCTGCCACTGTGCCCAGGGCTCTGGCGGGCACTTCTTGCCCGGGGTGGGGAGGGAAGCACTCTCTGCCCTCCTCAGGTTCCAAGAAACCAACACTAAACTCAGTGCCATCGAATCAGTGCCAGCTCACAGAAACCTGATAGAATAGAGTAGACATGGCCCCTTGACTCCCCAAGACTGTAACTTCAAGGGAGTAGAAAGCCTCATCTTTCTCCCACTGAGTGGCTGGTGGTTTTGAACTGCTGACCTTGTGGTTATCAACTCAATTCATAACCCAGCCTAAACTAGCAAATCTTGACCGTGCCACATTGCCTTCGTCATTGAAAGACAAGACAGTGGGGTACCATACGAGTCAAACACACAAGCTGTAGTCCGAGCTCCACTACAAAGTAGCTATGCAATATTCCTTGTTTCCAGTCTCTCGCCTATAAAGTGGGAATAATAATGGAGAGCTCGTAAGAATGTCATGAGGATAATTAGTCTTATACAGGGGGTTTCAGAAAGCTTGTGGACATAATGGGATTTCTCTCTGTTGCCTTCAACTCTTGCACGGGATACCCACAATCTTGCAGTTATAGTGATCTAGATGGAAATGCATGGATAGACGGACACACCGGCTGAGTGGGCATGGAAGGAAGAGTGGGAGTATAGCCATATACATGTATAGGTTTGATGGAAGATATTTCTATATGGCTCCTTAAACTCTGCTGCTAATGTATCCATAAACATGGTGAAGCATATGGGGGCAAGGTTATGAGAATTTCTTAGACATAACCAAACACCTTGATGTCATTGTCACTGGGCTTGAGGATTCAAGACCATAGTCTCTGGGGACACCACGGGTAATTGGTCTAACACCGTCCACAAAGACCATGTTTGACAGCCTATTTTGGTAATCCTGACCAGAGTCTGAAAAGCCCATGAGCGTCCACCTAGGGTGCAAGTATGGGTCTCTCCCATATGAAGGAAAGAAGAGTGAGGAAACCAAAGACACATTAAAAAGAATTAGTTCAGTGGACCAAGAGACGGCTTAAATATTCATTTCCCTGGCTTGGAGACCAGAAGAACTAGATGGTGCCCAGCCACCGTGACCAATTGTTCTGAATGGGTTTGCGTTAGAAGGCCCTGGACAAAGTGGGAGAAACATGTGGAACAGAACACAAAATCCTAAAATGACCAGGCTTTCTGGTCAGCGAGACATGAGAGGGATCCCTGAGACCAGGGCCTTGAGTTGCCTGTCAGGTCCAGAAATGAACTGCTTTGTGGGGCTCAATTTTCACCCAAACAATAGACAGGTCTATCAGGGGAACAATAACACTAGAGAGTGAGGCTCATAGGCCTTATAATACAACCATTTATGAACAAGAGAGTATAGCCTTTGCCCCAGGACAGAGTTCAGAAAGAAGGAAAATTGGAAATAATGGTTTAAGTGATGTTGCGTTGTGGGGATGGTGGTCAGTGCTGTGAAACAAAATGTGTATGCTGCATGTGAACCGAGGTGATGTGGAACTCTGCACCCGGTTAACAATACAACACTGAAAAAACAAAACACCTCACCTGGATATGATCGTTGTCCTAGTCCTAGCTCTAACCAGACCTTAGCCTTAACTCTAACTTAAGCCTTCACCCTAACTGTCACCTTAACCATCTACTGAACCCTATTTTTTTAAAAAATGTTCCTGGAAAAATGACAAGATGGTGGAATTTTCCCACACATTGTGAAACCTCCTTGTCGCTGCTGTTGTTATTAGATGCCATTGGGTCTGTTTTAACCCTCAGCATCCCAGTGTACAACAGAAGGGGGCACTGCCCAGTCCTGTGCCAGCCTCACAATTGTCTTCTGCGTGAGCCCATTGTGGCCACCACTGCATCAATCCGTCCTGTGTGAGCCGCTCTCTTTGTCACTGCCTTCGACTTTACCAAGCTTGCTAACCTTCTCCAGGGACTGGTCTCTTGAGTCCTGTGTATATAAATTTGGGAAGTACCAAAAGGAACCCGGGTAAAAGCTAGTGATGGTTATTACATTAATATTCGACTTCCTTTCTGCCTTTCCAGACTGACTCTCAATGTAGACATGAGCCAAATTTGCCATGGCGGGCTGAGGCTCGTTCACAGCATCATTCTCTGCTCTCTCCATGATCAGAGGATGTCATCCATGGGCTGGAAAACCTCCAAGTGCTCCCTAATGAGGGCATGAGGGAAACCTGCATCTGCCTGTTGGAGAATCCACTGAGGAGCCCCCCCGCCCCCCACCCCACCCCACCCCACCCTGCTTCACCCTACCCAATGATCTTTGCCATGCAGTTCAGTAACTTCCCAGTGATCTTCACCATGCAGTTCAGTAACTTCCCAGTGATCTTCGCCATGCAGTTCAGTAGCCTCCCACACTAACGAGGCAGGTTCTGATTTCTGGCCCCATATGGCATACTCTGACCCACAACCTATGGGAGAAGGGACAGTCTCCAGTTGGGAACCTGGGCCTCAAGGGGGCCCTGCATGTTCCTGTGATATTTCAGTTTTTGCCATCATCATGAGGATGTGGGGTTTGCTAAGGCTTGCTAAGGAGGAAGAGGAGAATTCCAGGGGCTTGGTTGAGTTTCTTCAGCCTGGCCCAGTCGAGACCAACCCACCCATCTGTGAGAATATATCGTGCTGGTAAGCTAGTGGGTGCTATTGGCTCACAGTATGACAGACACTGCCTTCACTCTCTCTGAAATAGGGGACTCCCGGGGTTGATGGGTCATCTTTCACCAGACGCTGAGAATGCTGGAGCAAACCAGAAGAGTCGTTGACTGCTCTTGAGTCACCCAGAGACAAGGTGAGGTGAGGGAGGCCAAGAAATGGCACTGACATTTCAGACGCAGGGATTGCCTGGAGTCACGTCAGGTCTCACAGCCTGAGAGAACTGTTAGGCTGCCCCTGGTGGTTCAAAAGAGCATTGCGCCTCTGAGATGCTTTCTTTTTCATCAAAGGCAAACAAAGAAGAAAACAAAGCAAACCCTTGGCAGTTGTGTCACAGCCCACACTTCTGGTAATTTCCCATGGCTGGGGCCAGGTTTCTCTTTCTTGATGTCTTGGGGGTGGGGTGGGGGGGTGTTCAAACTGCCAACCATTTGGTTGGAAGTTGAGCTCTAACTGCTTGGATCACTCAGGGGCTTAGACTTTACATGGATGACTAGGCCTTTCTTTCTGTGATGGCATTGAGTGACTTTGAACGACCAACCTTTCATCAAGTAGCTGGGTGCACATCATCTGCACCACTCACTCACTCACTGCCATGCAGGTGATGCTGACTCATAAGCATCCTATAGGACACAGTAGAACTGCTCCTGTGGGTTTCTGAGCCTCTAACTCTGTATGGGCAGAAACAGCTGTCTTTCTCTCTGTGAAACAGCTAGTGGTTTCAAACAGCTGACCTTGCTATTACCAGTAATGCCGCATGGACCCACTACGCCACCAGAGAGCTCCATTGGCACCATGGAAAAACAAAAAGAAACTCATTGTCATCAACTCCATGAGGACTCATAGTGACTCCGTCAGGCAGGGTAGAACTGGCCCAGTGGGTTTCCAAGACTACCATGTACGGGAGTAGAAAGCCCTGTTTTTCTCCTGTTGACGTGATGGATCACAGGCCAACGGGGAACCACTATGCCACCAGGGCAGCGTCCTTTTAATCAAAACAAAAACAAACAAACAGCAACAACAACAACAACAACACACACACACACACACAGTCACCAAGCCGATTCCCATTGACAGCTGCCATCGGTAGGGTTTCTGAGGCTGTAATGTTGATGGGTATATACAGCCTCAACTTTCTCCCACAGAGCAACTGGTGGGCTTGAACTGGCAATTTTGTGATTCGCAGTCTAACACTTACCAGGCATCGTCTCAGCAGGACTCCTTTTTTAATAAAGGAAGAAGTTTTTAAAGAACCCAGAGTCTCGGCACTGGAAGGATTTTCCCCAGAGTCCATCTAGTATGTGCTCTCATCTGCAGCTAAGCGAGCAGAGGCTCAAAGCCAGGATAGGACTTACCCCAGGCGGCCCGAAGAACTGATGGCTAATCTTAAAAAGAAACCTAGGCGCCCCACCTCCTCCCCTCATCACACCTCTGAGACTGTCATGTCTGTTTCTACACAGCCCTGGACATATCTTACAACGTCAGTAGATTTTGAATTGCCCTAACGTTCTAAGCCAGAAATTTTATGACGAATCGCATTTAAGATAAGATTAATCTTCATAATTATCATAATTCATAATTGTAACATGACTCGTCTCTTGCTCAGGTCATTTAAGATGTGATAATAATCAGACCTAATAATTAATAATAGTAATTAATAACTTTCATTCACGCAGCCCCTGCGCCAAGCACACTGCTTATGGATTTCTTTAAGTGGACACATCTAATCGTTGCAAGAGTCTAGGCGAAGACTGTAGGGCCCATTTTGCAGAATTGGAAGTTGAATCTTATGGAGACCCCGTCTTTTTACACAGCGCCATAGCAGGGATGGGGAAGGTCTGGCCTAAGGCCGCTCAAGGCCCGAAGAACCATAAGGCCAGATATCCTCACACATCTCGTCAGATATAAAGCAGTTCTAGTCATCACATGAGCCTGACTCATAGCAACCCTGCAGGAGAAAGGAGAATGACCCCTGTGAGTTTCTGAGTTTGGATGGCTTTATGAGAGTGGAATGCCTCGTCTTTCTCCCGTGGAGTGGCTGGTGGTTTTGAACTCCTGACCTTGCAGTTAGCAGTCCAGTGTGTAAACAGTATGCCACCACGGCTCTCACCAGCCATCCCATTCCATCACCATTCATCTGCCATGGTGACTCCTAGCGAATCCCTGGGGGTTTCCCCTACTGGGACGGTTTATGGGAGTTGGTTGGGTTTGAACTGCCGACCATGTGGATTGCAGCCCAGTGCATAACCACTACACCACGAGGATCTGTTTGACCAAAAACAGCAGGCTAGTTTTAAGTCGATCATTTTCATATGACTCATGAATGATGCTTCAACAATCCAAATGGCCCTGTGCAGAACAAAGTTTCCGATGCCGGCTCCACAGGGGCGGTCTTGTTACCTAGGGCTGCTGTAACCAGCATATCCTTATTCCCAGCTAGGAGGCAAGCAGTTGGAACCCCAGCTCCAGGGGAGGGGGGCTCTCTGTGCCCCTGGGGGAAGATCCTTGGCCTCAGCTTCTCTGGAGTTCTGACTGATCCTAGGACATCACCCTATGGCATCTGTTTTTCCTTGATTCTGTGTCTCCTCAGCTTGCTCTTCTCCATTCCTCACCTATGCATTTTACACTGCTCCTTGATTAGGCCCAAGGCAGTGATAAGGCCTCATTCACATAGAGTGCCCTAGCCCCGCCCCCCCCCCATGACAGCCACCAGGGTGGGGGCTGGGATGTCAACACCAACTGAGGAGGACACAAGACCATCCCTAACAGATCACCAGTGCAGAGCCCAGAGTCAGATGGATGGCATGTCTGTGGTCACCAGGCTTCTCTCTGCAGAGCCAGCTATGAGAGTGAGTCCCAAAGCAGCCCCTGGCCCATTCTTCCCCAGAGCCTTCCCTTCCCCTGGGGAAGACAGGATGGGAGTTCACTGCGGGGGGGGGGGGGGGGGGAGTTTCTGAAGTCCCCTCTCTGCTTGGATTTCTGCAAGCTTTTAACACCCTTCCCCAGGGATGCCTCTGGAGCAGGACTCTTGGAGAGGCCTCTGGGCCTGGAGCTTCCAAATGTAAACAGGGAACTGACTCAGGAGGGCCTGCTTCTCTTCAGAGTCTGAGGAAGGAACATCAAACTGATAAGAACCTGGTACCTTTGATGAAGGGGCAAACCGGAAATGAGCAGCCTGGCCACAGCCAGGATGAGGCCACAAAGGGCCCCCGTGGGTCTCATCTCTTGTCTGGTTTGGAAGCAGCAGGAAGTAGAGGGGGCTGTTTAATCACAGCTCCAGAGCCATTGGGAACCCTGGTCCCTTTTCTGGTGAGAAGAATAAGGTGAAGGAAAGGTGAGGCAAGTTAAGATAAACACCCAAACTTTTGGCTGCCTGGCAGAACTGAATCACTCAACTTAAACTGTCAGTGGGATTCCACCCCTCCCCTTCTTCCTTTGCCTTTTAAAAATCTAAACTGTAATCGCACAATACCCCACCCAAGTGCTTGATAGGGATTTCTAAGACAGAACCTAACATAGTCATTAAAAAAAACTTAAAAAGGAAAAAAAAAAGCCACCCTTTTGAGATGTGCACTTTGTACTGCGTCTGTGTGTAGGTGTGTTTAAAATGTCACGAACTGGAATGCCTAACTCTGGTTCCCAGGAATTAATCACTTGGAAGAGCTAACAGGAGGAATTAACTCGCTTCAACATTTAGGAGGAGCCTCTCCAGAGAAGTCGCCAAAATAGAACCGGCTGAATATAAGTCGGGTTATCTTTCCATAACCACTCGAATTTCTCTTTTTCTCTTAATTTTTCTCTTATTCATACCTGCTGGGGGGAAAAAGGCCCCACCTCCACCCCACCCACCTTGAAGCTTAGGTGACAGATAATCTGGGAATCAAGAAGCCAGAGGAATTTTAATGGCTCGCCTTTTTTCCTCTAATGGTTAAAATTAAATGATTTTTAGTGCACTTACCAATTGGTACAACCATCACCGCTGTCCAATTTTAGAGGTCCCCTAGTAGAGGCTCATCGAGAAAGATGGAGCAAGATTGACATGGTGGCAGCAAGAGGGGTCTCGAGCAGAAAATCCCTGTGGGGAGGGCACAGGGTCAATCAGAGCTGTGTTGTTGTAGAGAGTCGTTATGAGTCAGGATTTACTGCATGGCCGTCTACAACATCACCGGGTAAGGTCCCCTCAGCCCCATTTGCAGCCCATGCTGGCTCCTACCCCAGCCCCGAGTGATCACGGATTGACATTCTGGATCAATAAATACCCCCGCCCCCCAACCAACTGATGTTTCCTAATAGCCGGAATCCTACAACCTATGGCCTGGCATCTGGCTGTTTTCACTTACCATCTATTTTTGAAGTTAACATCATGTGACAAGACTTTGTCTTCATGTTGCTGTGGAGTCGTCTGCTGTGCGCACGGGCCACATTTTGCTTATCTACTCATCCAGATTTGGGGCGCTGGGGTGTTTATAAGGTTATAAAGTCTTCCCTTGGACAAACAATTGGCATTGTCTTGGGTGGGTAGAAGGAACCCGGGTCGTGTAGTGGTCACGCATTGGGCTGGGCATCACAAAGTCAGCAGTTCGAAACCACCAGTGGATCTACAAGGGAAAGATGAGGCTTTCTAGTTCTGTAAAGAGTGCGAAGCTGGAAGCGCACAAAGGCTGTGCTAACCCTCCTGTCATACAAGCTCAGTATGAGTCAGCATAGACTGGCTCACAGGGAGTGTGGTTTGGTTTTGGTTGGACAGAACGCTAAGCATGAAATTACTGGTTGGTTACACAGGCGTACTTCGTATTGCCCTAACTGCGCCTGCAATCTGTAGAACACTGCCTAGAAATTTTGTAATTTTAAAAATTAATCCCGTCCCCCACCAATGCTATCATTTATATAAAGGTGTGGTCCAAAACAGTATCCTCATTTGAGCAATCCGAACAGAAACAGTGGGGGGGCGGGGAGGTGGTGGCAGCGGGGGAGTTAACTAAACCAGATCTAGAGAGAGGGCTGTATCTGTGGGCTGCCCTAGCTCCACAATGGAATGAAGGGCACTTTTTCCCCCTCTCTCAGAGACGTGCTAACTGTCCCAGGCTCTGGAAATGTTTTGTGTATGTGGAGTTAGATCAGCGGCTGCTTCGCGTTGCCTGCGTGTCCGTGTGGAACGGGTGAGAGAAACCAGACAGAAGTTTGTAACCAAACAAGAACAAGTGTAGCCAAATGGAGCCAGGCCAGCCCATCCTCCCCATCCTCTTCCAGTGACTTCAGGAGCAGCCGAAAAGGAGCGGTCCCTGTGCCCCCAGCACCTTCATGCAGCCCTGTGCGAGAGTGACATAGCCAAGGTGGGAGTTTCAGGCTCTGAGAGGACAGAACTGGCAGCCAAAGAGACCGGGGGTGGGGGGCGGGGGGGACTTTTAAGAGGAGATGCTAGGCAGACCTGTGGAAGGGGCTAGGCGCAGGGACGAAACCCGAAGAAGTATGCTGGCCCAGGGAGCTGCCCATTGCCAACTCCGTGGAGCAGACAGCATCCTGGGTCTCTGGTATTCCCAGGACCAAACTAGTGTGACTGACAGGGCAGGGGCGGGTGGGGAGAGGAGGTGGGAGAGTGTGTGGGGCCTAGAGGCCTCTCACCGCTGAGGCTTGGTGGTGGGGAGAAGGTGATGGAGGACCCAGGATACCAGCCATCAGGAACTTAGCTCCCCCTTTCTCCATCAAAGAAGCCGCAGCTTAAAGGCCATTGCCACGAGCAGGCGGGCGGGCAAGACAGCCTGAAAAGTCCCAGGAAGACGCGGCGGGCTCAGAAGGGGTTGCAGTGATCGCCCCGCCCCCTTCCTCCGCACACGTTCGGGAAGCCTCACTCGAACTAGGGAGGCGCGCGGCGCGCCGGGGACCCCCAGGCCAGCAGTGGGGCGCAGGGCGGAGGGGCCGCCTCCCTTTCCCTCAACACCGGGGACCTCTTCCGCCTTCACGCCTGCCCATCGCAGTCTTTCCCAGGGTGCCTTTTCCGCTAACTCCTCTGCCCTCTCCTCCCCTCCCATTCCTTCCAGGCGCTCGCTCCGGCGGCTCCTCCTTCCCCCTCGCTCGCGCCGTCCCTCCCGCGGGCCTGGCACTCCGTCTCCCACTCTTCCCTTCCCTGTCCCTCCTGGCTACGGTGCCTTTTAACCCATGCATCCATCATTTTCTTCACCTTCCCCACCCCCTCTTCTCTATCCTCACCCCGGGAACTTGTCCCAGTCGGAGTGCCCACGCAGGTCACAGTGGTTCCTGGCCACCCCTGGGACCGCAAGGTGTGCGGGTCTCCCCACTCCCCCCAGCTAGACACACCACAAGCTCGGAGCTCAGTCGCTGGCTCCTTTCCAAAGCCCAGGCCCCGCCTACCCTACCCCAGGCGCCCCCGAGGGCACCCAGTGGCCTGGGGGCACCCTCTCAGGGCAGGCCCTAGCTGGCCAATGGAGATTGCAGCACTGCGTTCCCGCAGGCCCTCGCTTCCCCCACCAGATCCCTCCCCGCATCCTAGATGGGGTGCGGGGTCTAAGACTAGGAGAGAGGCAACAAGTGCTGCCTCTGAGGGGGCCGGCGGTACCTGCCCGGGGCCACTGTATTCCTTTTGGGCTGGGCCCCAAGGCACCCCCAGAAAGTCGCCGAGGCTCCTTCTGTCTAGGCTTCCCTCTACAGAGAGGCTTTTGGGGTGCCAGTGGGCGCCAGGGGAGCAGGAGCCTAACAGAGACATAGCTTTTCCAAATCTGAAGTCCCCCTTCACTGCAGTTCCTTCCGCCCCGCTAGCTGAGTTGGCAAGGGCTGGGGGCGCGGGGGACAGCCATCTCGACCTGGGGGGATTTTCAGAAGGTGGGGTGGGAACGAATGGGATGTGCCCTGGAATTCTTGGCAGCCTTCTCCACTAGAGCGACCTCCCCCCCCGCCCCCCTCAATCCACCCTCCAAGTCCCCTAGGCAAGGGCCCAGCCTAAGCAGCTGGAGCGAATTTGGGGGGTGGGGTGGGGAAGAAGGAAAAAGGGGGTTCCCAGCCCCTCCCATATTGGCTGTGCGTCTCCTGAGCCAACTTTGGCTGCTCCATACTCGGTCGGAGCCCCAAGGGACGCGGAGCGCAGCGACCGGGGGCAGGAGGGGCAGCCAAGCACCCAGGGGTTGGCACCTCTGGGGACCTGGGGGGAGGAGCACAGACAGGGTCGGCCCCCGCAGCCTCTGTGCGGCCCAGCTCGCCCAGTCTGGCAACCTCCGCTCCCTCCGCCCCCCTCCCTTGCCTTTCCTCCCGGCGGCGGCCTCCCTCCTCCCCCCGCCACCCCCCCACGAGCCCGCCACCTCCCCCCGATTTCTCATTCCTGCCACTAGCGCGCTCGGCGGCTCATTCCGCGGCCGCCGCCAGCCGAGGGGAGCGTCGCAGGCCAAAGAGCCGATGCCGCGGGGGCCGCTCGCTGCCGCCGCCGCCGACTTGTGAATGGGACCCGGACTGGGCCCGGGGCTGACACCGCTGCGCTCGCCCTGCGCCAGGGACCGACGGCCCGGCCCGGAGTCGCGCCCGCTCGCCAGGGCCCCAGGTGAGGTTCGCCGCCGGCCCCTTCCTTTTGCCCCGGGATGGGGCTCCTGGGGTGGGTGGAACGCCTGGGGGAGATGGGGCTTACTCCGGGAGAGGCTTCCCTGCTGCGAAGCTGGAATGGGGCGCGGAGGTTGGGGGGGGGTGGGGGTTGCTTAAGAAAAGATTTGTTTAAAAATCAGTAAAGGAAAAGGGAGCCAGTTGTGGGCGCGGGCAGCTTGGGGAGCCAGGGGCCAGATGTGCGCTCCAGCTACTCTCCGGCTCCGGCCTCCGCGGAGGTGGCCTGGGAGGGTGGAGATGCAGAGCCTCGCCCGCCTCCCCCAGCCCCGCGGCCGCCCCGGGCCTGGACCCGCCGACTGCCCCCGGGCAGGTCTCTGGGGGAAAGTCGCCCCCGGCGCGGCTCCCGCTCGCCGCCCTCCCTCCTGCCTGCGCTGCGCCTGGTCCCCAAAGCGGCGGCAACCGTGCTCGGCAGGGTTCCTACCGCTGCCACCCCGCGCCCCTCCAAGCGCTCCTTGGGGTTGGGTCTTTCCGGGGAGACCGCCGGGGAAGCCCCAGGAAACCGAAGGCGCCGAGCTCGGGGCAGCGACCCCCGGCACTTTGATAGCGTGGCTCCGAGTCCGCCAACTGCGGCTCAGGGGTGGGCGACTGCGGTGCGCGGCGGCCGCTCTCCAGCCCGAGCCTCCGAGAGATCCGGAGGCCGCCAGCCGCAGGGTAGGTCCGCTCGAGGCTCTGTGCGGGCTCCGTTTGTTGGGGACCCCGGGAAGCGATAGGGGTCAGAGGCAACTTTGCGGACCAAACCCTCCCGGAAGCTTGCGCCTCTTTCCAGAGCGCACCGGCCGCTCGGTTCCCTTGCGCGCACGGCCTCCCTCCTGGGGCTTCGCCCCCAGACCCAAGCGAGAGGAGCAGAGAACCCCGCATGTTGGCGAGGGTGCCGAGGTGGGGACCCATGCCCCCCACAAATGGGGCGGAATGGTGGTCGGATAGCCCACCCCGGGGCTGCCCGGTCCTCAGAGAGTGCAGTTGGGGAGGCCCGCGGGTCTGGCGTCCTGGTCTCTCTCTTGCCAAGGCCCTGCCTTCAGCAGGCGCTTTCCGCGCCTCCCTCTCCCCAGTGGAAGGTTTGCTAGAAGCTTCATGAAGTCCTGTTGCTTTCGCTGATAATGCAGTAGGAATTTGAGGGACCAGAGAACTGCTATTAGGAATTGCATCTTTTAATTATTGAATAATGCCGTCCCTCCATGACGACCGGTCGACCCTAAGGGGTGGGCGATTTCTTCTCCCACCCTTGGGTATAGATTCGCGTAAAGGCGTCCCTCCTTTCCCCCTAAATCTATCCTGATATGTAGCTCTGATACAGGTTTTTTTCCCTGATTTTCTTTCATCCTAGTCATTCCTGTTACAAGGAGGGAGCGAGACTTAAGTTTTCCGTGTAATCACAGAGATGTCATGATAATTAATCTAGAAAGCGGGTGGATCAATTTCTTCATCACTTGGGTTTGTGGCAGACATCGATGCCGGGTGTCTGGGAACAGATGTGTTCAGGGGGCGGGAATCTGCTACCATCACATCCACACCTTCCAGAGCTTGGGCTCCTAGAAATAGGGCCTCGAGCGATGTCTGAGATGGGAAGGGACTGGCCTTCTTCCTTAATCCTGGCATTAGTTCCCCTGCAAATGCAGATGTACTCCCAGCTCAACCCCAGCAGTGAGAAGCCCGGTCTTCTCTCAGAACAAAGGAATAAAAGTTCCAAAATAAACTATCAGAGTGTGGCCCCCCTTCTCAGCAGCACCCCTCTCCAGGCTCCCTGTCACTAAAGTTCATTAATTGCCAGTTCCGGTGACTCTAAGTCGGCGAGTTGGTCAATGGGTCCCAGAATTGGAACCTGTGCAGGTCTGAAATCCTGCCTTAGTACAAAAGAATTGCTTGCCAGTGGCCTTCTGGGTAGACCAGCAAAAGGCATCTTAGAGGCCCAGGAACTTTGCTGGAGGGAGAATTGTTCTTCTTGGTGCTTTTGATGCAGTGCTGATCCACACAGTAAAATGGCTTGCAGCCCCACGTGCATGTTAATCAGCATTATTGTCCTTCTTATAGTGATTTCCGAGTGGGCATTCAGTGGTCCTTTTATTACATTGTTGAAAAAAAAGGGCAAGAAAAGAAAATGTCCCCACCCCTTCCTTGGGGGAGGGGACTAGGAGGGTTGGTTTGCAAGGCAGGAGCTCCAATAACCTATGGAGGCCCAGACGTGCAGTTTGCTCAGACTGAGCTCACCGCCCACTAGAGAAAATGGGCCTGTAAACTAGTGCCAATGGAAGCGGTGGGCCATCCTGATCGCTCTTTAACAACTTTTGTTATGTTCGGAGTGCTTATCAGGACACCAGACAGGGAAATTACTAGAAACCTAAATTCCATTTTCAATTAAGATCCGATCTTTTGTTAATTTGAGAATTTTTAAAAAAGTTATGACTCTCTTGTTTTTTGTTTTAATAACCCAGAACTCTTGTTTTTGCTCCTGTGTCTGCGTGTTGGTGTTGCTTATATATTTGTGTTGCTTCATGGGAGAGAGGGAGGGAGAGAGGGAGGGAGAGAGGGAGGGAAGGTGGGGGATAGCATTGGCTCTTCAGGCCAGGATTTAGGGGAATTCAGATCAATTTCATGCTCCTTTAAGGCCCTTGTCTTCAAATTGCATATCTTTTTTGCCCTCCCACTTTGGATAGACTTTTTGGGCTGCTTTGTGAAGATTCTGGTTTGAGGACCCTTCTCTTGAACCCACCATGACTTTAGCCTTAAGACCTCCTAAAACTAGCACAGAGGCACCCACCAGTGGGGTGTGTTATCCCACCGACCAGTGAATATCCCCATCTTTGGGAGGCAAGGGTTCTCATACACTTTGATCTTCTATGTTCAAGTCTATTTTTACCACCACCCAAAGAGATCTGTCCATCGATTGGAGTTTTTCTCCATTTTCCTTACATTTTGTGTCCTCAGCTGTTAAAGAAGCATACCGATTTTTTTTGGTTTACTTTCAATATTAATGTTTCTCTTTGATCATAGGCAAACCTAAGCATGACACCGTAAATCAGCATATTAATTTCAAAATACTATGTGACTGGAAAATAGGTATTAAACCTTCTCTCCAGATCTGTGAATGCATATATATTTCCTTCCATAGAAAAAAGTTACCGATGATTTTATGAAATCGAAGCAATTGGGAAATGATTTTTTTTTCTTGCCAAACTGGTCATTGCTTTATTTAAAAAATAAATTTTAAAAAGTTACTTGATTTGTCAAGTAGCTCATTTAGATTTTATTAAGGACTCTGAGTTATCAAGCTTTCTGAAACAAAGTATGGCCTCTGGAGGAGCTTGGCCTATATCAACAACTGATTGGATTTACAAGGGCTGGGGAGGAGGGAGGAAAAAACACCAACAGGTCTAAGGGAAAAAAAAGTTGGCCAAATCATGATGCAGCACTAGGAGTAGGCGTGTGTTTTTCCATGAGAACGACTGCAGTAGCCGTCCTCAGTCTCCGCGATGATCAGGGAGGAGAAAGCCCACGCTCCAGCAGGATAATTAGACATCTTTCTGCGATAATTTCACCCTGACACGGAGAGCCTTGTGCATCTCTGGAAACGGGCTCCGGCGCGGAAGATTGCACGCGTGGCCACTAGAGGGCAATGGCGGCCTTCTCCAGCTTTGCGCAGGGGCCCATCTGCTTTTGCGGGCACCGTGAAAAGCGGTTTTGTTACCACGAGGCTTGTCTGGCCCTCTCTGGAGAGACCGAATTCAATCTAGCTGCGGTCCAGGCTCCTGCGCGCGCACTTTGTCAGGATTAACATCTTTCGAGTCCGTGGATCCCGTTACCTTCAGCCTCTTCGCCCCACCTAGGCATTTACTAGAAAGTGAGGGAGCCTGGCCACTTGACATTGTGTCAGGGGGCGCACCCACGGGGGCTGGGCAGCAAGGCAAACACGGTCAATTCTCATCCAGCCGGGGATCTGGGTAGGATTTTCTGCTCCCCGCCCCTCCCGCCTTCCTGGCAAAAAAAGAACATAGTTTCAGATTCCAAGGCAGGAAGGGAAGGAATACATTAGAGCGTGATTAGCGAGACTGCCCGGCTGCCATGGGCCACCTGCCCCAGTGGGTTTGATGTCACCTGAGCCAAAGAACAGCAGGTGGAGTCTAGCTAGGTAAACCCTTAGGAGGATGGGGTTCTCGTGCAGCCGTGAATGTGTTCCTGGTAGCTGTGTGCCCGTCTTGACATTCCTGGATCCGACATCCCTGAGTGGAGAACATTTCATCCCAGATGGGCCCTCCTGACCTGGAGTTCAATCCCCTGACCCCTTCTTTGTCCCTCCTCCTGACATGGAAATCACCGATTGTGATTCCATCGCCTCCCTCCCACGTATTTCTCTGTGCCACTGTTTGATACTGTCTGCATGAAAGTTCAGAAAAAGGATGGTAAAATAAAGCAACAAAAAACCCACCTGAAACCCCCCCAATCCTAATGCTATCATATAATTCTTAGGAAAGTTCTATTTTAAAAGCTACGGTGCTAACTGGGTACTGGTGCACATCCTATTTTATTGTGATTTTTTAACGGAGTCAACCTGCATCGGCGGCGATGTTCCTTGTTGAGCAGGGCTGCGTCGGAATGCGAGACAGCTGAAGAAGAAGGAATCGATGCAAATGGATTATGGGGAGTGAGCATTAAGTAACTCAGTGGAAAATTAAGACGGAGCATTTTGTAAACCGATGCACACTCACCGGACAGTTTATTTAACTCGGAGGAAGGACGGCGCCGTCACCGTTTAAGTGCTGGTGAGTGATGCCCGTTGGTCGCAACCTGGGGCGAAATTTCAGTTATTTGGCCTAATGAGTTGTCAGCCAGACGCAGCCTTCCCAGGGCTCTTAGTGAGATAAAGCCGCGTCCTGGCAGATGGTCAGTCTGCTCAGTCAGAGAGTCTGGTGCACCGGGATGTTTAGGTGGGAGTGGTGGCCCAGCAGCTGAAGCGCTAGGCTTGGGTGCTCATCTGCACTTGAAGATCGGCAGTTCAAACCCACCCCCCACTCAGGGGAAGGAAGCTGTGGCCCTGGGCTCCTGGAAATACCTACAGCCTTGCCAAGCCTGTGAGGATGTTCTCTTCTGTCATGTAGCCAAGCTCTGGGTCAGAATTTACCTGGTGGTAGTGGGTTGAGGTTTGGCTTTGGGAAGGAGAAGGAGAGAGTGGGTGAGAGGAACAAGTGAGCAGAGAAACTACTGATGTTGCTTTTCAAGCAGCAACCAACTACCTCCCACCCCTCTCTCTCATTCCCGATCTTTATTTATGCCATGAGGGGTGCTGGACGCAGAACGTGGGAACAGAAACGTGTGTCAGGTTTATATTCTATGCCTTCTTGTCAGGTCACCCTCAAACAATACTTGGAATAGAACCTGCCATATTCTTGGGGTTTCCCTCTTATTGCAGGCAAAGGGAAGCCTTCATTTCCACCCTCAAACCAAAACCAAGCCAGTTGCCACTCATGGTGAGCCTCCTGTGTGGTATAGTTTTAGTTGTTGATTTCAGGCAAGTCCATCAGCAGGTCTTTCTTCTGAGGAGCTTCTGGGTAGACTCGAACCACCGATCCTGAGGGTAGCAGCCTTCACTGTTGGCATTTCTTTGCTGGCTCCCTTTCCTGCTGTGGCTGTGGGTTGTAGCACCCATGCCCGCTCTCACAATCTTCCCATCATGTTGCATCTGCCGCCGTCTTCACAGGTGCTTAACCTCTGTGCCACCAGAGGGCCTTTCACTCCCTCTACTACAAACGAAACCCACCGGGTAGAGTCGGGTCTGGCTCATGGGCACCCAGGAAGACCGGGCGGAGCTGCTTCTTTGGGATTCCCCAGCTGAAATCTTTATGGAAATAAACTACCTCACTGCTGGCGTGTAGGGCAGCTGGTGCGTTAGAACTACTGATCTTTGGGGCAGCAGCAAGGGCTTAAGCACCAGGGCTCTGTATGGACGCCCCCTACCATCCCTCTTTGGCCAGAAGGTCTCCGGATATGGTCCTCTGCACGACATGACATGATGGCCTCACATTGCGGGGACCTCTTCGTAGTTGCCCGGGTATGTGCCCTGCCTTACTGATCACCGGCGGGGTGCAGGAGGCAGTGGCCAGCGAGGTGTCTGCGGGTCTGAGCTCATGAGGAGAAGCTGTCTCTTCTGACGTCATCAGGCGCTGTCAGGGAGAGTGAGTGGGAGGAACACAGAGCCCCACTCTCCCTCCTCATCATTCTCAGCAAGAACAGCGTGGATCGTGGCGAGGGCAGGCAGATGTAGAACGCTGGCACTTTCTCCCCCAGGACTTGTCCTGGATTGGCCGGCCACGCCTGCCCCCCACTGCCCCTCAGGTTTGGACCAGCTAGGAAAGCCCCCAGGCAGGTAGCCTCATCTTTGTTCCCCTAGGGTTGGGGGGTATGGGGGGTACAAGACAAGAGGCTTTGCGGCCATGGCTGGGGCCTGGCTCTCATCATCGTGGATGACTTAGCAGTCCACTCTGGTTTCAGAAGCTTGTGTTCACATCGTACTGACGGTGATGACAAGGTGTTTGGGGGCCTCCCAGACGTTTGCGTGCTGGCCAAGTGCCCCGTCCGCCTCACGAGGGCCAGCCCTGCCCAGAAAGGCATCTAGCTAGCCTCCTTCAGAAGCCAGCTCAGAGGTTTGCAGAGCCAAGTCCTAGTTCACATACCCCTTCTCCAAGACAGAGGCTGCTGCCTGTCAGCTGTGGCCGTGCAGACGAACTGGGATGCGGTGGGGTGCCTGGCTCATGAGATCCAAACGTATGTTCCCGTGGGGTCAGTTCTGACCCGTGGAGACTCCAGGGGTGGCCAAGTGGTACTGCACCATAGGCTTTTCGTTGCTGTACTCTCTCTTTAAAACAAAAACACCCAGTTGATTTTACTGGTGGATGTTCGGATGATACCGAGCCTGATGTGCACCAGCTCAGCCCTGTCTCCTGGATAAATCCCTCACAGTGATGCTCTGTGTGGAGGCCGACTATCTCTCTCATCATCCTTTTCAGAGTTGTGAACACCAGCCAGCTCCCCTCATCCCTCTCCCCACGGTTTTCTCTCTGACCTTTTCCAGTTGTCTAGTCAGTTCTATTCTACAATCCCTGCCGGCCTTCAGGACTGAGTGGGTTGAACTGTGGCTTTGGAGGCAGGTCTCCAAGTCTCTCTTCCATGATCACTCCAGCTAGTTAAAAGTCCCAGCCTCTGGCAGTTGCATACAGATTGTTTGAGCCAAGTCCATGGTAACCGGACCAAACCACCACCAAGTGCGTCCCCACTCGGGTCGGCCATGTAGGGGGTTTCTGAGACTGTACATCTTCCTGGAAGTGGAGAAGCTTGTTTTTATCCTGCATTGGAGCTGCTGGCCTTGAGGTTCTTAGCCCGACATTGACCCAGCAGGCCAGGCCACACAATGTAAATGCTCTTGCTAGCTGGCCTTTCGGAAACAGCCGTGAAATTACAGTGTTACAGCACGTTCTTGCTTAGAAGAAAGGAGTCTCCAATCTTCCAGTTGAATCTTTGTATGAGATGGGGAGGGGTATCCCCATTAACGACCAAGTGTTTATGAATGCCAGCCATTTTTAAAATGATGTCATACATTCACATCCCCCCCCCCCCCCTTCCACTTAGTGCCTGCAAAAGTCAGTTGAGATGGTTCTTGCTTTGGGGAAGGGCCTGCCTCCCCTCCTTCCTACCAAGCCTCCTTCTGTGTGTGGTTTCCACGTGGGCCCCTGCCCTCAGCATATAGGATGGGGGGCCGTTTGCTAAGCTTCCACGCTAGGTATTCATCACAGATTTTTGCTTCGTTCAGAAGGGAGCTCATTGCTATTCCAGCCTAGCTGATGTAACAATTACTCCTTTGAGAAACCATCTCGGTTTCAAGACGACTCCTGTTTGTCTTTCAGGTAAATGTAGCTTGGGATTTTAAAGGAGTGAGGCAGGGGCCATTTTGTGTCCTGTCACCAGTGCCCTAACAGTGTTGTTTGGCAAGCACTGGCCTGCTTCAGGGAAGGCTGGTGGTTCAAACACACCAACAGCCTCTTGGGAGAAAGCTGAGGCTGTCTGCTCCAGGAAAGACGTACAGCCCTGGCAACCTTACGTGGGGTCACCGTGAGCAGGAATGGACTCGGTGGAGAGACAAAACCAAATAGAACTCATTGCTATAGAGCAGGGCAGGGCGGGATGTCCCCCTGAGGGCTTCTGAAGCTGTGACTCTTTTTGGGAGTGGAATGCCTCCTCGTTCTCCGGTGGAGCAGCTGGTGGCTTTGAACTGCTGACGTTGTGGTTAGCAGCCTAGCTCGTAAACACTGTGCCACCACACCGCCCCGAGGACGTGCTAGAAGAACCCTTTGCTTCTCTGGTCTTGGGTTTATCCTGAAGCCCAGGCAAAAGCGCAGGGATCTGGCAGCCCCTCGTTGAAAAGAAGAGTAATCCTCACCCTTAGTGCCGCAATTCCTGAATTCCTGGGGGTCCAGCCTGTATGGCCCGCAGGCTGCCTCTTCCAAGGCTCTGTGCCATCCAGCTGTGCGGCTGCTTCCCATCTGCTGCCCCCTTCTCTCCCCTGCTGCTGCCCGAGGCTGGCACAACCCCCCGGGAAAGGAATATGGGTCTGTGGGAGTCTGGATAAGGCAGCGGGAGGGAGCCAGCTTCCTGACACCCTTTCCTGCATGGCGCAGATGGTTAAGCATTCAACTGCTGCCCAAAAGGCCACAGATTCACACTCATCCAGAGCCAGACCTGCCGTCTGTTTCCCAACACCCTGGGGAGCAATTTCTACTGTACACGGGGTCAGTCATCATGAGATGGGATTGAATCCAAAGCAACTTATAACAACTGCGTGCTCAGTTTAGTACCCGAACTTAACGCAACCAACCTTCTTTTCAAATCCGTTCTACTTCCTGGACGACCCCTTTGGTTTCTGAGCAGACCTGTGGGCCTGCAGGTTTCCAGGGGCAGCTTTTCTGAATGTAAATGCCAGGTCCCTCAACTGAGGGGCATCTGGTGGACTTGAGCTCCCAGCTTTTAGGAAGCAGGAAGTGTCTTAGCCCTTGGCACCATCAGGGACTCGACCATATCCAGGTATCCTCGCCAACCACCCCTCGAGGAGAGGGTTGCCATCTGCACTTGACCCGTGGAGAAAGGGATTCCCAGGGAAGCCTTAGACCCTTGTGGAAGCTCCCAAGGCTGGGAAGAGGGTCTCGGCATTGGGGCAGCCCCAGCCGCTCCATTTCTCTAGACACAGGAGGCCAGCAGACTGCTCCACCAGCTATTTCTGAAGTTCTGCTATTGAGTGGGTTCAGACTCACGGTGACCCTGTGGGACACAGAACTTCCCCCACCAGCTTCCAAGCCTGTAATCTTTATGGAAGCAGACAGCCTCATCTTTCTTCCCCAGAGCAGCTGGTGGGCTTGAACCACCACTGTTTCACTTCATGTTTCACACCACCAGAGCTCTTTCTTGTGTCCTTACAAGGTCCCAGATTCCATCCCCCAAAGGAGCCCTGAGATGTTCTGGCCTGGTCTCCCACTTAGTAAGTCGTCTCTCTGACAAGAATCCTACAGTTTCCTAAGGGCCCCAATGACAGGCTGCTAACTGTTTCTCCAGGATCCGTGACAAGGCAGATTCATTAACTCCATTCATTAAAATGCCACATTGTGTGTGGAGCGGAGACACTCCTTTTTTGTGGCTTTGTTTCAATGGTGACAAGCTGCCCTTTCCCCCATCATTTTTGCCATTCCCTCCATAGCCATCCAATCCTGGAAAACTTATCCCAGATAACAAGCCAGCCCCTAGCGTCAGGTTTTTTGCCTGAATAAGATGTGACGTCACCACCATTGCCCCCTGAGCTGGTCCCAGTACTGTGGGCATCTGAGCAGCCAGCTACCTGTGGTCTTGGCTCTTGCCTCTTGAAGACTCCAGGTGTGTGATAGTGGAAGTGGTCTCCGTACGGTGTTTCATGACTGATTCTCCCCATGGTCATCGCCAGACCTTTCTTCCGATGCACTTCCGCTCAGGGTGAGTTGAACCCACACCCTTTCGGTTGGCAGGCGAGTGAGTTTGTCCTGCCCAGGGACTCCCACAATGATCTTCCTGAGCAGGTGTGTGACCGGTGTTGGGCAGGTAGTGACTAGTGAAGGGACCAGTGCTGGGCAGGTAGCTCACTGTCATGGAGTCATTTTTGAATCGGCGACCCTATAGGACTGGATAGAAAGATCCCCGTGGGGTCCTGAGACTGTAACTCTTTCTCAACCTTCCTCATGCCGCGACCCTTTCATACAGTTCCTCATGTGGTGGTGACACTCCCAACCATAGCATTATTTTCGTGGCTACTTCATCACTGTCATTTTGCTACTGTGATGAATCAGGCAACCCCTGTTAAAGGGCTGTTCAACCCCCCCCCCCAAAGGGGTCGCGATCCACAGATTGAGAACCGCTGCTTTACGGGAATAGAAAACCCCTCTTTCTCTCTTGGAGCAGTTGGTGGTTTTGAACTGCATTCCAACTTGGCACCACGACACCACCAGGGTTCCTACTGCTGGGCAAAGCTGGGCTTCAAACCCAGGCCTCAGATGTCTAAGCTGAACCAACGACTCAGGCTACTTCCACCCTCCAGTTCTTCCCCAGATCGAGGACATGCAGTCCCCCACACTGGCACCACCCTGGTCACGCTCTCCTGCTTCTGTCACTGCCTGGTGGAGCCACCACACTGAGATTGGGCACCCTGCTCCCTGTTGTGACTGACCATTGGGGCGGGTGGGGAGTGGGGGGTGGAGAGGCCTCTAAACGAACTAGAACTTCCAGGTAACAGGTGCATGGAGTCATTGCCTAGGGAACTAAACAATCCAGTCCACATTGGTTTAGAGAGGGGCTCTGGGAAGTCTGAATTCACCACCACTTATCTAAGACCCCACAGCCGTGGCCTGGGAAGTGGGGCAGGGCTCTAGGGGCTGGAACCAGAACCTGTGCTCTCTCTGCTCCCAGTGCTGGCTGGTCTTTTCCACCATCCTTAAGGAAGAACGCTTTTGTGTGGGTTTTTAGTAGATCTATCTGTGGCTTCATTTTTCATTCGAATATGCCTGTCTATTCAGCCAAACCCTCTTATGCCTTTGGGCACTTAACTAGGAAGTCCCCAGCAGGGGGCTTAGCTTAAATCCCTGTTACTTGGGAGTCTGCGTTCAGCCTGTCCAGTGCTGTTAGATTAAATGTTACAGTATGCACCTTGTAAGCTTGCCTCTCAGCTCTATCTTACTTGGTAGCCATCTGCTCCCAACGTGATATCTCAATTCTAAAGGAGCCCTGGTGGTGTAGTGGGCATGGTGCTGCTGGCCACAAGGTCAGCTGTTCGAAACTACCAGTCACTCCTTGGGAGAAAAATGAGACTGCCCTCCTGAAAAGATGTAAAGTCTTGGGGAGTCAAAAGCGTAGCTGCGCTCTCCTCTGGGGGTGGCTTTGAGTCTGAATGGATTCCACAGCAGTGTCTTCCTGTCTGTCCCTGACATTTCCACCCAGAAGGGTTCACGCTTGGCGCTCACATCGTGCTACTTCGGATGAACCTCCATGTGACTCTCTGGCAGAATTCCATTTAGGTTCCTTCTGCCCGACCCCTGTCTTTTGTTCTGTGACAACCCCTGAGCCGGGCCCACAGAACTAGTCAAGCCACAGGACAGCCCAGTAGGATGGCTACCACTAGGCTGTCTATCATTACATGGGCCCTGCCTTGAAGACATGATGCACTGACTCAGTAAGCAAACATCGTGGGGAAGGGACCCGGGAACGAGAGACCATGTGGACATGAATCATCAAATCTGATTTGGGGAAGGGATCAGGGAATTCCAGCCCTGCCTGGCTGCTAGGGTCATTCCGGGCCATCACTGCCAGGTGCTGGGGCCACGGAGACTGTATCTTGGTGTGGCTTAAGCATCACTGGTGACCAGGGCTTGGGACCCCTTGAGGCAAACCCCTGAGTCCTGGAAGCCATCCATGTGCCACATGCTTTAGGTTGAGGAAAGGCAATGTCCCCAAAGGTGGTGCTGGTCCCAGCACTCATCATCACACAGAGTAGCTGGCCGTCTGCCCCCACATTTCAGTTCTTACAACTCAAGTGGGCTTCCAGGCTGCCTTCTCCCCAGTTTCCACAATGCCCTGAAGGAGCACCCCACCTGTTATGGCTGCAGCCCACCGCCCCAGGGAAGTCTTCTTCGGAGCCCTGGCCGTCAATCTCTCCGGCTCCAACTCACTTCTTTTATTGCAGCCTGAGGCGACATTACATTAGCTTTTACTGCCTGCCACCTCACCCAGAGGACTCAAGTTCCACGGTGTATTTGTTTATTTGCTTTTTCTTCTGGGTTGCCAGAAGCCACGGTCCCTACCTGTTCCTGCATGCAGAAAACACAGCGGCTCCTTCCCAGCTGGGCCAGGCCACTCCGGAGCCCTGCCCAGCCCCTGTTCGCTCTTGCCCAATGTCCCCGTCTCTAACAGGGCTCGGCAATCACTACTGTCTGCTGCCTCACCAGTAGGAATGTGGAGTAAATGCAGCTGCGGGTGCCTTGGGGGTCACGTATGATTACCTCTGTCGTGCTTGAGAGCTTTAGAGTCCGTTCATTGACCTTCCATATCCCAGTGCACCTCTCCCAGCTGTGTGCCAGGGCCGGGCCGGCTTCCTTAGCCCCCACCTTGCTGAGCAAAAACCAAACCAAACACCAACAGCAACGAGCATACCCCAAAAAAGAGAGGGCGCTCCCTTGCTGCGAAATCCTACAAGGCTCTTCCAAGGCAGTGAGTCAACACCCTGGAAGGCAATGATTCCCGGTGACCCCTACCTTGCATTTGCCGGTTGCTTTGTGTGGCTGGGCACCATCAGCCCCACTTCCTGTGTGGAGCATAAACCACCCCAGATTCACGATAGAAAGAAAGCCTTCTAGAGCATTCTACTACAGGGGTTGGAGGTTGCTTCTCTGGTGCCCTGGAAGCTGGGACACCACTCCAATATCACCTTCTTCCCCTGTTGCTTTGAATCAGAATATTCAAATATTCTGAATATTCAAATATTCAGAATATTCAAATATTCTGGATTCAGAATAGCTCGCATATGCAATGATTGACTGCAGCAGAGGTGTGGCTGTGGCTGCAGACCATCTGATTTCCAGGGTTCCTCAGAGCGTCTTAAGCCACCCATTTCTAATAGGTGCCCACCAGCTTCCATGGCTGGGTCTGGCTTGGCCCTGCCTGCCCAGGATTCCAAGATCCCCATTGGGTTCCCTAGCTTCCTCCCTTAGCCTTGCTGCATGTACTGAGCTAAGCACCAGCTTTCCAGGAAACGATTCTTCAGCTTCAATCATCCAGCGTCCACTTCCATTGCATTCCAAGTAGAAAGCCAGAAGGTTCCGTTGGCCCACAAGCCCCTGTAAGACAGTTAGGAGGGAGCTTACCAGATTCCTCTTTGGCACTGGGTCTCTAGCTTTGGCGTCCATTGCGGTGGAAACATCCCCCATGCTTTATCCAGAGGAACTGAAGGATGGATTCAGGCCCAGCAGTCCAGATGAGATCCCTAGTCCAAGGGGAAGAGAGGGAGAGCATATTCTGAATTGGAGGCGCCAGGAGCCTTGGATCACCATGGGAGCAAGTGAAAGCTTTCTACTCCTGTAAAGATTTGTGCTCTCGGGATCCCGTCTTGTAGGGTCTCTACAGTTGGAGTCAACTGGACAGCAGTGAGGTTTGTTGGTGGTGGTGGTTTTGAGGGGCACGTGTTCTATAAAGGGAGCCTCACAATTGGTTTTAGTGCCTTAGAGTGCCCTCTGCCACCCAGTAGGTAGGGTTGGGCACCTTTGCCTTAACAGCCCCGCGTTGGTGGTCCGTGGGTTGTGTTCATCACTCTTCCTGCTGCATGCACGGCCCAGAAACTTCACCTTCAGCCAATCTGGGCAGCAGTGCACCTGGGACCAGTAGTCAGGAGACTCATGCAATCTAAGAGGCCTGGTCTTTGGAGTGAGGGGTGGTTTGTGCAGACTCAGGCCAGCCTATGCCTCCTTGCATCACTGCCCCCCACCCCCCAGCCTGTGCTCTGCAGTGCCAGCCAGAGGGGTACCTGGTTTCCATCCCCCCAACCACAAATCTTGTGTCTTCTTTCATTGGCCCCGTTTCTGTTCCATTTCTTCTGGGGGGAGAGTCACAGAACCTGCCAGCAATTTTATGGTCGGTTGCTGATGAACTTTCTTAAATGGGCTGCCCTGTGGTTCTCTCCCTCTGGGTAGATGAGCCCCATGCTGAGAGAAATAGTGTTGGGACCTTGGGCAAGTCAGTTAACCTCGGCTTCCTCATCTGGCAAGGGCCGCGTTGGGCCCTTTCCAGCTCAAACACGTTCTCTTGCCGATCTCCTTCCACAGAGCACTTGGCGTGGCCCTGTTGGCTTGTCATCTCTAACCATGGGCTTCAGGAGCCATGGAGGCCCGAGCATGGAGCTGTGAATACACAGGTCTTAATTTCTTGAGTATACTGATGTTACAAACGTTAGCTGTCCTCCCTTCCTGAACTCGATCTCAAGGTGACCTTGTGCCCAACAGAGTACCTTGCTGCCCACTCCTACACCATTGTCATGACCTCTTCTGGGCATGCGTGAGTCCATAGGTTGGGCTCCTATGTCAGTCCATCTCATTGTGGGTGTCCATTGTTTTCCCTGACCACTGCCCAATGTGCCTCCCCTTTCCTATGACCGGCCTTTCCCAATGACATGTTCAAAGCAAGCAGACAAAGTCTCTCTCTTGTCCATTCCTAAGAACCGTTTCTTCCAGCTCTTGTCTCTTCCAGGATGGAGGTGCAGGCCACCAGGTCTACTCAGCATTCTCCGTCAACCGCACGATTCCACTGCAGTGATCTTATTAGGCCGCCTTGCGCAACTCCGACATGCATATGAGGTGGTGGGAAAGCCCGTGGCTTCCATCAGCCACTCTGCCGTCCTCTGAGTAGCATCGTTGCTTTTTCAAGCTATCAAAAATATCGGTTGCAGCAGATTTGTCCAGTACGATATGCCCTTTGCCTTCTTACCTGCTGCCTCCAGGGACCACAGTCAAAGCCCACTGTCGGTGAGAGGGGGGCCTACAGTTGGAACCCTTCAGGGTTTGCCTCAAATGCCAAGCTTAGGGTGTTGAAATTCATTCATTAGGGCCTAGAGAGCTGTGGACGGGTTTAAGAGAAAGGAGAATGGTAGGTTTAAGGCGTTGTTAGCAGATTTCTAAACTCTCCTTGAGAAGATGTGATAGAAAAGAGACTGAGAAAACATCCCAGCCCAGTCCACATCAAGTCCATAAGCCTGAGATTAGCCCATACATCCGATACTAGTCCATAAATTCCTCTTCAGACGCACGTATCCACATACAGTGATGCCCAGGGCAGGAAGATCACAGGCCTGTGGGTGAAACGTCTGTGGACTCAGTGGCTGTGGAAGCATCTCAGTGCAGGTGCAGATTTTCACCACATGGCTCACTCAAGTCTCAAGTGGCCCCACGTGGCTTGTCAACAGGAAGGTGAAGCAGAGAGAGACAGTGTGTGGCCTGCCTCCAGGTAGAAAGAGGAAATTCCCAGAATCCTCATGAGAAGGCTGCATCCAGAGGACTCCAGCCCTACATGTATCCATCAAGTTGACATGAAGTTACCTAATACCACACATCACCCCTTGTCAAGTGGACACCTTTACACAACTCTTTAGCCATACATTATTTTTAAAACAAGGACAATAGTAAAATCGTATTTGTGCTTAACAGGATAAAACGAAAATGCATGCAACTCAAAATATGCCATCCTCATTTAAACATAATACTCTAAATGCGACAAAGAAAATATATTCTATGCTTAGCAATTGAAATTATGTCAACACCTACACCATAATCCTATAATTCTAGACACATATTCCCCACCTTATGAAAGTTCATAACCAGCCACCTCATGTCTTTTTCCTCCCGATTTTGGGTATCCAATGTCCACACTGCCCACTTACATCAGTCCAGTGCTCTGAGGAGACAAGCATGTTCTTTGATGTGAAGAATCTTCATTCCACTCGGGACTTTGTGAGTCTACATCCATAAGCAAAGTCAAATCAGAAAAGGCCATCCATGAAGTCAGTAGAAATATGTGCCCCAAACCACAGGCCCCAAACCTTCTCTTCATCTGGTCGGGTTCTGGCCAACCCAGGGTGGGCTGCCTCACTTAGCCTGATCAGGGTGCCTATTGGCTGTCTCGCCTTTCAGCCATGGGACCCATCAAAAATTCTTAATCACCCTAACCCCCTTGGGCTAGGTCATGAACTACAGACCAGCCAACCCACTCTCATCTTCTCCTGGAGTCCCTGTGAACCAGGTCCATGGGTGTCAGTGGCCAGACTTCAACCTGGCCCTCTATTGCTGCCCTTGGCCATCGAGAGGCATTAAATGGGACACTCCAAGCTAAGGCACAAACCGGTTTCACTGCAGGCACCAACATGGCAATGCTCCCTGCAAAAACGCACGGGTCACCAGGCTACCTGGTCTTTGTGCTCCTTTCCCGAACCATTGTTCTCAGAACCCAGGCATCTTTTGGCTCTACGCCAGCATCCCTGCTTATTTTTACACACTTGATGAAAGCACCTGCCTGAAGCCACTTCCTTTCTTCGAACTAGAGTTTCCTCTTTTGTATGTAAAAGGAGCTAGGCAAGAAAATGGACTCTTCACCCGGAACATCTGGAAAAACAGCTGAGATCTGTTTGAAGACGTCTCACGACCTTCTGGTCACCCTGCTTGCACCAGAGAGTTCATGTGGTGGTAGTTTTCTCCTGACGTCATTCCAAGGACCCCCCGACGGCGTTGTCTGGAGAGCTTCCGGCTGCTCACCAGAGAAGCAGCAGCTGGAACCAACTGGCCCCTCCAAGAGAAAAAGGCAAGGCCTTCTTTGTCTTTGAAAATATTGACTAAGCCTCAGACACCCTATCTAGAGTCGCTAGGAGTCTGAGGGGCCAGTCCCTAGGAAAGGGCATCGGGCTATGAACTCAGACATAACAATTGTGAAGAGGGTGTTTCCTTCCTCTAGTAGGCAGGGTCGCGATGAGTTGGAATCAGTCGTATTGCTGACAACACCAACATGAGTTTAGTTGACTCCATGGATGGCCAGGGTTTCGGGGGGGTGGCTTTTTAACTTAATTTAACCAGGCTTTCTGCCATTGAGTCAATTCTGACTCGGTGTGTGCTGCTGTCGGGCAGACTAGAGCTGCCCTGGTGGGTATCCAAAGCTGTACATCTTTACAGGAGCAAGGAGCCTCATAGTTCTCCTGGGGAGCAGCTGGTGGGTTTGAACTGTGGACCTTGTGGTGCCAACCCAACGCATAGCCCACTATGCCACCGGTGGCTCCGCTTAACCTAACTGCACGGGAGAAGAGACTGACAAGCTGCTCCTGAAAGATATTGGCCTAAGACACCCTCTGAGGCAGCCAGCTCGGTCCTGCAGGGTCACCGTGAGTCCTCCTCGGCTCCAGGGCATAAAACAACAGCACTAGTCTTACTTCCAGGGCCCACATTTTTTATTTCTACAACAAGAACCATAATGAGTCTTGGAAACGCAGAACTTCGTTCCCAGTACTGGCCCAAAGCCTCTCTTAACCAGTTCCCACTTGGACTCTTTTAAGTTAGTGGTTAGGAAAACAGAAAGAAGAGCTTGATGGATAAGAATGTAAATGAAGTTCATGGGCTGAGCATCACTCTTTAGGCGTTGCCTGTCTCTGCTTCACATTAAAAGCACTGATATGATCTCTTGTATGTGGTTGGCATTGCCTTGACTGCACTGAGTCCGTCATGTTTTGGTCTTAGGACCTTAGCATGGGGAATAGTGTGAGTAACATTCTTCTGAAGCAGGTTTTTATGTGAGGAAGTTCTATCTGTGGCATGGTCTTGGCCTTCGGACCTTGCCTTTCACAGCAGGGCTGAGTGGTTTGGACACGAAGCTGAGGGAGACATGTTGGAGAATGTAACATTGCCTGCATTGTCCTGCCCCCTTCCCTGACTCAGTGGGGTTTCTTGCAGGGCTGCATTGGGCCTGCCATTCACATGCTCGGGAATGTGAGAAATTGAGCTAATGCAACTTTAATTTTCATATCAAATTGAACAAGAAATGAGTTTGTTGGAAGTCATTGCTGCTATGGCAGAAGTGCCAGGGTGGAGAGTTACCCAGATGTGCCTGCTGCTCTGTGCTTTGACTTTGCACTGCGAGGGGGTGTGGATGAAGGTCATCCAGCGTTCTGGGCCCAATTACACTCCCAGGGAAGCTCCTAGGGGCCATTCTTGGCAGCACGCTTTCCCTGGCAGGGGGCATCCCTCCGCCTCCCTCGATTCTTGGCTCAGCCTCTGCTCTGTTTCTAGTCTCCTGCTGATTCCTTTCACTCACTTACACACACACACACACACACACACTTCCATACACGGAGTACTTGATGGAATCATTGCATGCAGTATTTTAAATAAAGACACTATGTGTGACTGGTGTCTCAGAGGTGAGCCTGGAGATCAATGCAATTGGGGAAGAACCAGTTGGTTTGATCTCATCATTGTGGGTCATTCTTTCAAGCTAAGGAATAAGGAAGCCCAGGGTTATGCAACCCCCTGTCTTTGCTCAATGCCCTGGTCATGCCTTCGCAACGCCCTCCATGAAAATGCCCATCCTGCCTTGACGATCTCAGCACGCACGCCCTTTGTGTTCGGCTCCTCAGCCCATTCTCACCACAGTGAAAGGTGGATCCGAGGACGGAATCTTGGTCATACACTCAACTTCCAGAGCATTTCAAACCAAGACGGTTTGGGTTCTACTGCCACTCTTTTGAGGCGTAGAGTCCCGTGTGTATCATCTATTTTTTTTTTGCCTCCGTTCCTTCATGGAATGAACACACAATCTTGCAAGAAACCAACCCTGCCCTGGGGGCTGATTCCCACTCAAAGCGACTCTCGTGGACACAGTAACCCCTTCCTGAGACTCAATCTTTAAGGAGGTAGACAGCCTCACCTTTCACACATCAGCTGGTGGGTTTGAACCACTGACCTGGAAGTTGGTAGTTCCTTGCCTAAGCCACATCTGCAAGAACACAGACCAGGGCAGCTACAGAAAGCCAGGCATGTGTAGAGTACTCAATCAACCTGCCAGTCAGAAATGTCGCATTACCCCTATTGCGCAGATAGGAAGGGTGGGAGAGCAGAGAGTTTATAAAGCAAAACTCAGCTAGTTGATTCTGACTCCCGGTGCCTCTCAAAAGTGTTTCTGAGACTGGATATCTTTATGGGAGCAGACAGTCTCATCTTTCTCTGGAGAAGCAGCCGTTGAGCTTGAACTACCAACTGCTAACTCCATGGTTAGCAGCCAGTCTTCATGGGGGAAAATCCCATTAGGTTTTAATGATCACTTTCCACAAAAGTTTGCAAGTACCCTTGACCATTTTGCCTTGTGTCATCTGGTCGTGAGCACAAGGGTGGCAGAGTATATCCAAGGTCTATCCACTTCCTTTCTAGAAAATTGGCTATATTTTTTATCCTCTCTGCCATCCTAAAGTGGCCCCCAGATTTCAGGAGGACTAGCTCCCTATTCCCTCTGAACATTTAATGCTTTACTTTGGAAAGGAATTGACATTGGGGGCGGGGGGGGGAGTGCTTCCTTCCAGCATGAACCTTATTTGTATAACTAAGATGTGGAAATGAAGTTGTGGCAACCTCAATTTTCTTCACCTGATCCTTTCTTTTGGAGCTTTTTATATATTTGCAGTTGAAATTTCAATATTAAAACCTCCTAATCTAGGACTGCCCAATGGAAAGAGAACTCAGGCTACCAATAAGACCCCCAAATGAGTATATTATCAAAATGTTCCAGTAGCTACATTAAAACCGGGTGAAAGATGGGGCTCTCCACTCCTGCAGCGAGTTACAGTCTGTGAAGCCCAGGGGCACATTGAGCCCAGCCTTCGGGGGTCACTCCCTCCAGTGAGCATCCACTGGGTGGCAGGGAGGGAGCACACACATTCAACCGACAGGCGAGAAGGAAACACGTGACAGTATTCATCATAATGTAAATGCCACAACATAGGATCAATGTTAAACTATTAATGAGGTGTTTTATGGTTTTTGAAACAATCGCAAATAACTCACTGCCATCTAGCCAATTCTGAGGTGGAAGTGACCTAATGGCTTCACATCAGTGACCTGACCTTCAAATAGGACACTTCCCTGGGTGGCAAGTTCAAGTTCTTTCTTTCCTTTTAACATTGAAAGGACATGGACAGAGAAGAATGTGATTCCTGTATCTCTCTCTCTCTCTCTCTCTCTCTCCCCCTCTCTTTCTTCTCTTCTCTTCTCTCTCTTTCTCTCTCTCTCTTTCTGCTCTCTCTCTCTCTTCGTTTTGTGCTCTCTTAAGAACTCCGGGGACATTTTATAATCTAATAGAGTCGGGTGTGTATTAAGAATAATAAACAAATACAGAATTGTAAAATATGTAAATATGCTTAATCCCTATAGGTTTGTCCAAAAGCATTTTGTTCTTCAGTACTTTACATCTCTGTAAGAAAAGGAATATTGATATTAGAATTTAGATGAGGCTTTCCCCTCCCATAAAGATTTAGTCATTGTGTTAGTCTGGGTAGACTAGAGAAACAACCTCATAGACACTCATATGTGTCTAGGAAAGAGCATTATATATGAGAGCAATTGAATATTGAGTAAACATCCCAGGCCAGTCCAGATCAAGTCCATAAGTCTGATATCAGCCCATATGTCCGATACCAATCAATAAATTCCTTTTCAGACTCATGAAACACATGCAATGATGCGGAATGCAGGAACAGCACAGTCTAGTGGGTGGAATGTCGTGGATTCCGTGGCGGTAGAAGCATCTCAGCATTGGGGTGGGTCTCCATGTGGCTCCTCCAGCTCCAGACTCAGGCTGCATCAGTGTAGCTCCATCAACTTGACATCAGTAAGGTCTCACAGGAAGTGAGTGTGTGTCCCATCTCCAGCAAGCTACTTATCTCCTTAGCACCTCCAAATGAGATCATCGAGCTATGGCCTGAATGACAGGCTAAACTCCACCCCTTCACTCTTAAGTCTCAAATTGACAACAGATTGTATAACTACCACAGTCTTGGAAACCCATAGCTCTACACTGTCCTATAGGATCACTCTGAGTTGGAATTGACTCCATAGCAGTCAGGATTTTTATCGTATTTAAAAAGGCTCTGGTAAAATAGTGGCTTAAGTGTTGGTCTGCTGACTGCAAGGTCAGCAGTTCCAGCCCATCAGCTGCCCCAAAGGAGAAAGATGAGAGTGCCTGCTTCTATAAGGATTTACAGTTCCAGAAGCCAAGTGGGCGCAGTTTCAACTTCGTCCTAGAGAATCACTGAGTCAGAATGGGGTGGGCGGCAGTGGTTTAGAATTTTAGAACATGAAGTGAGAGATCCTGACGAAAGGGTGTTGCCTGAACCCACTAGCCACCACAGGAGAGGACACTGTGTGGCAATATGCTTCAGAAAGTGCTTACAGTTTTAAGCAGCCCATGGGCTACTTCTCCTGAAGCAAACTACAGGTTTGCTCTGAGTTGGAATTGCTTCAAAGATAATGAGTTGTTTTCTTTTTTCTGCAATTGGGGAATATAATTTTACTCAACATGGTGGGCTTGGGGTACAGAAGGTATAAGAGGCATGATACTACCCACCCACTAAGTGTTTGGCAATGCAATGATCATTTCGTGATGAATAATTGAAAATATCAATAGAACTCACAAGTGCTGACATGTGTCCTTTTTTTTCTTGGCTGTCTATTACTGTGCCATCACCCACCCCAAACGTTGTGGTTTAAAGTAGCAGCCATGCATTTGCTGCTGCTGAGGAAAGTAAGGCAGGGCCTGTTGGATACCGGGTCTGGCTTCAAAATGGCTTCATCATAGAACAGGTGGAGCTGACTTCCGAGTTCAGATTCCCTTGAACATATCCGTGGGACTGGCTGTGACTTCTCATGGGATGACAGCTGGCTTCTGAGAGGAAAGCTTTATTTTGAAAATTTCGGAAATTTCAGTTTGAAAATTTCGGGTTGGCTTGTGCTCGAGTATATACGATCCTCCATGTGCGCGTCGCTCTGCTTGCATTAGGCAGCCCATGACCCATGGTCAAAGGTAGTCTTAGTATCTGGCTGGACCAATGCTTATGCAGACTCTGGCCGATCATCTCTTGAATCAGGGAGCTTGTTACTTGCCAAGGAACTTGCTTCTCTCCCTGGAAGTTCTCTGCTCTGCCTTTCAAAATACTATCCACTCCTGAATCTTACTTGTAGTCTTCCAACCTCCCAGGACAGACCAATTCCTTATTTTCACGAGCCCCATTTCAGACATCTTACGGTAATGGCCACCATCTCGGCTCACAGCAGCTGAAGGGCACTGATGAGGAAGATGACGGTAGCAGAGGGCATCAACCTTTATTCGGGAACAGCAAATGATGCGTAGGAAGGGAAGAAGGGATGCAGAAGGAGAAAATAGAAATAGGCAGCAGTTAGAAAGGAAGGAAAGATAAGCTACTGACATTATTCATGGCATGGGGTCCCCTCAGTTGTCCTGAGAGTTGGGTCCCCCGATGTGGAAGGCAGATTTCCGAGAGGAAGAGGACTTGACTGACATCACAGGTGAGGTCAGGGCTCTGGCTCCAGCCACTTGCTTCTGCAAGCCACCTCTCATCACGGGTGTTCTGTGCCTTCAGACGAGGTGTGGCCGTGGCGACAGTGCATTTCTTCAAAAGAGCTCGATGGTCGTATTTGGGTTCTGGGAGGCCCATGCCTGTAGGGATCGCGTTTGGGTAAGTAAATGGTTGGAATGGATAACACAGGAGAGTATCACCTCTCGGAGCAGTGGGGAAAATGCTGCAGGCTGACGGCGGCCAGAGTGCAGCCACACTGATTTGAGGATGGCTTGGAGGGAGAACGTGAGTAGATTTTCCTTTTTCATTTTTGACCGTCTCACACAAACGTAGTAACTAGATGTAAGTTGTAAGATGAGGCACTCTGATTAAATCTGAAATGCTCCCTCCAAGAGACGTGTTGGTTGTAAGTAGAAGGGCCTGAAATTGTTTTCTGGGGAGAATGAAATGGCGCGATCGTCCATCCATCTTGGATATCACTGATAAATGCTATTCTGATAGTCGATTTGCTGACTGCCCTCTCCAGATTCCTCAAATGCATTCTCTCTTTCCTACTCCCCCACCCCACCCCCAGATATTTCTCTTTCTTAGAAAGGTAAACCTTTCCTCTGTTCCCTGGTTGGGGTCTTATTGCAGGCTTCGATATTGATGATTTCCATAAGTATTGGCTCTTCTTAGTGTGTGCATGTGTATATATGTGTGTGTGTATGTGTGTGTGTGTGTGTGTGTATGTGTGTGCTTCTGTGTTCTTTGCTTCCAGAATACTTGCTACCTGGATGTATGTAAACTTCTGTGACCTCATCCCCTTCTCCCCACTGCTCCCTGCTTTGGGCTATTCCACACTGAGTTTAGCAAACATCACACCTGCCCATATTTCAATGGCGGGGGCACCTCCCCACAGGTATCTAAGCAGAGGCTGATGAACCAACAGACATCATGCCGTGAGCCTGTCTCTATAGCTCAATTCAAGTTCTTGGTGACTCTCCCATTCTCCATCGTCTGCACCATCATCTCAGTTTGGTTCCCCATCATTTCTCTTTTGAGATTTTGTCACATTTGCCCTTAAGTGGGTTCCCTGCGTCCTTACTCATTGTCAGAGCCTCCTGAGTTCCCTCAGCTCCAAGGCATCATCCGTTTTCTACTTGAATGAGAGCCTCAAGAGGACGGTGGCTTGGCATGTCCCGTCACTTCTCTTCTTTGCTGAGTTCGGTATCTGGAACAAGGCAGTTTGTAGTCATGAGCGATTATACATCCTACCCCAAATAGTAGAAGTTAGGACAAACACGTTTGGACTTATAATGGGACAGTCAATGCAGGAGGGGTATGATGGATGATGTAAGATTACAAATCCGGTGGCCGGTCCTTATCCCCCTGGTTGTCTTGCTCTCCTTCTCTCTGTTGCTCTTTGAGTGCTGGCCTCATCCTCTCTGCTTGAAAGGGGGCTTCGTATGTGTGTGTGTGTGTGTGTGTGATGATGATGATGATGATGAGTGTGACCTCTGCCAATCTCAGGGAGCTCTTTGGTGATTGAAGATTCCCAAGGCAAGATATAATTGGTCCCCTGCCTCTGTACCAGAATAGTCCAAGTAAGAACTTCAATGGATGGCCTCACAGGAGTCACCAGCCCATCTCTGGGACCACTTATTAGGTCCTTAGAGTAATAACTAAGCATTAGGCTCTGTTCTGCATAGTCAGCAGTTCAAAACCTCCAGCAGCTTCACAGGAGAAAGACTGGGCTTTCTACTCCCATAAATAGTAACAGTCTCAGAAACCCATAGGGGGTCACAAGGCATTGGCTCATTGGCAACGAGTGGAGTACCATAAGCAAGCTTAGTGGGTACACATGGGGTGGCTAGCTGCAAGGACAGCAGTTCAGAACCACCAGTCACTCCAAGGGAGAAAGATGGGGCTTTCTGCTCCTATAAATAGTCTGGAAAGTCACAGGGACAGTTCTGCCCTGTCCTACAGGGTCCCATGAGTGGGTCTGGACTCAATGGCAGTGAGATTGGAGTCTGAAGTACAGAGAAGACCCTACTGGAGTTCCTAGGCTCACCGTGCAGTTGATAGTGGTTTTTAAAAACAAAAGGAAGAATCTATCTACCAAGAAAAGAAAAGAAAAATGTATCCACTGGGTGGATGCTTCAATTGATTTTGGATGGTCTGATGCATGGATGCATGAATAAATATTCCGTTTCTCTAAATAGTTCCTAGTTCTCAGTTTTTGTAGGTCTTCATGCTGCTGCTGACATTCCTCAGGAGAAAGGGTTCAGGGCAACCCCTGCTGCCCATGTGGCATTTATTACTGTTCAGCTGCCTGTGTGCCACCTCCCCAGCACCTTTGGACCCAGGAGGTCTAGACCTGCAACCCATCTCCACTCAGCTCTCAGGATATTTTGTCATTCCCAGTTCCACGGATGGCTGAGTGAGAGAGTCAGCTGGTGAAGAACGGGTGGATGGAGGAGAACAGAGAGGGTCGCAGGACACCCCTTAGCTTCAGATGTCCCTCTCAATACATTGGTTAGATTCAGAAATCTGAGAGCAACCTGGATGATGTTTTGATTCGCTTGCCCTTCTTCAGTAACGTCCATAAGGGAATATTACGAGGGATTCGGTGACTCTCCCCACATCACATGGTGCCATCGTGACAGAGCCAAGAACACAGCCTGCTGCCACGTGTCAAGTAGTCGTGTGCCCAGCACACACGCTTTTCTCAACCAGTATGCGTGGGATGAGCACCTATGTCAGTTGGTCATGTGGTGGGCTGCTAATTCCAAGTCAGCTAAGAGGACCCATCAGCCACTGTGCACCTCGGGAGAACAGCGAGGCGTTCTGCCCCTGTCAGAAACCCACCAGAGCGATTCCAGTTTGCCTTGCAGGGTTGCTCTGCGTCTGATCGAATAAGAGGTGCCGATGGACAATTAGGGTGCCCTGGTGGCATAATGATTACCAGTTGTGCTGCTAACCTCAAGGTCAGTAGTTCAAAACCATCAACCAGCCTCTCCAGGAGCGAAGAGGAAGCCATCTACTCCCGTAAACATTTATGGTCTCAGAAACCTATAGGAACAGCGCTGCCCGGCCCTATGGAGTCACTGTGGGTTGGGATGAATTTGATGGCAGGGAGTTTGCGTTCTGGTCTTGTTTGGTGGAGGAGTACTTACATCACTCAGACGCTCGCCAAAAGGCCACTGGCTCACACAGCAGCCCACCAGCTGCGACTCAGGGGAGCGAGATGAGACAGTCTGCTTCCATGCAGATTTACAGCTGAGAACCCCTGCCGAGCTGCTCTGTCCTGCCCTGTGGGGTCGCTGTGAGTCGGAGTTGACTTTGAGACCGGGGATATTATTAGAAAAAACATATAATTCTCCAGCAGCTCACAGATGACAGAGGAGGAGGTATGATGAGGTTGTGTATGTGTACAGACAAAATGTACACACACACACACACACACACACACCTGCATTACTTAGGTGTTCTGAAGGGACCACGCTGACTAGGTGGGTTCTTCCAGCTTCTAGCTGTTCCTCTTCTCAGTCTTAGGGCCTCCCTTTATAGCTGACCTTTTGACCATCTCTTACCACCGCTGAGTTGATCGTTCCCCCATGGACTTGCACAAGCTCAGGCTTGATGGTAAAAGGACAGAAAGGCCAGCGTGACCATCCTGGTGGTTCCTCAATAGTCCAAGCAACGCAGGACCAGGTTTGGGTATCGCACTCACTCCCTGGGGGTGGTTTCTGGCCTGAATTTCACAGGAAATCAGTTTATAGACACATAATCGGAATTCCCTCCTGAGTTCAAAATTAAAAAAAAAATCATTTTATTGGGGGCTCTTACGGCTCTTATAACATTCCATACATCAATTGTATCAAGCATATTTGTACATATGTTGCCGTCATCATTTCCAAAACATTTTCTGCTTGAGCCCTTGGTGTAAGCTCCTATTTTTCCCCTCCCTGCCTACCCTCCTACCCTTGTGAACCCTTGTTTAATTATATATTGTTATTATGTTGTATCTTATACCATTCATTGTGACCCTTCACCCACATTTCTGTTTAATCGTTCTCTTTGAGGGGGGTGGCTATATATCCAACCCTGTGATGGATATACCCCTCTCCACGACCATTCCCTCTTGATATCACTACTCCCACTACTGTTACCAAGGGGTTATCTGTCCTAAATTCCATGTGTTGGGAGCTCTTATCTCTACCAATGTGTGATCTCTGGTCTAGCCAGATTTGTAAGATAGAACCGAGTCGTGGTAGTGGGGGAGAGGAAGCCTTCAGGAACTAAGGGATTGATGTGTGATTTGTCAGTGGGTGCAGAAACAGATGTGGTAACGAGAGTGGATGGTACCCGGCTATCAAAAGATACAGCATCTGGGGTCTTAAAAGCAGCCATCTAGCAGGGACGCAAATAAGCCCACATGGAAGAAGATCAGGTATCGATCAGATCCCAAACAAACAACTGTGTCGATGCAAATGAGGAGGGTTTGAATGGAGACTCAACGCCCATCCATAGACAATTAGATATCCCCCCACAGAAAGGTTATAAGGAAGGGATAATTTAACTGAGATTTAATTTTTATGGCTTAATTTTACAAATCAAAACTAAACTAGCTGCTGGAAGGTCAGAAAATCCGGGGCATCCACAGTGGCAGCAGAGGGAAGTTAGGGGTCTGACGCTGTTGACTCTGCTCTGATCCTTGTGTCAACCTGTCTCATTGAAGATCATTTTCTTGGTTCCTTACCCTCGATCATGTCCTTCCCCTGGGAACTGCCCCCCCCCCCCGAGTTGGAATCCATTTGATGCAATAAGTTGTCACTGCTTTATTTTACAGTGTATTCCCCCCAAATTAAATAATAATGATACTCTGAGAGCACTTGCTGTCAGCCTCAGATGATTGTGTGCCCAGGGAGCTTTTAGCCAGATATGGGGGCACTGTTGGCAGCCTTCCTTTGAGTGTGATGTGTGGGCATGCGTGGGGGGTGGGGAGTGGGAGGATGCTCCTGCTATCTCTGCATAGAGGCTGGGATGCTGGGAAACTTCCTACAAAACGCAAGCCAGCTCACGCACACCCACGCATTTGTATGTATTACATGCTGCCAATTGACCTACCTGTCCCTTGAGACTGTGGTTCTAAGCCATCAAGCCCAGCGACTCAGGCAGTGAAGGTGTTCAGTATTGTCTAAGATGTTCCCATGATGCTGCCCTTGCCTGCTCTCCAATGAATACCCGGATGTATTTCTAGAAATATCATCCTGCAAACCTATCACAGAAACAGTCCTGCCGTCACAAGGATAAGAAAATAATAATGTACAAATGGGTACGCATGTAGTGATGTCAGATGAATAGGTGTAGTGTATGGGAGTACACCCACATGCATGTGTAGGTTTACCAGAGGATATTGCTGTCTCATTGGCCAGAGGCTCTAGTACTGATTGTGAATAATAGTGATCTTAGAACAATATTTGTCTTTCAGTTGTTGATTTATGTCACTGAGTATAATGTCCTACAGGATCATCCATATTTCGTGGATGCATCGTTACTCTTTCACATGGTATAATATCATCATTCTTACATGTTGCGTCGTATCCCACTGTGTTTATATACTGCATTTTGTTGATTCATTCATCTGTTGAGAGGCATGTCAAGAAACTTCCTATACAAAGTCAATGGATCCCACAAAGGCTATGGAAAATGCCAGGAGAGTTACCACTTAAAGATGGCAACTTTGAATAGACGTTGTGCATGTATATGAACAGGGAGGAAGATTGTAACAGAGACCTAGCATGATATGAGAGAAAGCCGGGACATTCCACCCAGACCACGTACGGGCCCCCTTATGATGTTTTGTTTCTCTTTGCTATGGAGTCGATTCTAACTCACGGCAACCCATTTGTGTTAGAGTGGAATCGTGCTTCATAGGGTTTCCAACAACTGGTTTTTAAAAAGTAGATTGCCGGTAACATGATTCCCAAGGACAGTGTTCTTCATCCTGGTAGTACCAACTAGAGTCTTGGAAGCTCATACGCAGTCCTCTAAGGTACGACTATTGGTGTCTCCCCATCTGGAACAAAGAAGACTGATAAAAATGGAAATTCCCAAGGAAACAATTAGTCCAGTGGATAAATGGACCATGCAAACATCATTCTACCACCTTGAGACCAGAATAAATAGATGGTGCCCAGCTACTGCTACCTATTGCCCTGAAAGGGATCCCATTGGATGTCCCAAAGCCTGGAGAGAGTAGATGTAGAACAGAACTCTAGACCATAAAGACCCAAGGCTTTCTAGGCAGTTGATGGCAAGGTCACTAAGGCCATGATTCCTTGTTACCTTTCAGGTTTGGAACTGAAGTCACCAAGAGGGTGGAGTGGCTGGTAGGGTGGCAAGTGTGGCTGATGTGACTGGCTAGTGGGACTACAGTGGCTTTTCTTCTGCTGGGTGGTGTGGGTGGAACGGGGGTTTGGGATAGCTAGGAGAGGACATATTGGGTGACTTGGCCAGACTCTGATTGGCAGAGTCATTGGGGGGAGAGAGGCTAGGAGGGGTGGCAGCCAGTGTGGGAGGGAGGGCCGCAACAGGGCCTGGGTGAGGAAGAAAGGGAGCGGGCTTGTGCCTTGCTCGCAGCCAGTTGGGGGCTGCAGGGTTGTAGAGTTTGTTCCGTTAGTCACCAGCAGCGTGGAGCGAAGGGGAACCTGTTCTTTTGCTCACCGGGCAAAGGTGCCTCGGCTCTTCCTGTTGGGGCTGCCTGAAACCAGGGTGCTATTTCATGTCAGCTAGGGCGACACAGCTGCTCTCTGTCTGTTGGGGATTCAGCAAAGTTGCCTTCAGTGCATCTCATCTTGGATTGCTGCTGTCTTTGTCTCACAGGCCCATGTGGGGCTGGGTCACACGGGAGGGTTTCTCAGCTTTGTCTCTTTTCAGATCTTTTCTATCAGTTTCTTCTACTCGTTTCTTATAATTATATTTGATGCTCAGGGTTTCAGGATGGTCTTGTATCTGTTTTACCAAAGTAGACAAAATTATCTCCTGGGGGCTGTTGCTGGTGTGTGTGTGTGTGTGTGCGTGTGCGTGCGTGTGTGCAAGTGCGTGTGTGTACGCGTGTGTGCACATGTGTGTGCGTACGTGTGTGCGTGTGTGCACTCGCGTGTGTGTGCATGTGTGAGTGTGCGTGCGTGTGTGTGTGAGTGTGTGTGTGTGCGTGTGTGTGTGTGTGTGTGTGAATAAAAGCAGCTAGCTGCACTTTATCCTGGATCATGACCTATAGGATAAACATGTTTAATTGCAAGGGAGGCATTGAGGAATTTTTTTTCTTTATCTGATAAGGGAGAGATAGGCCAAAAAAATTTGGGAATCTGCTGCAGAGGGGCAGTGTGGTGTATCCAACTAAGCCACCATATTGGCCAGAAACCTCCCAAGATTAATTGATGAAGGGGCATGTCAGCTACTATTCCTACCATGCTGACACCTAAAACTCACCATCACACATCGACTTTTTTTTTTCACTCACCCAGAAATTATTGTGGAAGTGGAGTTAACAAAAATGTAATCATATTCCTACACTGCTTAAGAAGGGATGTAGAGTCATTGCTTTCCTGATTGGGGGGATGATTTTTTTTGGCCATACCCTGAAGCAGGTCTCATCTACTATCCAGGTTTGGGGACATCTTTATGTACAAAACTCACCTGTGATTTGGTCTTGAAATTGAGTGTGGGGTCACACGGAGAGGCAGCGCAGCCAAATGGGAAGCACTCAGGGAGAGGCAGCCCGGCGGTCTGACTCTGGCCCTGCTGTTGATGCTGTTGAGTGGCATGTGACTGTGTCCATTGCACAGCGGCACCAAAGATGGAAATCCCCGGGTGAGGTTTGACAGCGTGACCCTGCCTCTTTTTGCTGTTGTGAAGTGCTCCAAAATTGAGTTTCAATTCAGACTAGAGCTGACCCACCAGGCATTCTGGGCTGTAATCTCTACCAGGGCAGCTCACCAAGCTATATTCTTGTAGAACCACTGAGTGGGTTTGGAACATCAACTGCCTGATTAGCAGCCAGATGCTTAGCTATTGTACCACCAGGGTTCCTTATGTACAGCATGCATGCATTTAATATACTTGATATGTGTGTGTACACATGCATACACACCTATACATGAATACAAATACATGCTATCTCTCCTTCACTTGCTTTCTATCACACACACACATACATTATGTGAACAGACAGGTTTCTTCAACGGAATGCCTGCTCCATCACAGCCATGGTGCAGAATACAAGGTATATTTACACGTCATCCAAGTCCTTGCCCTCAAAGGGCTAATAGTCTGGAGAAGGCTATCATTAAGTTTGTATTTTCGGTCTGTTGTGATATATTCTGTAACGCACACATTTAGAACCGTCAGAAAGGCCTCCTTGCATGTTGACTAACTAAAGGAAACACTAATTGGCTAGCTGTCTCTTCTTTGAACATATGCCCTCAGATGGACATCATGGCCAAGTCCATCCTCATAAGTAATTGCCGCTTCCTACAGGCGCTGGGCAGGCAGCCAGGAACCAGGTGATTGGAATCACAGCGCCTGGCCATCGGGAGCGCTCACAGCATCAGACACATTGCTTGTGTGTTTATTTGTGGTTTTTCTTGTTTTTAAGAGAAGTTGAAATGGGCATCATTAATACCAGCAAGGTCCTAAGATCTGAAACACATTTTTCCCCCTAACGAAATTAAGGAAAAATAAGGGGAAGGTTATAGAAGTAAGATGGAGCCAAGCCACTCACTGCAAAGCATGCCATGATTTAAGACAGAGAGAGCTCCCTTTCCTGGTGGCCAAAGCAACTGGGAGACACCAATAACTATTGGTATTATTAAACCCACCCAAAATGAAAATACAGACATGTTTAGGTGAGGTACAGCATTGCTTTACACTGAAATCAGTAGAATTTCTTCCAATGAGCCTTATAAATGTCTTTTGGCCTGACCCAAGGATAGTCAGAAAACTCACAGCCATATTTTGCATGCACAAAGGGACTTCAAAAAGTGTGTCGAAGAATTCCATCCTCTTTTCATACCATTTGTGTCCCCACGTGTGTACCCTGTTGTCCGGTTGTCCTCTGACTGAAGCCGAACTCATGCATAATGGGATTGGACCCAGTGGATCCACAGGGTTTCCATGGGCTGACATTCAGAAGTAGATAACCAGGTCTTTCTTCCTAGATCGTCTGACAAAGGATCTGCATTGAGAGCTATTCCACGTCATAACAAACACTGGGCCTCCATTGACAGTTTGGGTGGGTGCTCTTTGGAATTACTAGGGATCCAACCTGGAAAAAGGCAAATTATATATGCAGTCCCGTTCTTCTCAAGGCTCTGTATAGTCTGTGATGATGCACACAGTCTAATGCCTTGGCATAGCCAATAAAACACAAGGAAATTAAGGGACCCCATCTTAAATACTTTGGACATGTCAGGAGAGACCAGTCCCTGAAAAAGGACATCCTGCTTGGTAAAATAGAGGGGCGGTGAAAAAGAGGGAGGAGCTCAGCTAGCTGGATGGACACAGTGGCTTTAACCATGGGCTCAAGCATAAGAATAATCATGAAACAGTGCAAGATCAGTCAGTGTTTCCTTCTGCTGGGCATGGGATCTCTGAGGATCCGAACTGGCTCCGTGGCACCTAACAACAGCAACAACAACAATGACAATTCAAGTAGGGCTCAAGCATCCCAGTTGCATTCAGTAAGCACTATTCCTAGATAATGATTCTTCTGTGTAATTAGAGGCTCATACAGGGGACCATAACCAATGCTGCTCTTGTTCCCAGGAATCTGTCCATCTCTAATGGCTGAGGGTCAGAGAGCCAAGGGGAACCCTGAGTTCCCGGCACCTCTGTTGCTGGTAACTTTGGACAAGGCTTTCTGGCCTCAGGCCTCATATGCCCAGGAGAGCGACCCCTGACTTACAAGATCCTTTGTATCTCAGCGATAAATAGTGAGTGGATATAGCACCCACAATTGACTTTTGGCCTAGAAAATCCTCCGGGGCAGTTCTGTCCTGATACCCAGATTTACTCTGATACCTAGTGGACTCCGTGACACTAACACCAACAGCCTCCCAGCGCTCCCAGGGCAAGACAGGGCTTGTGCTTTTGTCCTGTATGACTGTATCAAAAAGATTAGAGTAGATTAGATGATTAAGCTGCAGCTAGCATTACAGCAAAGATTTTCTGTGCTGTGTTTTCTCTCCCCCCAAAGTTCAGAAGCGTTCTCCATGGAAAGGTCTCCAGAGCCGCAGTATCCCAATGCAGATTCAAGGTCAATGGGTCTAGACCTGAGTGGGACAAGGAGTCTGTGGTCAGAGTTGAGTTACAAGAGAACAGAAGACATGCCCCGGACCAGGTGCATGGACACCTGACCCTTGGTTTGGGTTTGTTGCTGGGCTGTGGCTATATTCCCAGTTTCCTCTGTCCCAAGTGTCCCCATCAGTAAACATTGGATGGTAATAGCTGCCCTGTCTTTGTGGAGGTTGATGTGCAAAAAATAATGAAGATGAGATTGAAGATGATAATATTTGTGGAAGTATTTTATTTAGACGAAGGGTTGCGGGATGCCAAAGACATCCAAGGGGAGAACGTGCTTCCCAGTTGGCTCAAAGCATGGGCCACTCCTCTGCCTGGGCAGAGACATCAGAGACATGGAAGAGACATCTCCTCTGCCCTGGGCAGATACATCGGCTGGTCTCAGGAATATAGGAATCTCAGACCGCAGGCTGGGAGTCAGAGAATTAGAATCTCATCAAGACCCTAGAATTCTAGATAATCCTTGGGAAGATTGCCATCCCTCTTACCAAATGGCTTACATTTATTGAAAAAATAAAGGAAGTGAAACTGGGTCACAACCAAGAACCTTTCCAGTTCCAGCCAACCCCAGTGCTGGGGACAGAGCCAAGGAGTGTGGGAACAGCACAGGCCTTTGGGCACTTTGGATGTTAGATTCCCCTGGAGGAGGTGGGCTTATGTGACAGGCCAATTTCAGGTTATGATCTTCATCATGTTGGGGAAAGGTAGGGTCATGCCAGGGCACAAGGGGTGGGTAGGGTCATTGTTGCTTAGGCAACCCAGGCAGGCGTCTCTGTGGAGGTAGCATTACTTACATCCTCTTGTTCATTAATTATCCATACTATGCACACCATTAAACTGACATCTGAAAGAAGAGCGTTATCCTGTGCAAACCCCCCTTGACAGTGGCGGGAAACCCAGCACTGGATTTGCAGAGGTATCTGCCGGCCTCCATTCCATCGCAGAAGGCATCAATAAAGGGAAATACACAGAATGAGCTTGCCACTTGAAAGATAAATGTGTTGCTAGCTCTGGGACAGGGATGGGACTTCCTGACTAATTTTTGAGATGCAGGATTAGTCTGTTGGGTAAGTGGTTACTGATACCTACTGTGTGCCTGACCTGAAGTTAGGAACTGAGATGGATTGTGAGCCACCCAGGCTCTCCCTTTAGAAAAACTTACTGTACCGGGGGAAGAACTCGATAGAATTTAACATCTCTCCCAGGTAACCAATTGAAGGACAGTAGTGTTTATACAATGCTAAGGGATACCCAAAACGCCAAACCTAACTCACCGATATCAAGCCCATGCTGACCCACAGTGAACAGCCTGTGGGTTTCTGAGACTGTAACTGTTCATGGGAGTATAAAACCCAGTCATTCTTCTGAGGATCTGCTGGTGGTTTCGAACTGCCAGCCATGCACATCGTAGCCCAACACATAACCACTACACCATGGGGTCTCCCAATGGGTCAGACAGGATGAGAACAAAATATATTGACATAGCAGATCCAGGGCTTACAGCCACTTCTCCTTGGTTCACTCATGGCCATTGAAGCACAAGTAGAACAGACCTGAATTTGTATAACAGGGGTGCACCTGAATGAATGGTGACAGATGGGAAACCTTACAGGTTAAGGAGCCAATGCTCATGGAAGCAGCAGTCAAGAAATCTAACGAGGGAGTCCGTGCCTTAGGTGAATCTGCTGCATAAGACCTTTGACAATGTTGGAGAGCAAGGAAGTTACTTTGAGGGCTAAAGGGTACATGAGCCAAGTCAAGAACCCTGGTGGCGTGGTGGTTACTCATTGGACTGCTTGCTCACTGCAAGGTCAGCAGTTTGAAAGCACCACCTGATCCTTGGCAGAAAGAGGAGGCTTTCTACTCCCATAAAGATTTACAGTCTAGGAAACCAAGAGGGCAGGCTCTACCTTGTCCTGTAGGTTCATAGGGGGTCTGAATCAACTTGATGGCAGTGAGTTTGGTGGGGGTATTTTGTTTGTGTGGGTTTTTTTTTTGTTTTGGAGCCAAGTTGGGGGATTTTTTTTTTCATCGCCTCCTGGGCGCATGAAAGAGGAAGACTTAGAAGACTTAAGGCATGTGAATTATAATTTTGAAGAAGGATACCAAAGAACCAAACAAAACTGCCTTAGAGGAAGTACAACGAGGATGCTTCTAAGACGCGAGAAGGATGAGGCGTTGTCTCACATACTGTGGGCCTGCTATCAGAATAGGCCAGTCCCCAGGAAAGATCATCATGCCAGGGCAAGTGGAAGGTTGGTGACAATGAAGACCAGCCAGGAGATGGATTGCTACAGTGGCTGCCACACAGGCCGCACGCATGGCAGTGATTGTGAAGATGCTATGTGTCGCCTACTGGGAAGTGTGACCACAGACCTGCCCCACGGGGCTGCTGGTGAATGAGCAGTGAAGCACAGAGCCATTGCCCCGCCGGGGGTCCTAGGCGCCTGCGGGGACCTGTCCTTTCTGTTCCTTTGCGAAACAAAAGCACAGGGTCAGAAAAGGGAGCGGACACCCTATCCAACGCCCAGTGGAACGCGGGCGTCTTGATGTAGACTGGGAAAACACCGAACATGTCTGTTTCAGAATAGGCATCTTTATCTCCGTATCTGAATTTAAAAATTTATTGTGCCCATGTTCTGCAATCACAAGTAACCGTCTCTCCCTTTCTCCCCTCATTCTCTTGTAAATTGCAAGCGCACTATGTCATCAAAAAGCTATTAAGTGACAACTTATGAGAGCCAAAAAGTTTCCTGCAATTTGCATACATTTTCCACATTCCGAATGTTAGTGATTAAGTTCTGAGTGTGTGTGTGCACGCACGCGCGCTCCCTTAAAATAATATATTATTATTGGACACGAATATAATAGTAACTGAAATGTTGGCTCTAACAGTCATGTGCGGCATTTCCATAGTGCAGCCCAGCATATGCTTCGTTCTTCATTAAGAGATTTTAAAATAACTTGTATTTAGCAGGAATACATTATCTTTTATTCAGAATTAATTATATGCTGTTTTGTGTACCATAATTTAAAGTGCTACCCACTTCTAATATGGAAGACGCCAAAGAAACTATGGTTACAATTCATTAGAATTGGCTTGTTTCCTTCGCAATTTTGTGTGATAATGAACACACGGAGCCGAAGTGCTATTTGTTGCTTTAATCAAAAGTTACATGAAGTGCCGATAACTAACAGTTACAAATCCTTACTCTTTTTTTTTTTTTTTTTTTAAAGCACAGCATGCCTCAGGAAAGTGGGAGCAGTCGGAGGGGACTTGGTGTGGAATGATTTCTTTTGTCATTCTTAGTTGTCATCGTTTTCAGAACAAGAGTGCAGAAGGGCCACTGGAGTGAATGGGAGGGCAGGTGAAGCTTTTACAGTTGTTATGCTTTACAGGCAACCCCAAGTCCAGGGCCATGGAATACATTCAGACTCATCAATGACTCTGGAGGACACGGTAGGAGGGCCCTGGAGGCTTCCCAGGCCTGTGAGTCTTCCCAGAAGAAGAGTGCCGTATCTTTCCCCATAGGGTGGCCAGTGGATTCCAACCGCGTGGACCCTCTGGTTTGCAGCTGAGCATTTTAACCACTCAGCCCCCAGACCTCCTCATTGAAACCTGAACCCTAAAACAGAGAAATACCAAACAAACAAAACAAGCAAGTCCACTGTTAGATGGGCTTCCCGGGGCCTTCCCTCTCTTGCGGAATAAATAGTCTCATTTCTCTCCCATGGCCAATGCTTACTGACCCTCCAGGATTGGTAGGCCCAGCTCAAGACTCCTTTGAAAGACAGGGATGATGTTTGCACGGTGTTTCGATCTAGGTGTCTAGATTTGAATAACTATAAACAGACCTTTTAAAAAATGAAACCCACAGGATATATATATATATATATCTCCCTTTAGGGATGCTTCTTTGGGCTTAAGTGCAAGGAACTTTCCTTTCATGATCATTGTTGTTGTTTGTTTTGTTTTTAATGATGAGGAAAAGTATGCCTGAGCAATGAACCCCTTTCCTAGGACCCTGACTCCTAAACCTTGTTAACCCAAGGCCCTGGCTGGTTAGGGCAGGATCGTTGGTGGCATAGTGGTTACAAGTTGGGCTACTAACCTCCAGGTCAGCAGTTTGAAACCGCCAGCCACCAGGAGCAAGATGGGAGTTCTACTTTTTGTAAAGAGTTATAGTCTTGGAAACTAAGAGGCAGTTCTACCCTGACTAACAGTGTGCTGTAAGTTGGCATCAACTCGATGTCAGTGGGTTTGAGTGAGTTGTTGCCAGTGTTTCTTGGATACAACCAGTGGCAACCTTCTGGTAGCAGACGCTTCATAATTCCTAAGGGAAGGCCCATAGCATGAGCCTGAAGTCTCAGAAGAACTGTATCCTGAGCATTTCTGATCTTGAGTTGTACTCTATTGACTTCCCTATTAAACCCCATGATTGATCATGGGGAGAGGGCTGGGACCATATAAGAGCAGCATTATATGTCCCCCTACCTCAGACTTTCTGAATCTGAGAGCAGGGTGGGATCCAACAGTTTGTGCAGCCATACCCACTAAGTGATTCTAAAGTATTCTAAGATCTGAGAACAGAAGTTCTAAAGGACATGTTTTTGGCCTCCCTGTCCTTGCTGTACATCTCTACTTCTTCATGTCTCCACCCCATCACTAGCTGTGAAGGATGAGAGGGCTCTTTCTTGCAGACCACAGTCCCTTTCAGAGAATCGCGCTGACGCTGCGATTCAGACTCGACTTTAAAATCAATGGCACAGGCACATGTCTTTAAAATGGTTAGAGGTCCTACCAGGAAGGCATTGTACTCTTAAAATGCCAACACACAATGACACCAGACCTACTGGGTTTCCGACTGGATAATTGGTTCCTAAATGGAATCTAGTTGAATCCTACCTTGGTTTTGTCAATGACTCGCTGTGTGGTATTTGAGCAGGCTATGGGGCCTTTCCTTTCTCTAATTGTACTATGATGATCGCACCTTCCTTTCACAAGGCAATTTGAGCACTAAATGAGGTGCTGAATGGAAGTGCTTCGCTGAGAGCTTGATCGTGTGTGGAAGGGATGTTCTAAGACCTGTAACCATGGATATGCACTGGTGGTTTTCTGACCCTGGTTCCTCTTTTAAATTGAGATGAACTGTGGAGTCTAAAGGGGGTGGGGTCCAGCAATACAGAGTGACTTTACATAGCAGTACATCTAAGGCCTTGTTTCGGGAAGAAGACTGGACCTTACTGAAAGTTCAGCTTATAGAACCAGGTGTGTTGTTGTCGTTGTTGTTAGGTGCCCTGAAGTTGGTTCCTACTCACAGTGACCCCATGTACAACAGAAACACTGCCCGGTCCTACACCATCTTCCCAATGGTGGTTACGTTTGAGCCCGCCCACGCAGCCATGGTGTCCATCCACCTGCTGACAGCCATCCTCTTTTTTCAAAGTCCCTCGACTTTAGTCAGCATGATGTTGTTATCCAGGGACTGGGTCCCTCCTGATAATACACCCAAAGTACATGCGGTGAAGTCTTGCCATCCTCACTGCCAGGAGCATTTTGACTGTACTTCTTCCAAGACGGATTTGTGTCGTCTTCTGGCAGTCTTCGAGGTTCTTCGCTAGCGCCATAATTCCGACGTATCGTTCTTCTTTGGCCCGCCTTATTCATTTTCCAGCTTTCCCATGCATGTGAAGCAACTGAAACTACCTTGGCTTGGGTCAGGCTCATCTTAGTCGTCAAAAGGAATGACTCAAAAGATGTAGAGCATATTAAGTGCTTGATGAATGAATGTGAGTGCCTATGCCTGAGTCTAGTGTTGCCGCTCCTGTGTCTGGTGAGGGACTTCCGACCTAGGGGACTCACCTTGTAACATTCTATCAGACAATATTCTTTTGTCATTGATAGGTGGTTTGTGGACTGGATTGTAGAAGCAGACCTCCAGGCATTTCATTCTATCTTATCTTTGTCTAGATGCCCCGCTGACACTTGTCCACCAGGGATAGTCCTGTTGGTATTTGACATCCTGGTGGCAGAGTTTTCAGAATGCCAGCAATACCCAAGTCACAATAGTACACAGAAGCGGACAAATGGGTGGCGGGATTCTACTAGTACGTAAGCTCTTTGCTTAATACCTCTGATGGCGCATGAGAACCATCTATCGATAGCATTGAATTGGGCTGGGACCCTGGCCTCCGAGAGGTGGAGTAAATTGACTAAGTTGAGCCAGGGGGAGATGCATTAGCTGATCTGACTCCAGTGTGTGTATGCAGGTGGTCAGGGGAGATCAGTCCTTGGAGAAGGACATCATGTTTGGCAAAGTATGGGGCCAGCAAGGAAGAGGAAGGCCCTCAAGAGACATTGCCATGGTGGCTGCATCGATGGGCTCAAATGTAGGAACAATTTTGAGGATGGCGCAGGACCGGACAGTGTTTCATTCTATTGTACATCGGGTCACTGTGCGTCACAACTGACTCTGCGGCACCTCATCACAACCCCAAACCCGGATACTCTGCATTGCAGCTGTGACCTCTGTGCAGACATTGGCTGATCGTCTCTACTTGCTGTGAAGTCTGTTCCCACTCATGGCATGCTGGCCTGGTGCAGAGGAGAACTTCTCCATTGGATTTTCTTGGTTGTGAGCTTCGTGGCTGGGGCCTTGGTGATGTAGTTGGGTAAGTGTTTGGCTGCTGACTGCAAGTTAACAGTTCAACTCCACCAGCTACTCAAAGGGTCTTCTGGCGAGTGTGAATGTGGTCTCTTCACGCCCGTGTCCAAACCCTGTTCAGCATCTGTTTCTCCCGAGCTGTCTCTGCCCACGACTAGGGGCCAGCTCATCTTTGCTCCACAGTGATGCCAGGCTCTCAGTCTTTTTCTCTGCACCTGGCTGATCTGGGTAAAACATGAGCTTCCTAGATAGTCTGGCAGAGAGCTCAGATGGGCTGGCACTGGAAGGGTGTCAGGAATTTCACCTGGCAAAGCCTAGGAAGGCAAACGCTCTCAAGAGGGATAGAAGAGGACAAAAGGCTCAATGGTTACTCCCTTGGGCCTTGGTCCAGGTGGGAAGGAGAGAGACAAATGGGTGAGCGGTGAATGAACTTGTGAAGCAGCAATGCTGGCCAAGTAACTGCACAGAGCTTGTCCCCTGTGAGCGTCATGTGCAGCTTCTGTCCCCCTTGGTCCCTGCTCCTCAAGCCTGTGATTCAGATGCTGTTGGGCTCCCCCTGCATCTCTTCACTGTCCAAACTACAAATGTCATGGACGTTTGCCACCCCAGTCGATTTGAGGGCACACTAGTATACCGTGTAGCCGTTTGTCGTTGTGTTTGATTTCGGAATATATGCAAAGTGAAATGCTTTGAGTACCCTGTTACCTGCCTAGAGTTTGGAGAACACCACAAAATACTGAGCTGCTCTGCGGGGTGTGTGGGCATAACGGGTAACCTTTTGCTTTGGTAAACATCCAAGGTCATGCCGCATTGGAAAAGGTCCCGTTGCTGTGCAAGGTGCCCTGGTGGCACATAGTTAAACGCTCAGCTGCTAACTCAAGGTGGATGGTTCAAACTCATGCCCATCCAAAAATCTGGTTCTGTGGAGATGTACAGCCTAGAGAGAGCTATAGAACAGTTAGGGTCCCTATGAGCTGGAACCAACTGGATGGAGCGCAACAAGAATGCATGGTGTTCAATAACAGGCACTATCCACTGACCCTCTGCCGAGAGATGTACCCCTGATACCCCAACACATTCCTACGGCATTATAAAAAGATGTGGTGTGATAGATAATTTAAGTATTGAAGGTGAAGGTTGGAATTTTGTGGAGACATACATGAGGAGGCTGCAAATCATGTGTGGAACAGATGATAATGGGGGTTTCCTATGAGGGTCTTACAGCCCTCCATGTATATGCCTACATATGCCTCCCAAGATCCAGTATTAAATAAGTTCAATATATATATAATTATAAATGTGTGCATTTAAACATATATAAACCAGTGATTTGAGGGTGTGTGTGTGTGTGTGTGTGTGTGTGTGTGTGTTTCTTTTCCCTAAGAAAACATCCTCCCATCTAATTCCAGAAAGACTGAGTGAGGGAACTGAGAGGAGGCTGGAGGTACAAAGATGAGGTAGTTAGTTTATTGTGCCAGCCTGGCCGATAAACACATGTGGGATTAATTGAAGGGCGGAGAGATGAATGGCTTGGCAAGTCTCACCTATCTTGTCTCTCGCTCTTTGATCATTGGACCAGTGTGCGGCTGCCTTGTTTGTTCTGTGTCTCAATTTGCAAGCTACACTACCTGTGGGACACCTAACCTGTGAACTGTGTCGCTATAATTTGAGGTCTCTTTTAGACCACACAATTGGAATTTACATCTTCTGAGCTGGGGACTGACTGTAAGTGACCTGGCTGACTGTTGGTGACTGGTGACCTGCCTTGCTGTTTGCTGCCTGTGCTGGGATAGCCTGGATCTCTGTACAGAGGACTACCTGGCGGCCCTCAAGACTTGAAGGACTGCCAGTGTCTCACAAATCTGTCACGGGAGTGATTTGCACTGAGCCATTTGTACTGCTTTATAATTTAACTGTTCATTTCTTGAATTATCTATCTATCTCTATATATAATTTAACAGTTTATTTCTTGTGTTATCTATCTATCTATCTATATAAATATATATAATTATTAGCAATCTGGTTTTGTCTCTCTAGAGACCCCTGTCTAACACAAAAGAGGAGTCGAGTCTTCCATCTTCCCTGAGCAGGAGGACTCTTGGTGCCTCAGGGAGGCAGTTATGGAAGGATAATCATAAAAGGGGGAAAGAATCATAGTGAAAACCAGAGATACCAGAAGTCACCAGTTTTGTCACTTCCCAAATATCATAAGCAGCATGACGACTACAGCAGGAACTTAGGATGACATCAAAATAAATGTGACCGGCAGAGATGGGTTCATATCTGAATAAACAAAGACCTCTTGCTCTTTATCTAACATACACACATACATATGCATGTGTGTATAGATATGAACACACACGTGCATATACATGTATAAGTGAGCACACGTGTGCATGTATGTGGGCATATACATGTGCACATATATTTACACATCTATCTGATATCATTGTCATGGAGGGGTGACGATGCACCGAGCTATGTAATTCCCAGGAAACCAGGGAACGAGCGAACACAGGCACACAGTCTCCCGAAGAATCCAAACAGGTTAGTAGTCACAGAGAAATGCAGTCTGCAGTGTGCATTCCCCTCCTCACGTTGACAGTGTGTGTGTGCACCTGCGGGTGTAGGGAAGGCTCGTTGACAGTGTGTGTGTGTGTGTGTGTGCACCTGCGGGTGTAGGGAAGGCTCGTTGACAGTGTGTGTGTGTGTGTGTGCATCTGCGGGTGTAGGGAAGGCTCGTTGACAGTGTGTGTGTGTCTGAGGGTGTAGGGAAGGCTCTGCATGTCATGCAGGGCTGAGGGACGTCTCATGGGCATTCAGTTAGGAAGCTGGTGGGTGGGTAAATGAAAACATCTTTTCCGGGGATCATTGGAAATTTGTACTCAGAGGTTTACAATCGGACGGCTTTGCCCCAGTCCCTCCACTCTGGGCATCTGTTATAAGAGAGTAAGCAGGTTTGTGGACGGAGATTAATGCACAATGAAGTTGGCTTCGTTGTTATGGATAATAGGACAAATGGAAAGAGACCGCCGAGCAGCCCCATCCTGCGGTACGGGGTGAAGGGGGGGGTAGTGAATGGTCAGGTAAGGTGTTGTGCATCATGACAGGCAATTATATAGTCTTTAGGTACTGCATTTCCAAATAGTGCATGAAACTATTACTAAGCTTGGAAACAAAGAACAGGTGGATCACACAGCTGGCACAGATGGCTAGGTGCTTGACTCCTGCCTTAAAGATAGGGGGTTCAGGTCCACCCTTCCCATCCTCCGAGCACACACTCGTGATTAAGTGGGAATCATAGGCGAGAAAGAGAGTGTTCTCTGCCTCCTGGAAACACAGAGAATAAATAGGCAGAGGGGTGGCAATTATTTTTGTGCTCATACCCTTTCCAACCTTTGAATATTAACAATGCATTGGCCATAAAGGAAATCTCATAAATCAAGTCCAAGCATGTTCTGGAGCAGCATCGTGCAGTGTGAAAGGAGAACCAGACGAAAGAAAGTGTGAGATTGCCCAGAAGTGGATCAGTTTGTCCTGCTTGATAAACCAAGTCGAGAAACCTGGAGAGCAGAGAAGGGTTTTGAAGATTGAGGTATCATTGCCGGTGGATGTTGGACCATCCAGAGCCTGGGCTGGCTAAATGACAGGGACGTCCACGTCCCTGGACTGTTGGAGACAGGACACTGATCCTTGTGGGAAGGGGCCTGGACTCTGAAAATTGAGGGACTCAGGAAGCCAGAGAGGCTCCAAGCTTGGTAGAGTTTTCCATTCCCGACATTGAAGCATCAAGACCTCATGACAGGGCTGAGGAGACTCACAGCTGAGTGTTTATTGGAAACACACATGCACACACACACACACACACACACGCACGAGAGAGAGAGAGAGAGAGAGAGAGAGAGAGAGAGAGAGAGAGAGAGAGAGAGAATATATAAATAGAAATACACAAAAAGTTGAAAACATTTTGAAGAAAAAATTGTAAAAGCCTCCATTTCTTTTTCAGGGATAAAATCCGAAGCACACCATAGTTGAGGAAAAACAATTCAGTTAAAAATACTATCTACTTCTCCTTCTCATCATTCAAGTCTTCCCAGGCTTGCAGAATGACAGGTTGGAGCAACATTTCCTGATCAGACTTCCAGCACTTCATAGGTCCCCAAACTTATGTGGCCTAACACCCCTTTTCCGAAAACCTAAAGTTATTCAGCACCCCATGGCAATTAAGAACTTTTGTCTTGTAGCCTGTACATTCCAGGATCAAGTAGAGGTATCTGCTCTAGCAGACCCTTTGGCTCTGACCAGCACCCTTTAGAGAGCACAGTATCAGTCACTTTGGGAAACACTGCTTTTTATAAAAGCTATTCTGCACTTCCAGCTATCCTTATTAATGCTGATTTCATTGATAAACCCCATGAAATGAGACCCACTGTCTCACCAGCCCCTGATTATCTGCAGTACGGACTTATTAAATTGTTGCGGCCTGAATGATAGGTACCCCTGTACCTTAATGGCTTTGTCAACGCGGGTCCAGTTGCCATTTTGTTTTCTTTTGTTTTGACTCCTCATGACTCCCCCTTGGAGCCCTGGTGGCATCGTGGGTTACTTGCTGGGCTGCTACCGGCAAGGTTAGCTGTTTGAAACCACCAGGGGCTACCCAGGAGAAAGAGGAGACTTTCTACTCCGGTAAAGATCTAGTCAGTTCTCGCCTGTCCTGTAGGGTTGCTATGAATTGGAAATAGCTTGGTGGCAGTGAATTCGGGTTGCTTGGCTTGAATGACTCCCGTGGCCCGTGGTTGGTGGTGATGTTCCTTTTCATATGCATCTGCTTTACTTTGAAAGTGTGAGGGAGATGGGAATTGAAGAACAAATGCAGGACAAGGTGCTATTGCGCATTTGGCATGCTCTGAAATCCGTGGTTCTCAATCTTCCTAATGGCGCGACCCTTGCATATAGTTCCTCATGTTGCGGCGACACCCCCCCCATCATAAAATTATTTTCATTGCTACTTCATAACTGTGTAATTTTGCTATTGTTAAGGATCAGGCAACCCCTGTGAAAGGGTCGTTTGACCCCCAAAAGGGTCTCACCCCCCAGGTTGAGAACTGCTGCTCTAAAAGATTAGTGGGGCAACTCGGAAGAAAAATGAGGAGAGCTGCTTCCAAAAGGGTGTTGTTATTGGGGGGCCTTCTAGTCCAGTCACATCAAAGCAGCTCCATGGGGCAGTCTCCTCGGGTTTTCATGACTGCCATCTCTGGAAGCCAGGTGTTTCTCCTGAGTAGTAACTGGGTGGATTCGAACTACCAGTCTTTTGAGATTGCAGCTCAGTGATTAACCTCTGAGCCAACAAAAAGCCCTATGAAGGGCAGTTCCACTCTTCAACCCTTTGGGTTCCCTGAAGTCAGAGGGGGCGTGAAAGCTCCGGGTTTGGTTAACCGGGGCTTAAAGCCCAGACGCAGCCAGGGTCCCTGTTTATCTCCGATGGAGTTTGTTCCCCATGCTTCACGTGGACATGAGGATCTGGAGGGCTCCTGGCTGGCTGCTGATCCCAGGATCCTGCCACAGGAAGCTCTTTCTACCTCCCTTGTGAGATTTAATGCAGAACACAGCAGAAAAGCAGTTGCTGATAAACGCTGCATGGTTTATTGATTAACCTATTAGATTGGGATTCATTTTATTTTGAGAGTGATAGCACCGTTCTATAACGTCTCTGGAAGAAGAGTCAGCAGCTTCCAGTGGGCAGGAGGGGGGATTCACGTAACTATGTTTAATGTGGGGCAGGGGTCTCTGCGTGCCTCTGTTGGGGGAATGTTCTTGTTGGGCAGGGTCCAGTGAAGTCCACCCCATAGCTACCACTCGTGCGACAGAGCGATGCATGTTTCATCTTTATAGAAGCAAAAGGGCCAAGTCGTTTTCTCCAGAGAGGCTGCTGGGTTTGACCATTGCGCTTTGGGTGGGCATAGCAGCTGAGGGCTTGCCAGTGGCCCCAACAGAGCCCCTCTCTTTTGGGAGAGTTGTGTAGAGCATAGACTTGTCTGCACCGATATCCTGCTGTCCTTGGATGTTAAAAATGTGCCACCAGGAACAGGTGTGTACTGCAAAACTCTAGCTGAAGGCAGAGGGTTTTCAGCTCCCTCCATGCATGCATATGTACTCCCCAGGGGCCAGGAATTGCTTTTCCAAGCATCAAACAGCAGGATGAGGGCTACATAGGACAGTCTCCCAAGCAAATAGCATCAGGGATTTGGCTCTCCAGACAGGACCAGTGTCGGGAAGACTTCATTGCTATTCCTATGCTCCCAGAATATAGAAGAGACACTTTCCAGTCAGATAGACGGACCATGCCTGGGTTTGGATTTGTGAGTAGTGTGACGTGAGACACAGAGGAGCAAGTGATTAAGCCAATCCAAAGCCATTGCCAGGGACTCCATTCCAATTCATAGTAACCCTTTAGGACAGGGGAGACCTGCCCAGTCTGTATGTATGCTTCAGAGAAGCCAACAGCCACAACTGTGTCCTGTGCAACTTCTGGTGTGTTTGAACGGTTAAGCTTTTGGTGAGCAGTCAAGGGCTTTAACCATTGTGACACCAGGGCGCCTTGAAGCCAGTGCTCATCGACTAAGAATGAAGAAGGGGCGGGGGATATCATTGCCACCTTCAGCACCTGAAACATCTGGCTTGATGGCTCTCTTTCCGTGAATGCAGTCAGTGGGGTGGTGAGCAAGGCGGCATTCAACTGCAAACCAAAGCCACACGCGCCGTGGTCATGTCGATGCCGACTCATAGCGACCTTGTAGGGCAGAGCAGAACTGCCCTGTGGGTTTCGGTTCGTCTTCACCGGAGTAGAAAGCCACATCTTTCTCTCACGGAGCTGACACACAGTCTGGGAGACTAACAGAGGAGCAAACTGGCTCCCGTGAAGCCACACAGCCCCTCCATATGTGCGAAGGGGGCCTGGCGGCTTAGTGGTTGCGCACTGGGCTGCCGACTTCCAGGTCAGCCCTTGGAAAACCACGGGCCTCCAAGAGGAGAAAGAAGCCACATCCGGGGCCCTTTTGTGGCGCTCCTTTAGCCTGTGACGGCCGAGGACTTCCTCCGTGATGGTCCTGTTTATCTGTCTTAGGGTTCTCAGACCCCACAAGTCGGTTGTCTTGGTTGGGAAGGAGTTCGGATCCTTAGTGGGTGAGTTGGAGCGTTTGCTGATTTTTGTCTGCCCTCCCCCTCTTCTCAGCCCCCCTGGCGTTTTTGGCGCCCGGTGGCCGCTTGCTTTTCTCACTGGACCGGGTGTGTGCTCGCTCCGGTTAGCATCCACGAGCTTCATGCCGCGGGGTCTCACTCGTCCGTGTAGCGCCCACTGGCCGCCTTCCGGAGCTGAAGACAGACCGCGCACACACGCGCGCATGCGCGCACGCAGCCACGTACGCAGGCACGTAATCACGTACGCACGTACGCACGCACTCACGCAGGCACGTACGCACGCACGCACGCACGCATCTCACGAGCTGCTTGCTGCCCGGGGCCCTCAGGTTCTTCAGTCTGTTGTCGCATATTATCCCCGGGGAGTCTTGGCGTTTCACAGACAGGTGGGACCTGCAAGGCCGTGCCTCCAAGCACTAGAGGTTCGGAGGGAGAAAGGCCTGGCAATCGCAGGCCGTAACCGGCTACAGCCAAGAACACCCCGTGGGGCAATTCCATGGTGACACACCGGGATCCTACGGGCTAGAATCGCCATGATGGGGCCCGGAACAAAACAACCATGGCCAGTGGAGATGCCGGTGTCCACGTTCCTCAGGGGCGAGAACTGGCCCGGAGGGAGAGCCAGTGACCTGCAGGGGATCCTGAACTGGAGCGAAAGAGTCAAAGGTTAGCCTTGCCGTTGTCCTTCTCTGTGGCCTTTGCCCTTCGAGATCACCGTGTAATGGAAGCTGTGTGGAGAGGGGCTCGGGCTTGGACTTCTTGCTTGGTAAAGTGGAGGGGCAGTAACACAGGAGAAGCCCTTCAAGGAGATGGATGGACAAGGTGCCTCAAGGAGATGGATGGACAAGGTGCCTGCAGCAAGGGGCCTGGGAATAATTGTGGGGATGCCGCAGGACCAGACAGTGTTTCATTCTGATGTGCGTAGGGGGTCTCTGTGGATCAGAACACCAGACAACATCAAACGTGATCCTGAAGGTTGGTTGTGGAAGAAAGGCCTGGTGACCTGATTTCTTAAATTTACAGCCAGGACTCTGAGCAGTTCTGCCCTGGGACTCTCAGGAGTCAGCAGGCATTGGAAAGGACTGGGCAGTAGCCTGCTTCTCCAGGTGTCCAGAACACTCACCGACAGCTAGGTAGGTGGCTGGTGGTTCCGATTTTCCCAGGAGTGTGTTGGCAGAAAGGCTGGGCAAATGGCTTCGGAAAGATTACAGCCTTCAAACCCCTCTCACACGCTCACCGCTCTACCCTGAAACATGAGGGGTCGGCACGGTCGGAATCAACTCCAAGGTGACTTTTATCTTCCCCTCCGGCTGTTGGGAGAGGTACTTAGACCTTCTGAGCTTCAGCTGCCCCTGAAGGGGATGACGCAGCTGCTCTTGCTAAGTGTCTTTAGACCAAGAGCATCACGCCCTCCCGGGATGGGTTGGCTCAAAGGGCTCCATGGTCTTCCTTCTCTCCAGCCCTTGAGCCCTTGCCTGTCGTTCAGGATAGCTGCTCCAGCAGGGCCCAGCAGCTCCCCAGCCCGAGCGAGAGGGGTTGCTTGTCTGTCTGCATCATTCCTGTGAGCAGCTAAAGAACAAGCACAGACAGACAGGCCTTTCAAGCTGAGATGCAGGCATTGGAAGAGGGGCTCGCAGGAAATAAATCAAAGGAAATTGTCAAGAATTGGTACAAATGCTATTTGAGCTTAACAAGTGCTGGAGTGAGGAGGCAGGATTGGTGCTCTCGCCTGAGACACAATTACTGCGCCTCACGGGCCGCGCCGGCAAAGGCAAAACCCTCTTAGCCTCTGCTACCAGGCACTCACAGCACTGCCCATCGACTGAGCATGAGACACAGGTCAACAGCACCGCTTGCTTCCTGGTAGCACAGTGGATTATACCTTGGGCGGCTAATCACAAGGTCAGCAGTTATAAACTGCCTGCTGCTCTGTAGGAAAGAGATGAGACTCTGCCCATTGTAACAGAGTGACAGTCTTGGAAACCTACAGGGGCAGTTCTGCCCTGTCCTATAGTGTCTCTATGGCGTGCAGTCAACTCATTGGCAATGAGTCGGTTGCCATGTGAAGAGTCCTGGTGGCGTAGTTGGATACCTACTGGGCGGCTAACCACAAAGTCAGCAGTTCAAACCCATCAGCCGCTCTATGGGAGAAAGATGAGACTTTGTACTCCTGTAAAGAGTTACAGTCTCAGAAACTCACAGATGCCGTCCTCTGCCCTATAAGGTTGCTATGAATAGAATCAGTCAGATGGCAGTGAGCTACTATGATGTTTCCTTTGAGAGAGTCGCTTTGTATGGATGCACCAGGTACTGGATTACGTGTCTGGTCTTCACCTTTCTGCCTGCCCCAGGAAGACTGACTTATTCCCTGAATACCATATCGATCGCACTGTTGTCCATTGCTGGTCAGCTGGCTCCCAGCCCATGTGATCCTGGGCACCCAGGGAGGACAGGCTACCCCGTCCCGTCCAGTGCTCTCAGTCACCGAGCGGACCATTGAGGTCTGTAGGGTTTCATTGTCTGACTTTGGGACGAAGAGCACCAGGCCTTTATTCCTGGTCCACACTCAACCTGGAACCTCTTAGCAGCATACTGGCCTCCATTGACAAGTGGGTGTTGGCTGCGCACGTGGTGCCTTCTCCGGGGATCGAACTGAAGCTTCTTGCTTGGAAGGTAAGGATTTTAACCAGTGACCCCTGCCCCTCATTTTTGAGTTGAGAGCTTCTTCAGAGAGGGTCAGTAACTCCTCCACAGTCACACAGCCTTTGTGAGAGAGCTGGGTGGGAACCAGAGCCAGCCTGACAGGAGGTCCTGTGTGGATGCTTTCCCAGAGCTCCTGCCCCACCCTCTCTCAGAGGAGATTAATTGGCAGGGCCCTGACTGACTTGAGGTGGCTTCTCCTGCAGTGCTTTGTTGGCTGGCCTATGAAAGCCAGCAAGTCTCAGATCCTGGCCGAAGGATCACCATAAATCCTGTCGAGACAGAGAAGTCCCTCGGGGGCAGGACTCTTTGCAGTGGCCCACAGCCTTGCACATGGAGGTCGGGACTGGGACAGGCCGCAGCAGTGCTTGGGTGAAAGCCCAGGGCCTGCCTTACATGAGCTCGGGCACAGCCCAGCCCCCGAACTGGCCTTGACGGGAAGCATTTCCTCCCACCACGTGTGGAGGCCGGGGAAGGACGCGAGGGCAGCGCTGTCTGGGGTGTGATATTCTGTTCTTATCGCTGTGAAAAAGAGGGGCATGACCACTAGCCATCTCTCTCCCTCCTCTTGCCCCATCACTGTATTTGAACTAGGCTGGCTGGCCAGTCTGGCAGTGCAGTCCCCTGGTGGCTGAGGTGGCGAGGTAGCCAGTGCCACCAGCTTCAGCTGCTGTAGGAGCGGGCTGCTCATATTTGCTAGAACCAGGAGTCCTGGTTGAGCAGTGGGGGGTGGCTGCTGACTCAGAAGTCTGTGGTTCAAACCTACGGAGCCTGGAAGAAAACCCCACATAGTCACAGCTGGAAAATCCAACAGAGCAGTTCTGGTCTGTCACACAGGGTAACTGGGCATCAGAACTGCACTGGATGGGCCTGACTAAACCAGTAACAACAGCCTGTGCCTGTCCGACACAGTGCTGGCTGGTGGAGAGAGCGAGATGTGTGGGAGAGGGAAAGTCTGTGTGTGTGTGTGTGTGTGTGTGTGTGTGTGTGTGTGTGTGTCCGTCCGTCCGTCCTGAGGACATATCGTTTTATTGAAAGTGTTAACCATGGTGTTCATGCACAGATGAAGATAACTTAATATTTTCCTTAAGAGTTACTGGTTATTATTCTGGATCATGCATGGGTTACTCGTTGGGTTGCTAACTGCAAAATCAGCAGTTCAAATCGGCAAGCTGATCTGAGGGGCAAAACAGCGCTTCCTAGTCTCGTTAAGACTTACAACCTTGGAAAGTAAAAGGCACAGTTCGACCATGTCCTACAGGGTCACTGCGAATCGGAATCGATTCAATGGCACAGAGAGAGAGAGAGAGAGAGAGAGAGAGAGAGAGAGAGAGAGAGAGAGAGAGAGAGAGAGAGAGAGAGAGAGATACACAGAGATAGGGAGCACTTGGATTCCACAAATGGTTAACTTGCTTGGCTCCTAATGGGAAGGACAGTGGTTCCAGTCAGTCCAGAAGCACTGCAGGGAAAAGACCTGGCAATGTATTTCCTAAAAAGCAGTCATGGAAGAGCCCACAGTTCTACTTGGACACATGGGGACCCTGTGAGCTGGAAACAGCTGGTGAACACTGGCTTTATCAAGGAAAACACCACCTCCAACTCCGTCTGTATTGTTAACTCAAGCCGCCCCTCTGCCTCTTTGTTCACGTGTTTCCATTTTTCTCCTCTCTTCTGCTCCTTCTCCCCCTTCTTCCATTCCCTTGTCTCTCGGTGCCCCCCTCTCCCCCTCTCTTCTCACTCTCATCTGAATGTTGTTTGTTATCCAAACCAAACAGTGAACCCACTGCTAATGAGTCCATGCCTACTCACAGCCACCCTATAGGACAGGGCAGCACTGCCCAGGTGGGCTTCAGAGACTAATTCTTTCCTGCAGTAGAAAGCTGGGTCTTTACGCAGCAGCTGAGGGTCTCTGAACTGCTGACCTTGCAGCTCCCAGCCCAGAGCAGTGCTTAAAAGCATTTAAAATTTTTTTTAGTGTTTGCAAGAAGTCAGGCATTCATTTGGGTGCCATCCACACGTGTCTGAACTGTGTCCCAGCAGCCATCCCGTCCGCTGGAGCACCTTCCACAGAGGAAGTCAGGTTTGGAGAGGCTGGGTCACTTGCCTGTGGCGACACAGCTAGTAGGTGATAGGGCCTGCATGTGAGCCCTGGAGTTTTACTCAAGGGCAAGTGGAGGGCAGCGGAGTTGGGCTTATTGATCTGGGCAGGTTCTGTTACTGTCATCCATAGCTGGTGCCTTTTGGAGCCAGGGCGTATTTGCAGTGCAAACAAGCCCAGCTCTTCCTCTGTGGCTCCTCTCCCCCTGGCCCAGGCCTTGGTACTCAGGCAGAAGACCTAGGGGCACAGAAAGTCAGATGAACTCCCGGGAGGGCGGTCACGGGGAGTCGATGGGTGTTTGCTCTGTCCTGTTTGTTTGATTTAGAACCAAACCACGCATGTTCCCTGCCTCTGGGTCCAAGGACTTAGCCACAGGTTGAGCTGCAGTGGCGGCTCCCATTAATAAGGAAAGAGGCGCCAAGTGATAGGAAGACAACAGGGGCACAGAAGCAACATACCAAAACGAGGCTCCGGGATTACTCTGCCCTCCTTGGCGGCCCCAGAGTCAGTCACCTCCCAGGCCAGGCTCCCCAACCCCCCCACCCCTCCCCCACCCCCACACTGCCTAGTGCCCAGGAGTACCACTGCCTGCAGGATGTCAGCCCACTGCCCAGACCTGGTGCATCAGAACCACAGTTTGAATGAGGCGCCCGGGGACTGGAGCCGGGGGCAGGGGGTTAGCAGGGATGAAAACAGCTTTGAGGAATGCTGGGGAATGGGTGTGGGTGGGATGACAGTCACTCGCCCCCAGGCCCAGAGTCTTAGGATTTTAGCCAAATGCAGGAAGGTAGTGACCTGCGTGGTACAGGGCGGCCTCAGACCCTGGGACTGGATTCCAGGCCTTCACCCGAAAACGAGGTTCGCCCTACAGCGAGTCACGGGATTCTCCTGCGGCTTCCCAGGGTGTATGCACTTTCCGTGGATCCCCTCGGTGGCCTGTGGGGTGTGCAGTGGCAGGGTTGCCACGTGAGCTGTAGGGGGAACTTGAGCAACCTGGGTCATGGACACGAGCGAGCCCGAGCCCATACTGTTGGGAGCGTGGCCACTCAGTGTGGCCTTTGCCTTGAACTTAATTGCTGTGCACCCCAGTGTGCCAGGAAGGCGATGGGTGACAGTGACTGCCACAAATCCACTTGCACATGTAGGTTAAGCCTCCATTGATTTAATTCTGGCCATTAACCAAGAATGCGCATAGTCTGCCCTTAGGCAGCGTGGGTTGGAGAGTGGATTACCTGAACTACTCTCTGGCCAGCCCAGGGAAGGGCAGTCTCCTAGGACCCAGAGGCAGGGAACGTGCGTGGTTTTGGTTTTGTTCTAAGTCAAACAAGCTGATGTGTCCCTGATGGACATCACCGTACTGGGAACTGTACGGGGGGGGGGGGGTCACATTGTCAGGAGTTAAGCCCTATCAATTTTCCTTGCCTGCCTTGGTTGGGGGGCCCTGGGCAGATCTTGTAAGCTCTTCTGATATAATGTGTGTGTCCTAATTATGGCCCTATTCCTACGCCTGCAACTGTGATGCATTGATCTGCCACCGATCGTGAATTTGTTCCATGCCTCTTTGACTAGTGTCCCCACTTTGAACCCTCAACCGCGGGTTTGACCTTGTGCTAGTGGCCTCCCTCAGCGGGATGATGTGGCTGTGTCTCTGTGTTGGTCTTTGTCTCTTTCGACATTCCATGAACGTTCTGTTTAAGTTATATGTGAGATTGGGGTCTCTATTGCAACCCCCAAACGCCACAAGCCTTACGTTTGGTTTGTTTTGTTTTAAACAGTTTTGCTGACCCTTCATCCACATAGCATCCGTATCATAGCCACAGGCAAGGGACGCAGACAGCTTGGCCATCAGATAGAGATTATTGTAAACTCGACTGTGGTGGATTGAACCATGGTATCATATGAACATATGATGCATGGGTTCAGTTGACCTCCCTCTGGACCCAACCTGAATTTGTTCTAGGCTTAAATATTTCTTGCTTGTTCCATTGCATACATTTCTTCTCTGGCTTTGAAAAATGTTGCTGGTGGTCTTTTCTTACGTATGCTTTATTTTTATCTCTATAGTATTATTTTTCCTTCTGTTTCATAAGTTTGTTTTTTAAAAGAAGCAGAGTCTGTGACACATAGTTCAGGGAAGCACAGTACATTGTGCCTCTGTTTAAAGTAACATTTACATTATAATATTTATTAAGAAATGTACGGAGACACCCTGTGGCCCTGGCCCCCAGGGAGGCAGGGGGGAACTGGGGCAAGGGCTTTAGTTTTCATTCGGTTTCTCTGAATGGTCCCCATTTTCAGTACGTGAAATCCCATGGCACTGTGTGAGCTTTGATTTTGTCTCCACATCTATATATTTCTGGATGTCCAAGAACAGTGATTCAAAACCAAAATCCAAACTCCCCATCGTTGAATTTTTGCAGCTCACAGAGACTCTGTAGGCCACAGTAGCACCACCTCTGTGGCTTTCCAAGACTTCAGATCTTTGTAGGAGTAGAAAATCTCATCTTCATAGGTGTAGAAAAAAATCTCTTCTTTTGCCCTTCAGATGGGCTGGTGGATTTGAACTGCTAACCTTTCGGTGGGCAGCTCAATATGTGACCTGCTAATGCCACTAGAGCTACCAAGGATGTAGCATGACAACTGGCACATTTAAGCTCTAAGTTCAGTTGGGCCAGTCTAAGAAGAGCATGCTCAGATCCCTGGTGTTGCCGACACTGGGATTCCATGAGGACAGTAGTAAGACTCCAAACCAGAACTGAGCTCACTGGCCCCACGGGCTCCATTACGACGCACAGCAGCCCTGCGGCGCCTGTGGGGTTTGGAGACTGTAACTACGGGAGGAAGAGCCTCGCTCTTCTCTGAAGAGCAACTGGTGGTTTCTAAACTGCGGGTTTCCGACTCATGACCAACCCACTATGCCCCAGGCCGAGTGTAGATCCCAATTCTTTATCTGCATTTTAGAGGCAGGGATACAGAGCTGATTTTGGCTTTTTTTTCCAAAGGGTAGGTAATTTATGTGTGGTTAAAGGCAAGGATGGCCAAACTCTGTCTCATGTACTCAGGAGAGACCAGTCCCTGGAGAAGGGCATCTTGCTTGGTGAAGTGGTAGAAGCATGAAAAGGAGGGAGCCCCTCCATCGCAGGGATTACCAGGGCGGCGGCAACAGAGGGCTCAAATATAAGAACAGCTGCGGATGGATGGCTCAGGGCCGCCAGTGCTGTGGCCTGTTGTCCATGGGGTCGCTAGGAGTGGAAACCGACTTGCTGACACAACGACAGCAGACAAGGGTACCTGGAAGAGGTGACACTCAAGCCCAGAGACCCTTGCCCCAGGGCCAACACCCTCTGAACCCCGTCCAGTTTTTCTTGAGATGAATCTGACTCCAGGGGACCCCCAGCATGTCGGAGCAGACCTGCCAGTTTTCGGTAGCTGAATCTACACGTACACAGCAGGTCTTCCTTCTGACGCGCCTCAGGGTGGATTCCGACCTCCGACCTCTGACCTGTCCTTTAGGAGCAGAGCACACCACCCAGGGACTTGCACCACTCAGGGGCTCCTCCCTCTTTTCTCCCGCCTCACTCACACACGTAAAGGTTGGGAGTTCAGACCCACTGAGGGGCTCACGGAAGAAAGGGGTGGTGAGTTTCATCCCTGAGGGTGGTGGCCCAGAAAGTCCCTTGGAGCGGGTTCGACTCGGTCATGCCCCTGGCCCCGCCATACGCAGGAACCAAGTCAGTTAGGATGGATGTGGTGCCGCTTGTGATGGCATCCACGTGTGCCTCCCACCTGCCCCGGAGCCCAGGCTTCCTCCGTGGTCCTTCCCCCTGGGGGTGGGGGTCAGGCTGCCTCCAGCCGCCTCTGGGGAGAGTCTGCACCTTTCTCTCTCTTCATGTCCAAATACTCTCCCAGACGATGCACCCAGAGTCTCCTGGGAAGGGGAAGCGTCCCTCCCTTTAACAAAGACCCATCATGATTGGACAGCCATTTTCTTAATTGGGGAGGGGGATGGTTAGGTCCTGCTGTGTGAACACCCGGCTCTGCAGTGGGGGTGGGCTTGCTGATGAACCCCACTTGCCTGTCCCTGTGTGCCATGCACCCACTTCTGCTCTGCTGGGTTGGCAGCAGCCCCACATTTGTCTGGGCCTGTGGGGGACTCTAGCAGTGGCTGGGTGTCTCCCCACAGTGGCTCATCCACATGCTACTAGAAGTGCCAGGGACCAAGGGCCGCCCCCTGCTGCCCAGGCCACCACTTTGTCCTGGGGGGCTGAACAGAGCCCAGAACCACACCCTCCTGTGGCCTGCTCTCACAGGAGGCCCAGAGATAGCAGAGAGGTTGTCACCTGGAGGTGCTTGCGTTGCTGTGGCTGTGTCCCAAGGAAGACCCTCCCCAGCCCTCTGCTGCACCGGCCGGCCCTTGGATGGTGGAGGGAGTAGGTGCTGGTTCTCTTCTGCCAGGCTTCTTGCCTGTAGGCCCCGAGGCAGCTACCTGGGGTATTGCCCAGTGCCCCCCAGGAATTGGTGACAAAGCCCCGCTTCAGCTGGCTCCTGCTTCTGTGTGGCGATGGGACCTGGACTCAGTGTTCTTTTATTCTGGCTGAGTGGCCGCTGCCTGAGGGTGGGGGGGGGGGCTGCAGTGCGTGGCCAACCCAGCCCGGCCCAGAGTTGTTTTGGTTCATCTGAGAGGAAAAGGTGTGGATGGGGCCCCTCCCACGCCAGGCTGGCAAGTTTGGGGATGTACACTGGGGACACTCTGCACCGTCTGCCTTTGTCTAAGCTGCTTCTCATTCCGTCTTCCTGGCTCCGTGGAGTTCGCTCTCGAGGGCCGCCTGACCCAGTTACAGAGCCCCACTGGCTTCTCCGAGCAGGCAGGTCAGAGCAGCAGCCTGTCCTCCGTGACTCGGAGTGCACACTTGGCCTCTCCATAGTCACATCTGCCACCATGGAGGGGTGTGTGTGTGTGTGTGTGTGTGTGTGTGTGTGTGTGTAGGCATAGGTCTGAATGTGTGCGTGTCTGCTGTGCTGTGCAGCTGCCTGACCTCAGGCTGACATGCTGGGCATTGTCTTCAGGAAACAGCCCCCCAAGGTGTGTGCAGAAGACTCCCTGGGTTTGCTGGGGGCCCTCCTTGCTCTCCTCCAGTTTCCCCTTGGGCGGCGCCCCACACCTTGGCGCTGTTCACCTGTCTGCTGCCAAAGGGCACAGCGTTGCTGCTCGCAGGACCCCGGACTCCCTGGGCACTTGACTTTGCCCGGCCCCTCGCCATACCACTGGGAGGCTGTCATTGTCAGTTGATTCCGGAGGCTGTGACCTTTCGTCACCACTTTCTCCTGCACTCTGAAAGAGACTTCTCCCAAACAGGCCAGACTTGTGAAGTAGTAAGCAATTCATTCTCCCCTTTTTAATTAATCTTATATGCATAATTGCCTGCCGATCAGAGCCTCTAATCAGGGTGCGTTCATCAGAGTCAACATTTATTTATTTACTGAGCACCGTCCATGTGGCTGGCCTAGGCCAGGTGCTGGGGACAGGAACGTGGAGAAGGTGAAGCCTTAGTGGGGGTTTCTCATGTGAAAACATTCCTGGCCCCTTGTCATCAGAACTGGGCACACGTGCCTGGCGCCCTCACTGTGCGTTTGGGGTGGCGGCCGTGCCTTGTATCCAGCAACCCCTTTCGTCTTCTGAGAAATGAGGAGGTCAAGCCTTGGGGATGACGTATTAGGGATGGAGACTCGGAACCTTGCAGGAATTCCGTCGCTCTCTGAAAGTACGCTTGTAGTTGTTAGGGGGCTTGAACCCAGGACCGTCAGCCTCTTGGGGAACTGTGGGGCGATGGACATCAGCTCTATGCATTCGTTCCATCTGCCTCCTCTCAGGTAGTTGTTTTCTTTGGTGGGGGCAGGGCGGGAATACCCTGTGGTCTCTCCATTTCCTATAGTTCCAGTGGGTTTGTAGTCTCTGAGGACCCAGGTGCAAATGAGTTTGTTGCCTAACGGGATCCCGGAGCTCCCAGTTCTCTGGGACCACCCTCCCAATGCTTCAAGTTCAGGAACTAGATACTCTTGAGTGGCAGGGAGCATTGCTCACAGGCACACAGGAGTCTGGGCTGGCCTTGAACTCAGCCTCCCTGCTACATGGCTCAGTTGTGCTGGTCACTCCACATGGCCTGGGCATTGGCTCTGTGACGACTCTTGAGAGGACGTGCCGGTCATTCCCCCCAGGCCTGATGAAAGAGCAGTCCAACCAAGAGACACGGGGGCTCACTGAGGTCCAGGATTGGTCTTGACCCTGCCGGTGCTCTAGCCCTGCCCCAGGTGCCCTGTGGACATTGGAGAGGCCTGCGCTGGAGGGTGTCAAGGCCAGAATGCAGGACCCTCAGGGGCAGGCTTGTCATGTTGTCAGCTCTCCCTTCCTGGAGGATTCTCCAGCACTAGCCCAGCTCGGAGCTTAGACACCAATTGATGGCATCAATATTTAATCTGACACTCCGATGACTCAGTCCCTTACGACCATAAACTATTTTCCAACTACTATTTCGGGAATGAATTGGCTGGTTCTGTTGGCATCGCCAGGCTGCAGAGTATTCTTGGACATGCTGGAAAGCAGTGGGTAGTCCACCCTTGCGAGTCTCCTGGTCCACTCCAGAGTCTACCCTGCAGAACCGGTGCTTCCCGTTTCACGAGGAGACCTTTGGCCGTTCAGAGTGTTTGTTCCTCTAGGGCATCCCAAGCTTCCTGCCCTCTAAGCAGTGCTGCCTCATGGCGGCCCCATCAGACAGGCTAGAACTGCCCCGGGACGGCTGACTCTAGCCCTTTGCAGGAGCGGAGAGCGCCCTCTTTTCCCCGCAGAGCAGCTGGTGGTTTTGAACTGCTGTCCTTGAGGTTAGCAGCACGACATGTGGCCCCTACACCTCCAAGGCTCCTTGTGCCATCCCCTCACTCTCCTGACTTACTCTAAAGCCCACACGATGAGAAACCAATCAGGAGGACAGGAAAAATCGCCCTCGCCTCATTTCCACGAACTCACAAATGGTCCGTGTTTTTTTCCCCTCCTTCCTTGTAAGTCCTCTTCCGCCTCGGGAAGCAGGGCACACTGTCCTGGCCGGGGTAGTGACCTCATTCCCCAGGGAACCACGCTGCAGTGTTCCACATTGCTTACCATGCACACCTTGTTGTCTTCCTTAGACGGTCGAGCAGTCTGTTTGTTCCGATGAGAGCCCTCCTGGTGTAGTGTGTGCACGCATTGGGTTGCTACCTGCAAGGTCAGTAGTTCAAAACCACCTGCCTCTCCCCAGGAGAAAGATGAGGCTTTCCACTCCCTTCAAGAGTTACAGTCTAAGAAACTCGAGGGGGCAGCTCACTGAAGAGAATCCTCTTCTACAGGGAAAGAAGTGGTGGTTGGATGGATGGATGGATGGCTGGTCGGTCCAAGTGGCTGGTGCTGGCTGCCATTGAGTCCCCTACCCACAATGACCACCCCTAACCCTCCTGGCATCAAGCTGGGAACAGCGAGGCTGTCGCTGGTTGATTTTCAGAAGTGGATCTAAACCTCCAAGTCTTGTTCATCTCTCACTGTCTGAGACTCCGCTCACATCTTTGCAGCATCCTGTCTGCCTCCGTGCACACCGACAGAGACAGATGGGTGGTGGCTGATCGTGAGGTGCTTCGGCCGGGGGACCCTAGTCTCCCAGCTGGCTGTTGTGATCCTTAGCTGCTGCTGAGTCAGTTCTGACTCGTGGTGACTCTGTGTACAACAGATCAAGGTCCTGCCCCCTCGTCACAGTTGTTCGCTGTTGGACCCCTTTGTGGCAGCCCCTGTGCCAGTCCATTTCATTGAGGGCCTTTGTCTTTTACTGCCCGTCCAGTTTACCAAACAATTCCCCTCTGCCCTTGACCAGAGCTATCTGTACCCAAACCAAACCAACCCTTCTGCTTGCTGGTCAGTTCAGATGCAGAGAGAGCGTAAAGGGCTGAGATGGGCACCAGGCCCCACAGGGCTCACGCCTCCTGTGACCTGTGAGGTCTCTCAGGGCTGGCAGCAACGGCACACAGATGGCCTGCAGGGGTGCGAAAGATGGAAGTGGAGGTTCTGCCGCTCCGAGCCACGCAGGCGCTGAAAACAGGTGAAGACAGTCATACTGGACGTCTTCTTCCCGCCAGACCCACCTGTGTGCTGGGCCCAGTACAGAGTGTGAGCAGTCGACCCTGCCTTTGATCCATTGTACAGACATGTAAGGAACATTGTGGTGTCGCCGGCAGGTGTGCACAGGTTTAAGGGCGCCCTAGTCTTTGGGGTTGCTATGAGTTGGAAAGGACTCGATGGCCATGGTGGGGGAAGTGGACACAGTCACGCTGAATGACCATCGCTTGTTTTAGTCACACCTGTGTGTCGCTGCTCATGCTCCATCGCTCCATCTCCATTGCTCTGTGTCTCTGCCCCCTTTCTGACTTTAGTTCCACGTGGAAGCTGTCATGAGTCAGTGTGTGTGTGTGTGTGTGTGTGTGTGTGTGTGTGTGTGTGTGTGTGAGAGAGAGAGAGAGAGAGAGAGAGAGAGAGAGAGAGAGAGGAGAGAGAGAGAGAGAGGTTGCAGTGTAGGATTGTTGGTAGAAGAACTTGGGAATCAGGGCCCAGAAGGGGCAGGGTTGCTCTGTCCTGGAGAAACAAGGAGTGGCAGTTCCATGTCGAGGCCAGAAGTAGGAGCGGAGAAGGTAGTGGTGAGAGGCAAAATGGGGAATTGAAGGAAGCGCTTGGTCCCTGGAAGGGGCAGGGGAAGCTGAAGGCCTGGTGAGACTTCCTGAGGCCCAAGCTCCCCTGGGGCCGTGCGGGCCAGTGGTTAGGAACAGATCACCTGAGCCTGACTCTGAGTACAGTGGGTAGCTGGGAGCGTGACCAGGTGGCCTTTCCTCCATTGCTCACCTTCTACAGAGGGGCAGTCAGCATGTAGGCCCACGATGGCACAGCACTCATGGCACCTCTGCTACCTGGAGCTTGGTTGTGAACCGGTCCGTGGCAGCAGCCTCGTGGTCTCTCTGTGCCCTACAGAGAGAGGCACTTCTGTTTGTACTTCCTCTCTGACTCCGCCTCACACCAAGCATCTGTCCTTATCTGCAGCAGGCCCACGCACAGTGGGATCTGACTCTCATGACCCCTAGGGTTTTCTGTGGCTGATTTCCGGATGCATATTGATCTCCAGGCCTTTCTTCCTAGTCTGTTTGAGTCGGGAAGCTCTGCGGAAACCTGGGGTGGTGCGGTTGTGCAGGAAATGTATTTTCAGGAAGCCCCTTCCCCATGGCAGACAGACTTCTACCTGGGACCCAGGCTGGCCCTGCCTTCTTCTTAGAGCCCTCTGTGGGCAGGGTCTTGGGCTGCAGGGATCTCTTTCGATCCCTTGGGGGTTCTCAGGGTGCTGTCTATCGCCTTACACTGGGCAACCTCTGAGAGTAACCCAACCCGACCATCTGGAACAGCTGTGTCCTCCCGTGGAGCAGCCCCTGTGGGCTACATGTCATAGAGTAAGCATATGAACCTTGGTTCATCTTGCTTGCTCACGTCAGCGATCCTCCAGTTCTCCTCTGATTCTGAGTCACAGCGGCGCACTTTGGTCATGCCCTGGGCATCTCTGTCGTCGGATGAGCTGATAATCCCAGGCCGGCACTGGACTGGGTGGTGTGTCCTTCCATTATGCACAGGATCACCCACAAACAGGACCTCTGACAATGCCAAGCCATTTGTGTTGACATGTTCTGAACTTCCCTTTGGCACAAGATGGAGCATGTATCTGATGCCTGGCAGGCGTTACAGGGAGCGGGAGGGATGGGTCTAGGGAATTGCAGGGCCAAGTATGACCCCGGGTCGAGTTACGCATTGGGCTGCTAAGTCTAAAGTTCGCAGTTGCAACCTACCAGCTGCTCTTTGAGTAAAAGATGGGACTTTGCTCCCAGAAAGAATGCCAGCCACAGAAACCCACAGGGGCAGTTCTACCCTATCCTCTGGGGGTCTCTATTGTGAGCTGGCATCAAACTGGAAGGCGGTGGGTTTACAGGGGCAGGTAGAAGGCAAAGTCAACGTTTCGTGAGTTTTCAACCTAATTCTGTCTTCAGGAAGGTTCCGATTGCTCAAGAGTCCACAGGTTCTGCTCCGTCTCCATCACCAGGCTGGGGCTGGAGTTTGTCCATCTGTAATCCCTTCTCCGTTCTTGGAGGGGAGTCACAGCTGTCTGTCTGCCCGGCCCCTCCCCCCAGGGCCCTTCTACACTTAGCGTGACATGGGGTGCTAACCGGGACACTGCAGAGACCCTGTGACCACAGGATGCTGCAGTGGACTGGACTCCTCACGCACCACACTGCTCACCCAGGGCTCCGTCTCCCGCCCTTGGCTTCCCTGCCCAGGAGTTCCGGCTTCTCACTGTCAGCCCCTCCACATCTGGTCCCCGCGCACTCTGCTGTTCTTGCTTCCTTCTGACCCCCTCTGCTTGTCTCCAGTGTTTCCAACGAGAATGCTGCCGCTCAGTCTGGTGGAAGACGAGAACTTCTTTTCATCAGTGGGTGCGATGGCAGCGGTCAGTAGGGTGAGAGGGAGTCTGTGGTGCTGCTCAGCCCGAGCCTGAGCCTGGGACTGTCCCCATGGGCTAAAACGCAGACTTGCTCCAGAAGGGCCGAGTGTGAAGAGCAGAGCTTTCCTGCTGGCTGTGAGGGTCAGGAGGGGAGGCCACAGCAGAGACCCTGCCTGGACTGATGCCAGGAAGCATCGCCCTTCCCTGGGTTCCCGTGTGCCAGGCGGTGCACGCGTGACTTCTTACTTCTTCCTGTGGAGTCCTGAAACCGAACCTCCATGTGCTCTTCATGCTGAGGGAGCGGTCCCTGCCTGTCAGAACCACTTCTGCAGTTCACTGGCATCGTGCGCCTCATCCTTGGTACCGCTCTGCAAGGTAGCCTGGTCTCTGGGTCAGCCTGGCATGGGGCCTTCCTGCGGCACTCAGAAAAAGGGCTGGCTCCTTCTGGAAATCAGCCACTGAGGACTTCTTGAAGCATGGAGGCTTCCTTGGGGGGCAGAGGTGACTCCCAGGCAACTGCTTTTGTGTATGGGGACCTGGTGGTGCTGTGTGGTAGACATGGGGCTACCAATTGAAAGGTGGGCCGTTCAAACCCACCAGCTACTTGGCAGGTGAGGTTGCCTTCTCCAGTCTGGGTTTCCACGAGTCAGAATCTACTAGATAGGTGTGGGTCAGTGGGCAGGCGTGTGTACCTGTGTGTATGCATACACAAATGTATATAATGCACTTATGCATCTGAGGGAGCTTCAAAAAGTTCATGGAAAAGCTGCCATCATCGTTCAGTTCCAATTTGCCATGAACTTTTAAAGGCCTCTCATCTATATGTGCATATATCTGACAGGTGCAGATACAAACCCCAAGCCAAGCCAAACACACTACCATGGAGTCTACCCATGCCGAGTGAGCCTAGTAGGGGTTTGGAGGCTGTAAGTCTTTAGAGGTGCAGACAGCAGCATCTTTCTCCCGAGGAGTGCCTTGTGGCACTGAACCCCGGACCCTGCAGTTCGTACAGTAGCTCAGTGCTCGACCAACAGCACCACCAAAGGCAAGGAGGCCTCACTGCAATGTGTTTAAAACCCTAGAGCAGTTCGCATGATCAGTGCTCTAGGTAGAATTCTGGGAAGACCTGGGGCTTCTCTCCAAGTACCAGCTGGGCTGTCGTCTGTCAGCCCTGCACCAGTGGCCTGAGCTGTGTTTGACAAGATGACCAAGCCCACGTGCCTGCTGACCAGGGTTGGTGCCCTCTTCCCTTGCCGTTCTGAAGGCGCGCCCATGGCAGGGTGGTCACGCATCAGGCTGCCAACGGCAAGGTCATCAGTTGTGGACCACCAGCAGCTCCTCCAGAGAGAGACGGGGCTTTCTGCTCCTGTAAAGAGTTGGCCTAGGAGAACCCCCGGGGCAGTCTGCGAGTCTGCATCGGCTCCTTGGCGGTGAATTTGGTTTCTTAAGTTCTGAACAATTGAATTCATAAAAGTCAACTTCATCTGTCACCATTTGAGAAACAATTATAATAAAAGGAAGTTGCAGATGGACCTTAGACCCTTTGAAGATGTGCGAGTGTGTGAGAGAGAGTAAGAATGTGTGTGTTGGGGTGTGGGGTGGGGAGGCGATGTGTTCTGGGGGTCAGAGGTGAGGGCTCACCCCACTGAAGCTCCCAGGACACAGCCTGCTATTTCCTCCCTGCTCGCTCTTTAAGAATGTCAAAGCCAGTGCATCCCGGCGACAAATCTGATTGGTCCAATACAGTGCAGCAAACTGAAGCCTTTCCAGGCCGCTTCTCGCTGCCCTGAATGGGCACTGTGTGCTTCCTGGGGTGTGAGGGGGATGCAGAAGCCCTGCTGGACAGCTCGCTGGCTCCCTCCAGCCCCTCCGCAGCCAAAGCCTAGCCGTGCCTGAAAAAGATGACAAACCGCCACCCACTGTGGGCCTCCCCAGCCACTTGCCGTTGGGCAACACTGCAAAGCCCGGGCCGGCTTCCCTCGTGACTAAACGGTTCAGCTGGAAGGTGCTGGCAGCATTCCACTTTGCCCTCCTGTACCTGGGACCCAGGGGCCCGAGCCTGCGTAGCCCGGGTCCTGAGAGTCCAGGCTGTGTGGGGAATGGCAAGCGGGCCTTTTGTCTTCATTGGACTTGACGGTGCAAAGGGTCGGCCCCTTCCTGCCGAACACCCTCCGTCTTGTTTAGTTCTGAGCCTCCAGGCCCAGACAGTACCGCCCCGTGGGCACGGCATTCCTCTATGGCTCTGTTGTGTGTTCTCCTTGCTGCTCCGACTGAGTCTGGAGATGTGTGTGCTTCTGCGAGAAAGTTCTCAAGTATACTGAAGCCTCCACTGCATGGAAGTCCCTCGGTTTTGATGAAAGGTTCCCGAGGCTGCCTGGGCCCTTGGCTTGTGGCCCACGGCACTGGCCATTTGTCAAGTCATGGGGCGGTGGGGGTGGGGCGCGGGCCACCCTTCTTTGTCAGTCTGTTCTCTGGTTTGGTGGCCTGGAAAAGTGATGTCATCCTAGCCATTTATTGTTTTCTTTAACTCATTGGATGACTGGCTTAAATTAGTCCCCGAATGACGTCTAGAGGAAGATTTCGAGTACGGTGTTAGGTGACTTGCTATAAAAACCGGATGTCTGTGTCCCAAGCCTGGTTTCGATGCTTGGTGGATTAGTGATTTAGGACACCTGAATCTAGCCTCTCTGTGCCTCAGCCTCCTCACTTAGGGGAAAGCCCCACCGTGGGTGTCAGCTGCCAACCCACAGAGACTCTTCGCAGCTCAGAACCACGCAGGGTTCTGTCCACACTCGCCCTCTCCATCCATGCTGGCCCATAGGATCCCTCTGGTTCTCTGTTGCTTTTCTTTCTGTCTCCTTCCTCTCTCTCTCTCTTTCTCTTTCTGTCTGTCTTTCTTTCTGTCTTTTTTCTTTCTATAAATCATCAGGCCTTTCTTTTTCCTCCATCTTACTCTGAATTCTTTGTTGAAACATTTTACACTGGCAGTGTAGTGGTTAAAGCCTGGGGCTGCTAACTGTAAAATCAGCAGCTTGAATCCACTAGCCACTTCGAGGGGGAAACAGGAGGCTTTCTAGTCCTGTACAGAATTACTGCCTCTGAAATCCACAGGGCAGTCCTGGCCCTTTCCTATAGGGTCACTATGAGATGGTAGTGAATGAGTCGTCACCATGACGACAGCAGCATCGGACACTGCTCTTGTTACCCATTGGGTGCTGGCCAGGAACCACACCCAAGTCCTCCGCATGGACGGCAAAGGCTGTTTCACTCATTCCACCCACTGCAGAGGGAAGTAGACCCCTGGCTGGCAGGGCTTCCGTGAGATCACAGAGTGAAACGCTTAGCCCAAGACCTGGTGCCATTGTAAACTGCCAACGAATTTTAAGCAGCTTAGCCTGTTGAGCTTTGACTATGTCACACCCACTGCCTGGGACTGTAGAAGGTTAGCATCATGCTACCTGGAAGCCCACGTGATGATTAAATGCTACCTGTGGGGAGTACAGGAGCCCTGATGATGTAGTGCATACACGTTAGTCTGCTAACAGCAAGGTCAGTGGCTCGAAACCACCAGTCACTCTTGGGAAGGAAGGTGAGACTTGCACACTCCTGCTGTGTCCCGGAGGGCTGCTGAGAGTCAGCGTTACCTCAGCGGCGGTGAGTTTGGAGTTTGAGCGGCATATGCCGTAGTGGGAAGTATGCATTGTGCGTGAGGGACTCTGGCCTGTGCCCTGTCGTGTCTGAAGTGTTAGCCCTGCGGGTTTCAGAGACCCCAGTGACCTTGTCAGCCTGCCTGGGCTGCTGTCATGCTGAAGACTCACTGCCGGCGAACGGATACCGCCTCATAGCGACCATACGGGATAGGGCAGCACTGCCCCTGTGGGTTTCAGGAACCCCAGTGACCCAGGCCCCCCGCCCCCCTGTTCACGGATATGACTTGAAAAGCACCCGCCTATTCCACTGAGATGAGCTATCCAAGGAAAGAAACCACGCAGCTTGACTTTGCTTCCATTAGAGCTGGGGCGAGTGGGCACATTCCAGCGGACCTTGAAAATATTACAAACGATACCCATCATTCAGGCATCAAGTAGAGAAAACACAATGGATCCTTTCAACCTTGCATATTAAAAAAAAATCTAATCAAGCTAGGCCATCTGTGGGTGGAGCCGTGCTGACCGCTGTGGGGAACCAGAGCCCATGGGTGGTACACATTGACACATGGGTCCACTGCTGACAGGGAGGCCGGTGCTGGGGGCCATCTCGGAGGCCCCTTGGAAGAAAGTTCTGGTGATCTAGGTCCAAGAGAGTCAGCCACTGAAGCCCAGTGGCGTCGGGTCTACGGAGACATGCCTGGGGTCGCTGCGCGTCAGAACCCACCCATGGAATTGAGTCACACTCATGGCGTACTGAGCCAGTCCAGCCTCAGATGCCACTTCGGCCCTGAAGACACACTCAGCATCCTCGGCTCCAAGGTTGGGGAAGGCAATCACAGGCAGCAAGTCTGGTTTGAGCCAAGGGAACCTTCGCACCTCCCCTGCAACCACACACACCCAGGGGTCAGAGAACGTTTCATCAAAGTGACCATGGTCAAAAGTGGAAGGGGAGGTCACCCGGGAACACAGGGTGCTGAGGTCCAGAGCAGGGTCCCTGCCAGCACAGGGGTCACCTTGTTCTTCTGAAGCAGGCCATGTGGCGGGTGGGTGAGGCTGGCAGCAGATTCCTAAGCAATGTATAGCCACTTGTTAGCAAGCATGGACCTCTGACGTGACCAGAAGACAGGCTGGGTTCGTGGATTCAGATGGCTGGGCTCCAGATGACACAACGGCACTTGCTGTTGGTGGTTCTGCTGAGAGCAGTGTCCCCAGGCATGGCGACACCGGCCCCTTCACACCCTGAAAACCGGCACTGAAAAAGATATTCACTGCCATGCATTCATGGTGACACTCAGTGACTCTATAGAGTGGGATAGACTGTCCTGTGGGTCTCTGAGACTACGTTTTTATGGGAGCACAACGCTCTGTCTTTCTCCTGAGGAGCGGCTGCTGGTCTCGAACTGCCTACCTGACAGCTAGCAGCCCAGCTCAGCCACAGGTATGCCTGGGGAAATCAGCCAGAGGGGAGAAGCAGCTGTTCTGTGGGAGCCTGCTCGCAGGGGGTCAGCCTGCTAGCTGTTTGTTGATAGACTCCTCCCACCAAGACGTGCGAAGCTTTTGCCAAGTGAAGCAGGCCTGAAACGCTTCAGGGGAGCCTTGGTTATATTTATTTTTCATTTCCTTGCAACGAAGGGGGAAAAAAAAGAAACAAGGAAGACGTAGAAGAAAATTGCTCGTCTCTTAGGGAAAGGTAGGATATGCTTTCTGGGAGAAAGCCTTTTCATTTCCCTTCGATTCTAAGAGCGCTCCGTTTCACCACAGTATAAATCGGCTCCAAGCGGATGTGTGACTTTTAGGGTGATTCCGTTTCGATTTTCCTCCCTCTTCTGACTTTCCCTCCCTCCACCCCCACTTCCCCCACCCTTCTCCAGTAGGAAAAATCATCCTGGCAGCTGGGCAGGGGCAGAGCTTTTGGAGAGCGCATAATTTAGACCGGCAACCGAGCGACTTATGTTACCTGGGAGTCCTTTACCTACTTCAATTCCCTTCCATCTGTGGGAGAAACCACGACCAAACTCACTGCCCTGGAGTCGATGCTGGCTCACAGTGACCCTGTAGGACAGTGTCCCACTGCCCCCGTGCGTTTCCGAGACTGTGACTTTTGGGGGCCAGGAAACCTCATCTTTCTCAGGTGTTGGGTGGCTGGTGGGTTTCCACTGCTGGCCTTGATGTTAGCAGCGAGTGCGTCATCTGCTACAGCTGCCAGGGCTCCTTCTTTGGGAGACAGGCATGGGATAAGACAAGCCCTTCCCAGTACTGCTGAGAAGACTCAGTAGGGAAAATTAATCCTCATCATCCCCTGGCATCCTGGAAAGAGTATCATGGATCATTTATTAAGCCTTGGAGGGGTAGTGGTGAGGGGCTGGGCTTCGAGCCTCAGGATCGGCAGTTGAAAGCCACCCACTGCTCCATGGAAGAGAGCCTGGGTTTTCTCTGCCCCTGAAAGGGTTACAAATTGAGCACCCACAGGGGCGTGGCCACGAGTCAGCACTGACTGCCAGTTTGGTATCTAAAACCCAAACAAACCCACCACCCTCCGATTCCTCGCCACCCTGGAACCCCGTGGGTTTCCGAGACTGCAGCTCTTGACGAGCATAGAAGGCCTCATCTGCCCCCTCCCCGCTCCCAGCTGCTGCTGGATTTGAACTGCAGCCCGACTCGTAACCAGCTATAGAGCTGCCAGGCTTCCCATATGGGGGTTTTCAGAGCCTGTACAACTTTACAGGCCCAGGCAGCCTCATCTTTCTCAGGAGAGCTGCTGGTAGATTTGAACCGCCTCATCTTGTCACCAGCCCAGCGTCTAACCCACAGCACCACCGGGGCGCGAGCATGTATGTTGGGTGAAGGTGCCTTTGAGTCGGTTCTGGCCCACGACGACCTCACGCACAGCAGACCCCAGCACCGCCTGGCCGTGCGCCATCCCCGCGGTTGATACGTTCGAGCCCCTGGTTGCAACCTCGGTGTCCCTCCGTGCTGGAGAGGCCCTTCCACTCTGACACCGAGTCTCCACTTTACCAAGCACGATGTCCTGGCCTCCGCAGACAACATGCCCAGAGTACGTGAGACACAGCCTCACCATCCAGGCCTGTATAGTCAAGCTGCGGTGGACCGCGTGGCCAGCGGTGCCGTGGGCACGAGAGAAAGTTGAGCGGCATGGGATTGGGTGAGAACCGGGCAGAGACGGAGAGGTTCGCGGGATGCTTGCTGGATGCTGGATGGCTGTTTGTTTATTCTCGTCCCCCATGATATCACAAGGCCGTGAATATTTATTTAGTTCTGCTCCCAATGGCCCTTCTAATCGGGAATTATTTGGGTACAAAGAAAGACATTTGTAAATGCGGCTGATAAGCCTGGCAGTGGACAAGGGGTGTTTTGTTGGACACAAGAATGCTATTGTCCCTTGCTTCAGTTGTCAAGTGCCCAGGGAACCCAGAATTTATGGTGGGAACACAATGTGCCTTTCAGGGCCGGGGGAGAGGGCTGTGAGATCCTGCTCCCCGGCCTTTCAGGGCTGCTAATCTTTGTATCGGCCGGACAATGCCGGATTCAGTGGCTGCCTGCGCCTCCTGACTGTCCATTGGTCGTCAGGTATTGTCCAGTAATTACCATGGTGACAATGGCTCTCTCTGCTGCCATCGCACGCTTTGGAAGCAGGCGAAGGTTGTCACTTTGTATTAGGTGCCTCTAAAGGCATGGCTTACTTAGAGCAACGACGAAAGGGGAAATAAAGATAATCATGTTAAGAGTTTGATTTAAAGGGCCACTGTGTCAAATCCATTTGGAGCCCAGGAAATCTTTGTGGGTGTTTTCTTGTAATTACAGTTAGAAGTTGGGTGTGATCCCTGGGCAGGCAGCAGCGAAGGAGGCCGTGGAGATTTGGCAGGGAGCTGTGAGCTGCGGGCAGCTGGCGGCCCTTCACGGAGCAGTGGGCGCCCAGATTTCTCATCTAGGAACTACCAGCAAGGGTGGGAAATGGGTGTGGATGAATGCGGGCGTTGTGTGTTGTGACGCCTGTGGTCGGTATCAGGAGCCCTGGTGGCGCACTGGCTAAGAGCAAGGCAGCCCTCTGGAAAGGCCAGCCGTTCAAAGCCAGCTGCAGCTTTGCATGGAAGAGGACCTGGCGATTTCCCCAGAAACAAGGCTGGGAAAGGAGGAGGGATGGAAGCAGGCGACACGGAGAGGAAGTGGCACCAGCGTGGGCGCATTAAGGGGATGGCAGTGGATGAGTTGAAAGACAATGTGTATGAATTGTTGAATGGGAAACCGATGCTCTGCCCTGTAAACCTTCCCCTCATGAACAAGAGAAATACAACGCTGCAGACAAGGTTTACTCGCTCACTGCTGATTGGTTGCAACCCCGTAAGATGGGGAAGACTGCCCCCATGGGTTTCCAAGACTGTCTCCTTATGGAGGTAGAAAGCCTCGTCTTTCTCCCTCAAAGAGGCTGGAGGTGTTGAGCCGCTGACCTTAAGGTTAGCGCAGCGCAACACAGAACCACTAAGCCACCAGGGCTTCTGGCGCGTAATGCATCCGCGTCATAAAGGATCAATCTAATTGTTTAATCCCCTCCAACTTCAATAGCTCGGCCTCTACTTTCATCATCAGCGCTACGCTCTGTTGCATGAGGCCATTGGTAGAGCTCTCCTCTTCGAGGTCTGGGTCAGTCCTCGGCCAGCGTACCTTGGACGCTGGCCTGCGGAGGCTCCTGGGTTGCTGTGAAGCTGAACTGATGTCAGTTACATTTCTGGACTGATGGCACCAGGAAGCAAGGCCTGGCGGTCTCTTCAGAAGCCAGCCCATGAACTGATGGCTCACAGATGTCCTGTCCTAAGCTTCTCATGCAGGAGGCTCAGGAGGGGACAGCCTGTTGCTCTGTTGTGCGCGGGTCCCAGGACTGCACTGATGGCAGCTCACAACTCTAAACGCATTCCAGGGGGCCTACCCCAGGGAGGCATTCAGCTGTCTGTGTGTGTTCTCCACCAGACCCCGCCCACCTCTCATGATTAGCCTTAGTTCACAGGTGAGAAAACCGAGCCTCGGAGCCCAACCCTCAACGCAGCTTCTAAGAGGCAGCAGCTGGGGGGGGGGGGCAGATTTAAATTCCGTCTCCACATGTGCTGCTGTAGCTTCCTTCATGTTTGAAATGCATGTTCTGCAACCAGATCCTGCAGAACATGCTTCAACATATGGCTTGGGGGCTGGGCCTTAGGAGGAAAGAGCAAGTCCCAGCGACGATTATTAATTGAGCTTATTCATCCCTTCCACAAGGTTCTGAAACATGCGACACTTGTGCGAGGAGACGCCCTGTGTGCGTGCGGAGAGCCAGGGGTCCGCCCCGATGGGGACCTTGTACCTCCTCCTCCCTGAAGGAGCCATCCCCGGGCCACGTGGTGTGTCCAGACCTACAGAGCGCCTTGCAGGCCTACCCAAAGCCCCTGCACCTTGGCCCTTCACGCGTTCTTTGTCATTATAGACTCCGACTCGACTCAGTTTTGCAGGCCACAACTGCTCCCTTGGTCTTCTCAGCCAGCACTTTTCCCACCTGCAAGTACAGATGCACCTGGAAAGGCAGAACGGGTGCCAGGCAGGAACCATCCAAGAAGGAGAATGCCAAGTGTTGTTCCCAGTCATAGAGGGTGGTGGGAGACTGATGGCCGCACCCTGTCAAAGGCGGGGACCCAAGAGACGGAAAGACAAGGCAGGCAGGCAGTCCCCTGAGTTCCGGCACTCACAGGCTTCCCTGCACTATCCTTCACTATGGCGCGCGCGCGTCGGGGATCCCGGCCAAGAGCTGGATGGGATCCGGGGTCAAGTGTCAGAGGAGTATGCAGAATTTGCCGTGGGGAGTGGGGCCCTCATGGGACAGACATGTAGGTTCCCCAGCTCAGCTCCCCTGCTCCCTTCCTGCTTTATGCGTGTGGGCATGTACCCCTCAACCTCAGTCTCTTCATCTATAGGATGGGAGGGCCACTCTCTCCTGTGGCTGTGAGTGGAGGCTTAAAAGATCTGTGGCCCAGAAAGCTCCGCCTTGACACCTCCTGCCCTTTGAGTCCCTGTGCCGCCTCTGTACCATTACTGGGGATGGAGCAAATGGCCCTGGCTCCTCAGGGACAAGCTGCCAGGAACGGTGGGCAGGTGATGGCCTGGTGCTAGGTCACAGATTCTGCAGGCCTGTCCCTACCCCAGCATGGCACGTGGTCATTTCTGCTGGTGGTGGCAGCGTCCTGTTGACAGTAATTCTGACACGTCCTTGGCCTATCCGAGCTCACAGTCCACAGGGCTCTTTCCCGAGCCATCTGCGGCTCCTTGGGCACATACATGTGGCTCTGAAGGAAAATGGAAATTAAATGATCATGATTTCATTTATAAAATTACTTTACATGTTACTTAGTTGCAAGAATGTATTTATGGCTCTAGCATAATATTCACATTGTTGTGAGGGACGGAATAGGCTCTTCTGTCTCAAGAGTTTGCTGATCGCTGCCCTACATGGTGACCTATCCACGGAGCTCCGTAACCTAGCCATTTGATTCCTCGGAGCCTTTGGCCTGGGAGGGGTGTGCCCAGCCTTCCGCTCCATCAGCAAAGGGGAGCTGCCACCATCCCACCCGCCTACTGCCTTGGCTCCCCTCCTAACTTAGGGATCTATCTCCCCAGGCATTTTCTCCACCCTTCTTTACACACCTTATTTCACGGTCTCCCTTTCTCTGGTTCTTGGTCTCTCTGGAATAGGATGTATCCTGTTGCAACTGTGCCCTTAAGACAGTGGTTCTCAACCTGTGGGCCGCGACCCTTTGGGGGGGTCAAACGACCCTTTCACAGGGGTCGCCTAAGACCATCAGAAAACACTTATTTCTGATAGTCTTAGGAACCGAGACACAGCCTCTCTATCCATCTGCCCACATGCAGATACATCCACAAACAAATACCCGACGTGAAGACGGCTACCCAACTACACCATGCTTCCAGACAAAATTTCATTTATTTGTAATTAGAAATAAATATTTCACAATATATAATTATATATTGTTTTGTGAGTAATCACTATGCTTTAATTATATTCAATTTGTAACAATGAAAATACATCCTACATATCAGATATTGACATGACGATTCATAACAGTAGCAAAATGACAGTGATGAAGTAGCAATGAGAATAATTTGATGGTTGGGTTCACCACAACATGAGGGATTATATTAAAGGGTTGTGGCATGAGGACGGTTGAGAACCACTGCCTTAAGAAGTTTTAAAACTGCAGGCTGCTAAACAGGACAAGAAGCAGGGGCCGATCTTAAGCGAGGTATCCAAGCTCCAGGGGAAAAGCCACAATGGAGATGTCTGGAGAGGAGACAGAGGGCGGGTGCAGCAACGCCGGGCTGCCATTCACTGGTTCAGTGGGCTCATGTGACTTCAGATCTGGGAGATCCCTCCCATGGAGAGTTCATTGCTAGCTTCTAGCTAGGAAATCCCAACTCCCCGTGACACCCTGTGTCCAGAGGAGAACTGCTCAGTAGGGTCCCCAAGGTTGGGACTTTTTACAAGTAAATGGCCAGTCCTGTCTTCCGAGGTGCCCCTGGGTGGGTTCAGCCCACCAATCATCCGGCTCATTGTCCAACACTGCAGCATTTGGACCACCCAGGCGAGGAGACATGCACCAAGCATCCCAACCTGGACTGCCGAGTCAGAAACAGACACCCTGTCAGGGCCTCTCAGGCCCAAAGACAGTCCCCACCTCCCACTCCCACCCTGTTATATCCATAAAGAACAACTTACATTTCTTAGGTTCATTTTCTTTCCTCCTTTGATTTTCTAAGAATCATGGCATAGAGACTTCTCAACCTGCCTTGTAAGATTTGCAGTTCCTCTTTGCCAAATGTTTGCAACGATCAGAATCCTTACATGAGTCACCAAACCTTGTCCTCCGATGTTCTTAATTAATTGTGCAGGCTTTTGGTAAGCAAAGCTGTATGGGACGTAAAGAATGCAAAGTGAAGTAAGGGCTCACTTAGTTTTTATAGGTGTGAGTCGTGACCTTTGAAAGGAACTAAGCCAGAGATGCAGCTGCCGAGCAATCACCTGTCTAGAGGCAGGAGGAGGGAAACAGCAAAAGCATGGGCTGTGGGTTCTGTAGTGTTGGATGCTGCCCCTCAGGATGCCCATCGGGGAATGGGTCCAAAAACCTGACTCCTATCACAGCCATGCTGACTCAGAGTGACCCGTAGGACAGGGCACACTGCCCCCTGGAGTTCCAAGATTGTAACTCTTCGCAAGAGCAGAAAGCCCCATCTTTCTCCTGAGGAGCAGCTGGTGGTTTCGAACTGCTGACCTTGTGGATAGAAGCCCAGGGCTCCTAAAGACTGGTTATAAGAATTTAGAGAGGCCATATGGCAGAGACCCCTGGAATGCATGTCTGCTTCTTCTCTATCTATAGCATTCTGTACCTGAGTAGTTTAGCACCTCCAAACCTAGGGCCTTTGTGTTGGTAATTGCCTTCAAATTGATTCCTGCTCTGGTGGCCTTACATGGAGCAGAACAAAACATTGCCTGTTTGGTGCCACCCTCACAATCCATGGAAAATTCAAGTCCATTGCTGGGCCAACTGTGAATGTCTTCAGGTTGTAGAGCTCACCTTCCAGCATGATATTGCACCGTAGTTTGCGGTTATCCAAAGCACTTTCATTGGCAGATGTGTGCAATACAATCAACACAGCTTTCTCCCTAGTCCGTCTTAGTCTGGAAGCTCTACCAAAACTTGTCCACGAAACTTCTGGCATCCAAGCAACAAGCAGCCACTGTTGTACAACACACTGACATGTAGGTGTGGCTGTTGTAAGATCCTAGTCAGTCAGTAACAACTCCTAGCCACTTTATGTACAGCCGAACACGATGTTGCCTGGTTCTGTGCCATCTTCCTGGGAGCCTGGGGGTGCGAACCTTGGACTGCTAACAGTAAGGTCAGTGGTTAGAAACCACCAGCCGCTCCTTAGGAGAAAGTTCAGGCTTTCTATTCCCATGAAGAGGTACAATCTTAGAAACCCGCAGAGGCAGTTCTACCCTGTCCTTTGGGGTTGCTATGAGTCAGGATCAATTTGATGGCAGTGAGATTATTTTTAGTTGTTTTGTGTGTGTGTGTGTGTGTGACACACATTCACAATGGTTACATTTGAGCCCCTTGTTGCAACCATTGCTGCACTCCATCTCCTGCCAGCCCTTCTTTTTCATTGACCTTCTGTCTTAACAAGGCGTATGCCCTTTCCCAGGGACTCATGATGTTCGCTCATGATGACACACCCAAAGTGTGTGAGACAGTTTCTCCATCCTGACTTCTAAGGGGCGTTCTGGCGATACTTCCTCCAAGACAAATTTGTGTGCTTTTCTGGTATACGTTTCAGTATAGTTCACCGACACCCAGCAGTATTATGATATTGTTTGATGATATAATAATTCATATAATCCATTGCACAGCCTTTAATATTCACATGCAGATGAGGCGATTGAAACACCCTGACTTGGGTCAGGCACACCTCAGTCCTCACACGGACATATCTAGAGGATCTTTAAGATTTTAACTAGATACTGTACCGCATATTTGCTGATGGCGATATCTTGTCTAAGGTATTGACTGCTGCTTCTGAGAGCACTAATTGTGGGTCCAAGTAAAACAAAATTCTGTGCATCCTCGATCTGCTCTCTGTTTGCCATGATGCCGTTGGCTGGTGCAATTGTGCAGGCTGCTTTCTTCCTGGAAGTCCGTAATGTTTGCTCTCTCATAGAGTCTGTTTTAATCCATACTGAGACAGGCTGCAGTTTGTGATCCTTAGCAAGTGTGCTAGTCTGGGTGCATCAGAGAAACAAATCCACAGAAGCTCATGTGTATAAGCGAAAGTTTTATATAAAGGGTAAGTGCACCCCAAGAAAACATCCCAACCCAGTGCTGCCCAAGCCCACAAGTCCAACATTAACCCATATGTCCGACACCAATCCACAAAGTCCTCCTCCATCTCACAAAACACACACAGTGATGCCAAATGCAGGAGGAAAGCTGAATCGGTAAACGTGTAAGCATCTCAGCGCTGGCAGGGGTCTCCACATGGCTGCATCAGGGCAGGTCCATGTGGCTTCTTCTCAGGGATGTCTCACAGGAAGTGAGCCTTGTCAGCTGAAGCAGGGAACTGGCTAAGGAGGATGCACCCTGGTCCGACCATCACAAAGCAAGAGACCCGAGAACTAGCAAGGCTCACTGAGCCATTTATCTCTCCGCCCTTCAATGAACCCTCCATGTGTTTATCAGCCAGGTTGGCACAATAAACCTTAATGATCTCAGCAAGTCCTCTTGGTTCTCAGTAAGCTTGGTTGTGAATTCCAATCCCGAGGCCACTCTCCCTAATGCAGCCCAGCCGAATCTCAGATGGTGTGTTCCGCATACATGCTGGATACATGTGGTGAGAGCAGATACTTCTGCCCACTTTTCTGATGGTCCACCACGCAGTGTCCCTTTGTTCTGCTTGAGCAGCTGCCTCCTGGTGCAGGTTCTGCATGGGCACAACTGAGTGTCCCGGAATTCCCGTTCTTGGCAACATTCTCTATGTATGGTTTTTTCTTTAAATGAGTCATACACTCAGTTCCTTTGCAGAGTGAATAAAACACAAGTAGACATCATTCTGGAATTCTCCGCTTTCAGCCCAGGTCCATCTGCCATGAGCAGTGACAGCCCTTGTGGCACGCCCTCTTCTGACTGGCTTCAGTTTCAGGAAGCCCACTCTGATGTACTGCTACAGCTGCGTTCCGTGTCATCCACCCAATTTTACTTTCATGTAAGATTAATGACATCATTTGATAATGTCCACATTCTGCTGGGTCACTTTTCTTTGAAGCGGTCAAAGATTTGATCTCTTTGGTCACTTAACCAGATAACTATCTTCCAGATTTCTTGGCGTAGATGGATGCATGAGTCTAGGGCTGCATCAGCTTGTTGAAAGTTTTCGACTGTTGTTCTGCTAATTCCTGGAGCCTTGTTCTTGACCGATGGCTTTAAGTGCAGCGTGCACATCTTCGTTCAGTACTATCAGTGCTTGATCCTAAGCTGCCTTTTAAAATGGTTGTGTGTAAACCAGTTATGTTGGTACAGTGACTCTCTGTATTCCATCCAGCTCCTTTTGACCCTTCTTGTGTCATTCATTATGTTGCCTATCAGAGCTTTCAGCATTGCAACTCAAGCCCTGACCTTTTCCTTTATTTTTTTCAACTTGAGAAATACTGAGTGTGTTCTTCCCTTTTGGTTTTGGGTGGTGGTAACGTACTATGGTGTTAGGCCGGGTTGACTAGAGAAACAAATTCATAGATACTCATGTGTATAAGAAAGAGCTTTATATAGGAGAGCAATTGTATATTGAGAAAATATCCCAGCCCAGTCTAGATCAAGTTCATAAGTCTAATATTAGCTCTTATGTGTGATACCATTCTATAAATTCCTCTTTAGACTCATGTAACACATGCAATGATGCCAAATGCCGGAAGATCACAGGCCAGTGGGTGGGAAGTCTTGTGGATCCAGTGACGGTGGAAGCATCTCAGCACTGGCATGGGTCCCCACGTGGCTTTTCCAGCTGCAGGGCTCTAACGTAGCGCCATGTGCCTTGTCACCAGGAATACAAAGCCGAGAGTGTCTCTGGCCTCCAATGAGCTATTTATATCCTTCTTGCCTCCGAAGAAGGTCATCAAGATGCGATTTGATTGACAGACCAGCTCCACCCCTTGGCAAGTTGACAGATTATGTAACGGCCACAAATATCAGCCCTCCTGACTATGTTAGCCTGTTAGTTGAGAGGAATCACTTTTTAACATTTGGGGTCCCTTATCTTTTGCAGAATCCCCGGTGGTGAAGCGGTTACACCTTGGGCTGCTGACTGAAAGGTCAGCAGTTCAACACCACCAGCCACTGGTGGGAGAAAGACTAGGCTAGAGTTACAGGCTTGAAAACCCACAGGGGGCGGTTTTTCCCTGGCTTAGAGGTGACTGTGAGCCAGCATCCTCTCAATGGCAGTGAGTGTGTGTTTTTTGGTTTTGTGCCTTGCATGCGGTCAGATGGTTGGAGTCAGATGAAGCCTGGATGAGGTTGGACACTGAGATGGCATCTGCCCTGTCATGACAGCACCCCCAGTTAGAAGGGGGAACAGTTGGAGATGGTCCGACATCTCTGTCTTTGTGTAGTTTCTTCACATACCTAGCCCAAGCGTCCTGCCAGCCTGGTACTTACTCTCAGTGCATCCAGACTGGTAGTGTGTTATCGGTCTCTTCCCAGGCCATGCTTTCCAAGAGCACAAGGCAGAGTGGACAGGCAGGCTCAGGGCTGTGCTTCTGAAATCACTCGGCGTCGCCTTTGCTACATGTTCCTTACCCGGACGAAGGCCATGCCTTGCTGGAGGTTTGGTACATGGCTTTTATCGTTGTTTGACGTTGCTGAGTCGATTGTAACTCATGGAGACCCCATGTGTTCACGGCGGGGGGTCAGAGAATGACTCCCCTCTGGAGCATGCATGCAAACTTGGGTCCTCCCTCCTCAAGGATCCCTTGGGTGACCGGGTTCTCGTATCCGCTTCCCCATAGCACCATGCCCATCTGGGACTCACCCCGTACTGCTACTCGGCCCTCCTCGATGTCTTGACTCATGTCAATGAAACTTAAGTGCTGTGAATGGATTTTGGGAGATTCTCAACTCAGAACCCTCATTAAGGGCAGTTCTACTGCCCTGGGAGGGCGTGCTGTGTAGACGGAATTGAAGTGAAACAGGGAAAGTGGCCCCAGGAAGAAACACGGTGTCCGCAACAAACAAGGTCCAAGTGCGCAGCGGCTTCCGTTCCCACTGCAGGCGGGTTTGTCCTCGAAGGGAGCCCCTCTGGAGAGAAAGGACGCTCAAGAACTCCTGGATGCTGTGTGTTCGGGAATCAGTGCCAGCCAGCAACTTCTTCGGTTCAGTGCCTCGGGCTTTCAAGACGACAGCTGTTCAGCTGTGCCATCTTCTTCCCTCCATTCGCTTATTCATTCAACGAATGGACACGGAACGTTGCTGTAGGCGGGGAAACGTGTTAGACCCTGGGGAGCTGTGGCGAGGAATCGGGCCAGGATCTGACAGACACGGCTCCCACACTGAAAATCCAGGTTTCCGTCTTGGGGGTGGGGTGGGGAGGGGTGCAACTGTGGCCGGGAAGAAGAGCTGCAGCTCTTTCAGACCATCGTCTGGTCCGCTGGGGTGGAGATGGCATCGCCGATCATGACCACCGACACTGTCCTTGTGTGCCCTTGTCCCTGTCACGTCACAGGGTCTGGAAGCACCAGAGCCAGGCATTTTACCCTAGGAAGGAGAGTGTTTTCTCTGTCCCACGGAAAGTCGTTCCATCAGAATCTGGTAGATTTGCTGCTAGCAGTGGAGTTAATCCACGCTGGTCAACCACCCACAGCTTGGAAGGGTCTCACGGTGAGATGGCTTTGATCGGTGTGATCAGAGGGCCCCCGGCCATGCAGCAGTAAAGGGCTTGCCTTCTAACTAACAGATCAGCAGTGCGTTCGCGCCCAGCAGCTGTTGTGAAGGAGAAGGACGAGGCAGTCTGCTTCTGTAAGATACACAGCCCCGGGGGGCGGTTCTGCTCCCTCCTGCAGGGCCGTTGTGAGTCTCAGTTGAATGGATGACAGTGTGTTGGGGTTGGTTTTCGTGGCACCACTTCACACGGACAATACCTATCTCTGGCCTGTGATCTTGAAGCCAAAAGCTGTCTTATTTAATGGTGTATCCCCCATGCCTAGCAGTGACCATTCCTGGTACACAAAATATTAACAGGAGAGAGAAAAGATTGTCTCCTGTAAAGATTATGGTTGAGGGGACCCAATGGGGGGCTGTTTCACTCTGTCCTGTAGTGGCATCTGTGTTTGGAGATTGGATCTAAGTCCTAGGGGGCTAGGGAAACCTTCCGATAAAGCCTATCATTGAGGTTGTCCGCAAAGAACCAGCTGAATGGGGGGCGGTAGCATTACCAAGGACCCACAGGACAAATCTGTGGAGAGCCCAGCGCCACCATTGGTGTACCTCTGGCACATGCACTCTTTGCCAAACTGTGGGGGAGCCGGGCCTAGGTTGTCTAATGGATTTCCTGGTGTTGAGGAAATCCTTGCCTGCCCACCAGGTGCAGGGACATTTCTGCATGCCCTGTTCCATGATGTTGTTCCCCTTTGCAGCTCATCTCCCCTCTAGGTTGCTAATGCTTCTTCCTTTGTGTTTTGTCTTTTGCAGGAATCACTGCATCCTCGGCTCCGTGATCCCGTGACTTTCACTCCTGTGGTCCTTCGTTGAGTTGACCAAGCAGATGGGTGGAGTGTGTTATAGGAATTGGCAGCAGTATCCAATGGGTGAGGAAGGTAAGAAGGAGCCAGGTGACTGGATGATTCATGTGGCGTACTGTGTGTGTAGAGATGGGCATCCCCACAGATGGGAGTCCATGGGGCCTCCAGCCAAAAGCTAAGTAGAATCTAAGAGGGAGGGGAAGGCCTATCTTGGGCTAAGAGTAATGTGATTATTTACGACTCTTTATTGCGCATCTGCTAAACACCATAAGAAGAATGAGCATCTCTTCGGCTACAAATTCAGATGAGCGGGAAGGAATTGGGTGTTGGGGGGAGGATAAGGGTCTTTTAAAACTCAGTTGGACTGGTTGACAGGGGATCTGCCCTGTTGGTTTCTTTGCTCTTTTCGGGATGTTGAAAATAACTTAGGTATGATCAAGGCAGATAGTATTTCGAAGGGAGAAAGGTCTAAGAGGCCGAACCTCGTACATCTCCAGGGGCCAAGAACTAGACCCTGAGCCAGGAGGCCTGCTTTCAGGTCCCAGTCCCGGCACCACCATCGGAGTGCCTCGGGCACATGCACGCTTGGCTGGGCCACAGGGGCGGTTGGACCTGGGTGCCCTAATAGTGTCTACATTTTGGCATCCTGGGGATCCATTTACCGTCTCCATTGACTTGGTCAAGACTGGAGCGTCCAAACATCCGAGAGAGAAAAGTGAGGATGAATAACACCATTTGGGGTTCTAGACCCATCCATCCAAGCGTCCTCACCCCCAGGCCTCAAATGCAGTAGACAAATCCGAATGATGATTTTATCCTTTAAACCTTCACTCCCTTCTGCCCCACTCTTCAGCGATAGCTTCATAATCACCCACACAAGGAACTAGGGAGGAATCCCTCATGCATCTCAATCTCTGAACTAGGGAGGAATCCCTCATGCATCTCAATCTCTGTCTCCATTGCCAGGTTAGTCCTGTTGATTCCTGTTGACTACTCTCCAGGGTGCGTAATCTCTCCCTACTGGGCCCCAACCCCACTGCTCTCCACCATTTCAAAGCCACACTCTTCTCCCCAATTACTGAGATTGCCACCTTCCTGGTCTTTGTGTGGCTTCCCCAGTAGCCCTTCTCCTCTATCAGCTCCATGAAGATCTGCCCGCCATTCTTCCAGAACCAAATCCTAAGCAATGTCCCTCAGTGCAGACATGATAGTACTTTGCCGCTTAATACCCGCCAATGGTAAAGGCCTGGATCATTTATAACGCTTCTGGGCCTCTCTCCTGACGGAGTCCTGCTTTGACCTGCTGGATCCATCTCGCAGGCAGGCCCGCTCCCCACTGACCTTCTCTCCACACATCCAGTCTGGAGGGTATACATGGCATAGCCGTAGTTTCCCAAAGCCCCCTCCTCTCTCTCGTCAACTTAACAATCAAGGCCACCCTCATCTTGACATCTCAGCTTGGCTCTCCTGATCTTCAGGAGGGTTCTTTGGGATTCCCTACCAGCATTCCCCAGGGCCACCAGAACGTCTAGGAGGCTGCAAACGCAGGTTCCTCTGCTTGACCCTGGAGTGCGGAGGACAGGACACACGTTTTTAATTACCGGAGGGTGCTGAGTACAATTTTCTACTCTAAAAAGTGGGCAAGGGGCCAGTGGACAAATAAGTTTGGGGACCTGTCTTCTAGGCTATGCTTAAGCTCCAAGGATGACAGCATTTGCCATGGCTTCTGAATTGAGTTGTCGTCGTCACTTTGTGTGTGTGTGTGTGTGATTCCCCTTTATTTGTTTGTTTATTTTTCTATCCTTGGCTTTTGAGGATGGTTTGAGGTTAACAGAAGCATGACGCAGAGGGCTCTCAGTGGATGGGCCCTGTAAAGGTTTGTGGGGAAAATGGAATTGGAAGCGAATGCCCTTGTTCCCCAGGCCCTTTTTGAAGCCCCCTCCTCGGACCTCTTCCCCTCTGCACATGCTCTCTCCTGTTGTGAACTTCTTGCCTTCTCATTGTGTATCTGTTACACCCAGGGTCCAGGATTGACATATGATGGCTGAGTGAGCTGGCGGGGCCCTCTGTGTGGTACCCTTCGATGGCTTTCGCCAGCTGTGTTGTGTCAAGGAGGCACCATTAAAGTATCTGGCCGAACAGTTTCATCGCACTCGCAATGCCCCCTGCTTCACCCCGTCATCCATCATTGTCAAATGAGCTGTCTTGTCTTCTCCGCTCAGCTTGAAGGCTCTTGTGGGCAGTTCTAATGTTAAAGCCCACCCCACTCTGCTTGTTAATGTCATGCCACAGCCACATAAGCCCAACCCAAGCTTGGTAGGATGTATTCATTCAGTGCCAGAGACTGGCATCTCTGTGTTTCGAATAGAAGGTGAAGGATGGGGTAAAGCTGCCATAGAGAGGAAAGTCAGAAAAATCGCTCCGAACCTGAGCTTCCTATGGGCCCAGCACCATGCCAGGTCTTTAAATACATCTCCTCCCTCGGTTCTTACAAGCGCCTTATGTCTGGTTCTCGTTCTCACTCCCCTCAGCCCCATCCTGACTCACAGTGGCCTTGTATGTGTCGTAAGGGTTGTCAGTACAGAAGGACCCCTGATGGCACAGTGGGTTGGGGCCTGCTGTCTGCCAGGTTGATGGCTCAAACCCACCAGCTGCTCTGTGGAAGAAAGATACGGCTGTTTATTCCCCAAAGCTTTAGTCTTGGAAACCCAAAGGTTCAGTTCCAGTCTGTCCAATAGGGACACCACATGTCGAAATTGACTCAGTAGTTAGGGGTTTGCTTTCTTTAGTTTGCTAATATAAAGTCTCTGAGTGAAACAACCCATTGAGTGCTTGCTTGGCTATCAACCAAAAGGTGGTTGGTTCAGATCTACACAAAGCTGTCTCAGAACAAAGACCTGGTGATCTACTTCCTCAAGATCACCACCATTGAGACCCTGTGGGAGTAAGTTTTATTCTGAAGCACACATGTCAGGGTGTGTTGGAATAGACTCCACAGCTGTTTCTGATGGGTGTTCACTTGTTTGTTTGATTTTAATAATACTGTGTTAGGCTGGGTTCTCTAGAGATGCAGAGCCAGTGGTATTTATGTGTGTCTATTGGTGTCTATACAAGGCTGGTAGATGGATACCAACTCATGGCCGTTGTGTCCAATGAATCCAAGATCAGTAGGCAATATGGTGGATCACTGAAGGCTCCCAGAGTTGGCAAGTAATATGGCAGGCAGTTGACTCAAGTCCAAAGAACCAGAGGTGAATGAGATGTATCCAAGATTCAGGGCAGCAAGCAAGAGAGAAAGCATTCCCATGGAGACTGCTTAAATAGGAGTAGGCCACACCCCCAAAGAAACTTCCTTTCAATTGCACCAGGGCTGTGACCTGAGTAACGAGGCTCACTAGCTTCCGCCCTCTTTCTCTTCCAACTGCTTTCTTAGCCCAGAGCCGGTCTCATCATGCATTGTTGTTTACATTGCATATGGAGAAAGCCTCTCCTATCAAAGACTGGGAATTCTGGTCCAGCCAAGTTGACACACAACCTAATAAACACAATATTCAAATTTCATAACAGAAAACCGATAAGTTCCTTGTCTTTGGGCATATAATTTGAAGAACACAGCCAGATATTTGAACCTGGCAAGTCTGACATGAGCCTGAGACACCACTCCTGCAAGACCCTTCCTGCCTGTCCGCAGATGAATGTGCTGCATTCTGGACAACGGTCCTCTCTTCCTCAGGAGGCACAGGCCTCTCCTGCATCCACTGTTCCACAGAGGGCCGCCCTTGGGATAGGGGCCCACAAAGCTTGGCTATTTCCCAGGTGTTTTACACTGAGCTGTGTGAGTCTGTGTGGGGACATGTGGGCTCGGAGCGCCCTCCCTTCTCCTCATGCTGTGCTCAGCATTTCGTTTATTATGAGCAGAAACCATGTATGGAGACCTGGAGAATGTACTTCCTTCCAGTTCACCAAGAAAGCAACAGAAGCACCAAAACGACAGACGTCACCACCATCAGGTTCCATTCCGCCTCACAGCGAGTCCACGTAGAGTTTCTGAGACTAGAACTCTTTATGGGCCTGGACGGCCCGGGGCCCCACCCACAGCACCACAAGAGCTCCTTCAAGGGCCTGGAAGCCGCATGGCCACTCCTCTCTCCCTGTCCCTTCTGCTCTCCATGGGTTGGAAGCCTGGCTTATGAGACCAAGCCTGCCCCTCCTTTGGACCAGGCTGTGAATGACGCTCCCCTGTCCTCTCTCCACTTCCTCAGCCCTTTGGATTCCTCAGTGGGAGCTGCGAATGCCATTTCCCCTGTTCCTTGCTAACAGCAACCATTAGAATACAGCAGCAATGGGGCAGAGTCTAAGTGCTTGAATTCAGCTTCTTTTCGAGGAATTCCATTAGACTTTTAAATTCCCACATGGATATTAAGAACAGCCTAAATTGAAGAATCCCACATTGCTTTTAATCCAGGAAGAGGGGAGGTAAAAATATCCTGATTTTAAAGCACTGCAGAGTGGCTGCAGGGGGCAGCCCTTTCACCTTTTTTAAAAAAATTATTTTATTGGGGGCTCTCACAACTCTTGTTAAAAAAAATACCTCAATTGTATCCGACATATTCGTACACGTATTCCATTGTTCTTTTCTAGACATTTGCTTTCCATTGAGCCCTTGGGATCAGCTCCCCTTTTTGTCCTCCCCATCCCCCCAACCCTTGTGGCCCCTTGATAGGTTGTAGTTGTTAATTATTTTCAAACCTCACACCGACCACTCTCTCCCTTCCCCTCTGGTTTCTGTTGTTCTTCCCCCTGGATGGAGGTATGTGGTTATGTGCCATTCATTGCAATCGCTTCCCCCCCTTTCCCCCTACCCTTTTGGTATCTCTATTCCCATTCCTGTCCCTGGGTTCCATGTGTGGTGAATTTATCTCTTTCCCAAACCTATGTACATGCTCCTGTCTAGCTTCTTGCTTTGCAGAGAGGAGTTGATCTGTCCAGAGGAGGATGAGGAAAGGACAGGGGGAGTGGGGGGAGAGACACACAGAGAGGAGCTGTTAACCAGAGGTGGAGTCTTGGTTTGGCTTTAAGGGATCAGCTCTTGGGCTGCCCAGCTGACTTCCAGAGGAATACATGGGAGCATCCTCTGGCACCTGTGTACCCCAGGTTCCTCCTGAGAGCTGAGCAGGGTTACCTGGGAAGCAATAGCACCGGGATCCTCAGCCCTGCTGCCCAGCGGGGCTTTTAGTGCGGGGCTTTTAGCACTGGGCTTGGGAGCAAAAGCAAATGTCTTAGAGACACGACAGGGATCTGCTTTTATTCAGGAAAAGCCTACAAGCCTGGAGACCTTGCATGGGGGGCACTGAGCTCAGGCCATCCAGTTACCTCTCATTTACAAATACAACATTCCCAAGGAGCCGCATGGGGCAGCTCCCAGTGCTGGGGGTACGCCACATGCCTTGGCCCAGGCCCTTCCTTGTGGCACGTTGGTGGCCTGCCTCCTGCTCTGTGCCCATTGCATGCCTGTGAGCGTGCGTTTCCCCTCTCCAGATCATGGCCGGTCCACTCTGGAGAAACAGGCCCTGCAGCCCTCTGCAGTGGGTGTCCTGTGGCTTGCAAGCAGCGCCCCCACCCCCCTCCAAAATTCACCTGGGATTGTGCCGGAAGCGTGTGCCTGTCACCACCTCAATCGGCTAGTAATTCCATGCAGCACGCAGGTGCCAAGAGGCATGGCTGTCCTTGCTCTTCTGAGTCAGGACCCAGCCGGAGGGAAGACACTCTCACCCCGCCATTCCAGGACGGGCAATAGCAGAGGACAGGCCAACCCACGTGCTCCGTGCTTTGGGCCCACACTTGAGCTTGAAAGAAGATGAAGCTCTATAAGGAGCTCTGGTGGCTCAGACAATTAAGCACTCAGCTGCAAACTCTTAGGTTCTGAGCCACCAGCAACTCCAACCAGAAATGACCTGGTTATCTGCTCTTATGAGAAGTCCTATGGGAGATTGCTCCTCCGTTACCTTGGGCCAACTTGCTGACGCCTAATGACAACAAGCTGACTCATGCAGCTACCTGTTTCCATGGAGAGCTACCAGAGAAGAGAGGGACCCCAGATAGATTCATATTTCGATCATATTTGGGGAGCCCTCCTTATTATAGATCCTGGGCGAGGGACCCCTAGGCACCCCAGGGGGCCAGCAGGACTGCCCCATGTGGGTTTCCTCTTCATGGGAGTAGAAAGCCTCATCTTTCTCCCATGGAGTGGCGACTGGGTCCAAATTGCTGACCTTGTGGGTAACAACTGGTCACTTCTTCCAGGGCTCAGAATTGACTCCGTGCCAGTGAGTTGGGACTAGGTGCTGGAGCTACACCAGTGAACCAATTGCCCGTGCTCCAGTCCACCACTTGCCAAAGCCCCATTCTCAAGGAGCCCCTTGTGATAGAGCCAGACCTGCAGACAATGGCTTAGAGCTCATGGACACACCCAGCCGCCCCTTTGCATAACAGACTTGGGGAAAGCGCTTACCACCCAGAGAGAGTAGCAGCCTCAGCAGTGAGAGCCAACTCTCTCTCTCTCTCTCTCTCTCTCTCTCTCTGTCTGTCTGTCTGTCTGTCTTTTCTAGAGGTTTTTCTGGGCAGATGTGAACACATACATCCCCTGGTTCCTTCCACCACTTTTGTATCTGAGCACACATTGCTCAGACTGCTCCTTAGAGTGAAGGGTGATGCGACTTGGTCTCTGGACATCTCACCAGGAGAGTCCAGGCCCTGGAGAAGGACTTCATGCTTGGTGGAACAGAGGGTCAAGAAAAGGGGAAGAGCGCCAATGAGCTGGATTGGTACAGAGGCTGATTCGCTGGGCTCACCCTTAAGCACAGTGGGGAGAATGGTGCGGAGCTGGGCAGGCTTTCTGCTGTTGCCCTTGGGCTCCTGCTCCGAGTCAGCACTGATGTGGCAACACCAGCAGCCGCCACGCAGACGGTTCCACACGTAGTTCTCTGCCTTGATGACAAACAAAGGCCAGACATCTCATCATGCTCGCTTCCTCGTTCTTGTCCGTCTTAGGCTGGTCTCTTCTGTACGTCCGTTTCACACCTGCAGCCAGGTTACAAACTTGAGGCTGTTCATTCCCAGGCGCACTGCATCTCAGGCTCCTCTGTTGTATGGTCTCTCTCTGCTGTGTCCACGTTCCCGAGGTTAGACATTTGTTCCTTGTCAAGGTACCGGCTTGGGTGTCAGTTACTTGGACACCTGGGTGCCTCTCTTTCCCAGCCTTGCTTGCAGAGAGCCCAGGTGAACTTGAAACCGGAAAAGAGGTCTTTCCTGGTGTCAGTTTCCCTGCAAGGTCAATAGGGCCCCTTGCCAACAGGATGGAGATGCAGGAGGGCCCACCCTTTGAGCCACTCGATACCCAGCTCCTGCTCATCTCTCTCTTTCATCAAAGGCTCTGCAAGAGTGGTCTGTCTCGGGCAGGTAAGCACACGCCCGGCTTCCTCTTGAGCCTCACTGGTGCAGGATGGGGAGAGGTGACCCAGATGGAATCACTTCTTCTACTGGCTCCATTTCTGACCGGCACCCTGGATCCCACGATTCCCCAGTTCTGCTTTTCAGAGCCCACAGGGCACCTGAGAGGCTGAGGTAGGAGCCCCCCCCCCTTTGAAAGATAAAAGGAGCTAAGCCCTGCTGATCTGTGATCTGAGCACTTCCCCTGTGCATCAGGGCCGGGGACCTTCTGTCTACCACCTGGGAAGGACTTGGGATGTTGCCAGGAGGAACTCACCTAGGAAGATTGTGTGGCCTGCCTCTGAAACCCTGTGCTCTGGGCTTGTGGGTGGTGCGCATTTTCATGGATAGTTCAAGTATTTAATTCCTGGTGGCCTTCCTGGCACTCCCATGCTCTGTGCCAAGGCCTGTGCTTACTCCCTGCAACCGTGGTGCCCCAGGGTCTGTGCCAAGGCATGCATGGCACATGCAGCTGGCACACTTGGCTGCTCACAGGAAGGTTAGAGATTTGAGATTGCTGAGAGTTGTCACGAGAAAAAGGCCTGGCAGTCTCATCCTAAACAAGCAGTGACAGAAAAACCTGTGAAGCGCAGTTCTGTGTGCACTCCCAGGGGGTTGGCATCGTGAGGAATTGATTTGGTGGCAATTCTTGTGTTGATTGAGCTGAATCAAGCAGCTGAACCAGAGTATTGCGAGGTGGGATTTCCAAGGAAGAGCTTGCTGGCCATTCATTCGTCCATTCACTCATGCACTCACCCTCACTTAAGCGCATATTTATTGATCACCTCTGAGCAGCAGGAGGCCTGGTGGCACAAGACAGTCAACACTGGACCGCAAACCAAAATGTGGACGATTCCACGGCAGAGGATGGGTCAGTCTGCTTTCTGTAAAAGTCTGCAACCTCGGAAACCCCAGGGAGCAATGGGACTCTGTCGTCTGGATCAGAACCCACCAGGCACTATGTTACATCCACTCAGCCAGCCCTGCGTGCTCACAGAGGTTCCTATTCCGTCCCGCCCCTGGGGCCAGTCTCTGACCCACCTCTAAGTCTTCCTCCATGAACCTGGCGCCTTAGAAACGTTTGACTGACGGCTTCCCTGCCTGGCATCACATGATTCTTAAAGCCACAGAATCATTTTCTCCAGAGGCTACTGGCCCGAAGGACTCCTTGCCCTGTGGGGAATTCAGAGCCCAGGGCAGATTAAGAGAGCAGGGAGCGAATGCAGCAAGTCCTACTGTGAGCTGCCACGAGCTAATTGTGGATGCAGAGCATAGAGAAAGCGAAGCCAGATACCTGCCAGACGCCTCCATTTGGACGCTTTAGAGAAATTGCAGAAGGGCCAGGAAGTTCACCTTTTCAAGAGGCTCTGAATTTTAGAATCCAGCCACCCTTCCAACTGCTTGCAGGTTGCCATAGTGACGGTACATATACCATTTCCTTTTTATTTTTTTCTTTTGGTCTCTTAATATAATTTTTTTAAAAAATTCAGTTGCAAGGGCTAAGGAGACAGAGAGCTCAGGCCAACCCAAGTCCCCTTTCAAGTCTCTGCACACTTAGCCTCTCCTCGGGATGCGTGCTGGAGAAATGGACCCTGGAAAATGGTGACTCAGGGTCCCCAAGCCAGTGGCTTGGGGACTGAATGAAAATCCCTTTGGTTGTTGGATAGTGTCTCTCTTGTGAAAAGTTGGGCTAAATCCCATTCCCTTAACTTGTGTTCCCCACCCCATGGGAGCAGGCACCACGTGTTCAAAGGCGAACTAGCCAGGTGGCTGGTGCTCAGGACGCAGGGAGCATGCCCAGCCCAAGGACTTCTGCAGTCCATCATCCACCAGGCTGCCACTGGATTTTTTTTCCTAAAGGTCAGATGGTAAGCAGGTTGCTTAAGGCTCACACCGCCTTAGAAGTTTTCTACCCTTTGCAGGATGGATTCCCAAGATCTTCTGGTTTCTAAATCCTGCACAATGCAGCCCCAATGCCCTGTCATCTCCTGAAGCTTCCTTCTCCATCGTCCTCCTTGAAGCCCCACCGGTAGCATATAGCTGGAGGGAGCCCTGCTTCTTTGGCCCTCACAGTGAAGGCCCGATGCTTCCCTTGTGCTGTCACACTGCGTTTCCCGTGTGGACCACGGCACTCAGCAGCACTTCCTGGACCCGCCGTGATGCCTCCCACCTCCATCCTCTTACAGAGTCTGTTTCGTCTGCTCCTTGCTCTGCCCCAGATTCCTGCGGCAAAAAGATGAGTCCTCTCTTTCTATTGAGGTTCCCTGACCCCGTGATGTTGGCGTTGTCACGTCCCCTTCCTTTCAGGGGCCTCTGCGCCTTAGGACCCTTCAGGATGACTTCCATCCCACATCCCCACCCTGCCAAGAACCACGGTGGGTCCCTTCCTCCCTAAAATTGACAGGACATGTTATGTGCACAACTGCTTTAGTGGAAACATAAACGCAAACCTTTGCTGTAAAGATTGTTCTCTTCTTGTCCTCCCCACCCCCCAGTTGTAAAGGAAATGAAAGACTGTGTGCACCTCTGTCAGGATTGTGGGCCCTCGGCACTGCGCCTCTGTCTTAATGGGCATGTCAGCCCAGCTGTTCCTCTGTCACCACCGCATGATTCCGTCTGCAGGGTCCTTAGGGACAAGTCTTCTATCACCGCATGTGGACATGTGCGCATGCTTGATGACTGCTCTGATCTGCAAGGGCTTTTATGTGCGTGGTGGTCATGGTTGCCATCTACAAGGGCCTCTTGCTGCTGGAGGCTGTGGCTGACACCCGTCATACCGTTTCTCTTCCAAGTCGCTTGTCTAAAGTGACCAGCTTTTGCACAGCCGCGATCACTCAGAAGAGACCCACTGTTGCACGGGTTTTTCACGTTTGCACCGAGCACTCTGATTCAATCTCTGGAGGCGGTCATTGCCCATCCCCATCCACAGAAGACTGTAAGCAGCAGCTCAGAGTTGGTCAGAGTCTAGAAACAGAGCTGAATCTGCCCTAGGACACACATGACACATGGCAGAGCTATAGACCAAGACCACCTCTGCTGACAGTTTTGTCATCAGCCAGTAAGCACCCGGTCATCTCAGCTCCACTGGGCAAAACTGATTCTGAAGACAGGTGTCCATCCTGCCGTCTGAGGACCCTCAGGCTATGCCAAGGCCGATGTTATGATGGCCTGGCATCTGTATCTGCTGGGTTCTTTCTCAGTGACTGTCCCCCAGCACCCCTGAGGGAAGACGATGAGGTTTTCTGCTCTTCGAGAGTTTTGGCCTTGGAATCCCGCAGAGGCAGCTCTACCCTGTCCTATAATATCACAACAGGTCTGAATCAGCTCCGTGGCAGTGAGGAGGGAGGGAGTGAGTAGTGAGTGAAACCACCCTGTAACAAACACACTACACTCCTAGGAGGCCTGCTTCTGGATTGGGCTGTGATCCATATGGTCAGCAGTTCAAAGCCACAAGCATCTCCTTGAGAGAAAGACTGGACTTTCTATTCCTATTCCTATAATCAGTTACAGTCTCCGAAACCCAAAGGGCTCATTAGGAATCAACTTTGACTCAAGGGCAGCGAGTGTGGTGGTTTCATGGCCAGTGTTCTAGAGAAGCAAGCCTAGTCATTGTTCCAGGATCCCATCAACTCATACCTCTTCCCGGAAGCCTCCATGCTGCTCCACACACCTGTGGTTGTGGGCCACTAATTTAGTGATGGTCTTATTACTGCTTGTGTCCAGGACTGTGACTACAGAATAACCTTTTTAAAGATCAGAGACGGCGCCTTTTCAATTCACGATCCTCAAGGCATAGCGTGATCATGCAGCGCAGTAGGGTGTTTTTATAATGATACACTCCGTCTTAGAATTGCTTCTCAGAGAAGCCAGCAATCACAGGCTCTGACTATTTTCGTCACAGACCATCTTGTGTGTGTACACAGAGTAAACCAGGTTCACTTGTCTCTCCGTGGTTTTTGCTGGATTCTTACTCACTGAAGGCTCAGCACTGTGCTGAGTGTGAACGAGGCAGAGGGGGCCCTCAGCTCACCAGGGACTTGTCATGGTTGGATCGTGAAGAGAGCTTCCTGCTGACTCTGCACTCAGGCGGCAGCAGCCTCATCCAGACCATTCTGTCTGCCCAGCGCTTCTGTGGAACGGCCAAGGAAGTCTTCCCCGCTGGAGCGCCGGTGACGGCTCTGCTGAATGAGCGTGGCTTGGAAGAGATGGATGGGAGTGTCTGAATGGTCTTCTTGCCTTCCACATGGGGACCGTGGGGCTCCAGGGTTGGCACTTTCAGGTGGCCCTGAGTGAAGTCTGAGATGCCATGGAAGACAGGCCTGTCACCTTGTGATTAAAAAAAAAATACACCCATGGAAAACCACATGGTATACCTTTCTAGTCCTCCCACATAGGGCTACCATGTGGTGGTCTAGTACATTGCATCTGGTTTTGTTTGGGTTGGAGTGATAGAGGGGAACGGTTGGCCAGAATGATTTTGGGGGGACAGAGGTAGTCTTCAAGCATGTATAAAAAGAGGACCAATGAAAGCCAGGGTTCAGGTCATAAGTTGAACAGAAGAGAGAGAAGGAAGCAAGGGCAGATCTAGGCTTAGTTTGCAGCAGGGTTGAGTCGGGTGGGGAGGGATCTCCAGGTTTTCTTACAGTTGCCACCTGTCTTGGTGGTTGGTTGATACTTGGTAGTGCCCTTTTCCTTCCCCTCTCTTCATTTCTCCCTGACCCAGCTCTCTATTCTTCATCCCCTTTTCTTTCTTTTCCCTCCTTTCCCCACCCCTCTTCTCAGTCCCATCTCTCCAATTCCCTCTATCTCTCTGAGCCATCCCTCCTATCTGCACTCTCTGCCCATGGGAAGGGGCAACTGCCCCAGGACCTCCCTTGAGCTTGCTTGTGCAGCCTCAGGGGCTGCCCCCACCGCCCCGTCCAGCTCAGGTGGGAGCGGCCGAGCATCTGTCACAGTCGGAGAAACGCCCATATCACTTGGTTTCGCTCCAGCAGACAGAGACTAACAGGCACGCACAGAACTGCGTGAGCAGGTGTCCTGGGAGACACCTTCCAGTCTTCCCTTTGTGTCCAGCCCGCTCATCTCCATTTCCACTTTGAGAAGGGGCACCTGCAGCTGCTGAGGGGTCTCATTTCTGTCACAGCCCACCTCGTGGAGAGCAAGTCTCTGCAGCCGCCACATCACCCACCCCTTGTGCACCCAGCACTGTTGGCGCTGCTGCACTTGCCCGGATGGTTCACTATGATGAGAAATTCACACTTGCTTCAAGGAGACAGCATGGTACAGGACAGGCTGGGGAGCCCTCGGCGTCCATCCCCTCACACAGGGGACAGACAGGCTGCCCTGCCAGTTGTCAGAAACCCTGCTGTTTGTCTAGCATCTGCTTGTGTGATCAGCTCTGAGCTAGGGTGCTGGGGGTAGAGGTAGTGTAGATGCCTAGTCAAAAGCCTCGAGAACTTCCCACCTTTTGGGGAAGGCTAGGGAGGAAGCCCATGAGCATGTGCAGGTGTCCCCTGGCCTGGCGTTGGTGTGGCTTACACCTGGCCCCCAGCTGGACTTCCTGTCAGCTTGTGGGATGATTCCCCCCTACATCAGTGGTTTCCAACCTTCCTAATGCCGCGGCCCTTTAGTACAGTGCCTCATGTTGTGGGGACCCCCAATCATAAAATTATTTTCATTGCTGTTTCATCACTTTCATTTTGCTACTGTGATGAATCGGTGACCCCTGTGAAAGGGTCATTCGACCCCCAGGTTGAGAACCGCTGCTCTCGTGTAAGTGGTGTCTCTGTGTAGCAGGACAGCACCCATAACTGTGGGAAGGGGCAGGTCTGCCAAGGCACGGGCTCTCCTGGGGGAGATGAGGGACAGACAGAGAGAGAGAGGAGAAAGCTTGTATGCCCCAACCCCGGCTGCAGAAAAAAATGCAGCATCAGCTTTTCCAGTTTGGGGGCTATTTCCTCCCCCACCTCCCAGTTTGGCTCTCTCTCCGTAGATTCTCCCATGCACCCCATTCCCTCAGCTCCTGTGGCGCCCCCGGTGAAACCATGGAGAAGTGGGATCCAGGCGTACTGGGCAGCGAGCGGTGGGATTAGATACACGTATCAGTTGTCAAACGCCTGTCTAGATTAAAGCCACTGAAGTCACTATCTGCCCCCGTGGCTAATGAGAGGGCTTTTGATGTCCTTCTGAGGCTCAGCTTCCGAGTGTAAACAGGAGTATAAACAGTGGGTCAGATTCTCCCCAGTTGCACAGGATGGGAACCCGAGCCCCCGTTTGTAAGGATGGCTGCTTTTCATTCATTTTCCCAGGGATGTCGATCTCCCCCCCCCCCCCACCCCCGGCAGAAGGGCCTCCCAGCGTTCAGGGATGCGGCCCACGGAAGAGGCTGCCTATGTTCACCTTCCAGCCAGAACCCCAGCAAAGCTGTATTTGTGATCTCTCGCCGGAGCTGAAATCCCGCCAGGCCCCACTTTTAGGATGTTTCAGGAGCATAAAAAAAATTAGATCTCCGCAGAGTGCAAGGAGCTAGCAAGGATGGGCTGAAGGCTGTCGGCTCAGGCGGTCGTTCTTCCTTCTCCTTGTTTCTTGCCAGTGTGCTCGCTTTAAAGAAGTTACCAGAGAGAAAGAGAGAGGGAGAGAGACAGAAAGAGGAAGGAAGGAAGGAAGGAAGGAAGGAAAGAGAGAGAAAGAAAGAAAGAAAGAGAGAAAGAAAGAAAGAGAAAATCATGTAAGAGGGATGCCTCAATATAGATTCCTGGGTCTTTCCGAGTGTGTCCGTGTGCGCGGGACCTACCTTGCACCCAGGTGTGCAAGGGTTCCAGCCTCCTTTCGGGCACTTCTTGAGTAATGGACTGTCTGTGCCTCTTTGCAGACTTTTCAGATGTGGGGAAACCATCTTCCTGAGCACCTGCCATGGGCCTGTCAGCTTGTGAAGGCGGTGGCAGCAGGCAAGGTGTCGCCTGGGGTAGTGGGGGGTGGGAGGCTGACTGGGGTCTCTATAGCTGGGCATCGGCTGTGAAGATGCCCCTCTGATTCAGAAGATGAGCATGGGGCAGAGTGGTGTCAAGGGAAGAGCCAGCCTCTGGCCAGCCGCATGCCGGGACTGCAGCTGGATTGTCTTTTTCCCTAGCACAGGTCTTCCTCTTGTGAGTGATGGGCTCACACGCACTCGTCACCGCCATCAAGCGGATGCTGACTCATGACGCCCATATAGGACAGGCTGGAAGCGCTTCTGTGGGTTTCTGACACTCTTTCCAGGAATAGGCCTGGCTTTCTCCCATGGATAATGGAGGGAAGCATTAATGGTCTTGGCTCTCTGACAGATGGAAGTCAGGCAGCTGCTTTTCAACAGGGACCCCCGTTCTTTGTTCCCCCAAAGCACTGTGAGCTTAGGAGCAGGGGCCAGGCCCTAGAGGCGCGGGGTCTGAAGTCCATGCCTTTGGTGCTGGCTGCTTGAATCCAGGAAAATGATTCCAGGGCTCTCAGGAAACTTCCATTGTCTCACCTGCCAGAGGGGTGTAGGAGTCTGTGACTGCTGAGGTAACAGACTGCTACAGCCCCAGTGGCTTCAAACAGTAAAGCCTGGCATTCTTAGGGCAGCGGGCTCAGAGTCTGACCCCGTGTGCAGAGCTAGAGCCGAGGTGTCAGCAGGCCTGCATGCTTGCCTTGGTCGGATTCTGGGTGCCCCACGACGCCTCGTCTTCCTTCTGCCATCCAGGTGTGTCGTCTTAGAGCCTCTCATTCTCCGAGCCTGCCTCCCGGGATGCCACTGGGTCGCTTCGCTCATCTCCGGGGCCGCAAGTTAACCTCACCACCAAAGTCCCGTTTGCCACGGTGGGCACGGGCAAGAGCATGCGCACAGGTCCCAGGCATTAGCATCATTTCGCGTTGGGGGTTGGGGTCTGTCAAGTCGATTCCCACTCATGTGCCCCTGTGTGTGTGTGGGGGGGGGACTAGCGCTGCCCCCACGGTATTTCTGGGGCTGCCTTTACGGGGGCAAATTGCCTGGTCTGTGCTCTGGCAGCTGCTGGTGAGGTCCAGTCACTGGAGAGTTTGCTGAGGAGCCGAGCGCCTAACCCGAACCCTAGGGCTCCCGTGCAGTCCTCGGGGGCCATTGTGCTGTTCTGTGTGCCACATCAGGAATGTTCCTTCCTGCTTGGACTCTTTCCATCAAGATGCGACCTTGGACCACTGCGCTCTTGTCTCCATTGAGCATGAGGTCTGTGCCCCAGATGTGAACCATGTGCGCACTTCAGCTCTGTCCTGTAGGGTGACCATGAGTTGGAAGTACTACATGACAGACGGGTCAGTTTGTTTAAAGAGTGGGCTAGGGCGATGGCGCTCTTCCTCTTTGGTTGTCTGACTCCAGGTCTTAATTCATTATCATACTTCTTCTCTTCTGCAGGCTCTTTGTTGTTTTCGTAAACAACAAATGGTGTGGGCTAGACTACTGACCCAAAGGGATAGCCTCCCTAAAGATTGTTTCTGTGGTTCGATGCTCAGTGGTGGATTCTTACTGATGGCAGCGCCTTGTTCCAGAGTAGGGCAGGAACAGGCGGCCAGGCCTTTCTTCAGGGTGTGCACGGGTGGATTTGAACCACTGACTCCAAGGGTGAGCAGTGGAGTGCTTAACCAATTTTGTCACTAGGGCTCAGAAAACCTTTGGTGCGGTTCTGTCCATGGTCCACTGGGTGGCCGGCCAGAGGTCAGACCGATGACAGCAGTTACAGTGGCAGCTGTTGTGTATGTTGCAGTCATCAGCGGAGTCCTCCTGGATAGCCCGTGGGAAGACTGAACGGCACTGGTGCGGGCGTCTTCTGTGGTCATGCGGATATGATTGTCCCGAAGGAAAGCATTTTCTCCTTTCCCGGGGCAGGATTTTTAGCTTAAGCCTTCGTCTCAGATAACAACCCGCAGCTCACGCGTGCCTTTGAACATCAAAGAAGTACTTCCTGCCTCCATTCTCCATTACTGCGCCGAGGATGCAAGTACACTTACCTTTGTGGGCTGCTGTGTAAAATGAGCTGGTGTTTGTGGGAGTCCTTTGTAAGTCACAGAGCGCTCTAAAGCAGGGACGACAGTGATGGTTCCACCCCAGGTTTCCCATAAACAAAGCAGGAAATGAAGGACACGTGTTCTGTTACTCAGAAAGCCGTGTGTAGCTATCCGCTCCCACCCATCAGTTTGATAATCCAGTCTTCATCGTTCAGTCTGATTTACTATTGTTCCTGTGTGTGCCTTCCAGACCGTCCTGAGTCACAGTGACCCACGAGACAGAGCAGAACTGCCCCCCAAAGGGTTTCTGAAGTGATAATCTTTCTGGAAGCAGACTGCTAGATTTCTAGTCCTTCAGAGCCACTGGGTGGGCTTCTCAGGCTGACCTCTCTGCTTCACCTTTTCATCCTCAGGCTTCCGCATGTGTAGATAATACTCCTGGGTAACATTTAAAGTGTGGACAAACAAAGATGACTAAGTTATGCCTGCCCCAGGCCATGGTATTTTCAATGGTCTCTCATGCATTTGACAGTTGAACAGCCCCCTCTCCCCCAGAACAATTCACTTCAGAGCACAGCACTGAAGCTACAGCTCAGGGCAAGGGCACACAGGAGCAAATGAAGGAGGAGGGAGAGAGAGTGGAGCGCATGTTGGCCCACCAAGCCCCGAGGACAATATCCCTGCTCAGAGCAACCATTGCACGGAGAGGACCATAGGGCTGGCCCCACTATGAGACACGATATCTCCCACTGACCCATAGCACTACGGAGGACAAAACTTATCTGACACCACAACACTGAGGCAAACACTAAGAGTGGACAACAGAACAGCAAGGGGAGCCGAGCCATGAAGTCCCCACGGAATACCAAAAATAGACTTTGGGGCCATGGTGTGACACCCCATCAGACTCAAGTAGAAAACGTTCCTAAAGGTCAACAAACATACCTTGAACTATTTATAGGCTTTTCTCTTTTTGTTGTTGTTTTGTTTTCTTTTGTTGCTTTGTTTTGCTATCTTGTTTCTGTGAGTATTATTATCTCTGCATGTCTATCTAGATAAGATAGGTGGGATAAATAATCTGGAGGAGAAAACAAGGGGACCAATGGCTCCAGGAGGACATGGGAGAGGAGAAGGTTGGGGAAAGGAAGTGGGTGTTAACAAACCGAGGAACATGGAAAACAAGTGATTTAAAGTCGATGAGGAGGAGGGTGTAGGAGGCCTGGTAGGGCTTGATCAAGGGCAATGTAACTGAGAGGAATTACTGAAACCCAAATGAAGGCTGAACATGATAGTGGGACGAGAGGAAAGTAAAAGTAACTAGAGGAAAGAACTAGAAGGCAAAGGGCATTAATAGAGGTCTAAATATAGGCATATTTATATATGTAAATATATTTATATATGAAGATAGATCAATGTGCATATAATTATAGGTTTAGTGATGGACATTGGGCCTCCACTCAAGTACTCCCGTAATGCAAGAACACTTTGTTCTATTAAACTGGAATTCTATGATGCTTACTTTCCTGACATGATGGCTGAAGACAAAATGGGTACATAAGCAAAGGTGGTGAAGAAAGCTGATGGTGCCTGGCTATCAAAAGATACAGTACCTGGGGTCTTAAAGGCTTGAAGGTAAACAAGTGGCCATCTAGCTGAGAAGAAACAAAGCCCACATGGAAGAAGCACACCAACCTGTGTGATCATGAGGTGTCCATAGGATCAGATATCAGGCATCAAAGGCCCAGAACAAAAAAAAAGCATAACATTGTGAATGAGAGGGAGTGTAGAGTGGAGATCCAAAACCCATCTGTAGGCAACTGGAAATCCCCTTGCAGAATGGTCGTGGGGAGGAGACCAGCTAGTCATGGTTGCAGTATAGCACCGATGAAACGTACAACTTTCCTCTAGTTCTTTAAAGCTTCCTCCCCTCCCCCACTATTATGACCCCAATTCTGCTTTACAAACATGACTATAGCAGAGCATATGCGTAGGTTCAGATAAGAGCTGGAAACACAGGGAATCCAGGACAGACAACCCCCTGAGAGTAGCCATACCAGGAGGGGAAGGGGAAGGTAGGGGAAGAAAGGGGCAGCCAATCACAGTGATCTACCTATAGCTCCCTCCCAGGGGGATGGACAACAGAAAAGTGGGTAAAGGGAGACATCGGTCAGTGTAAGACATGAAAAATGACAATCTATAAATTATCAAGGGTCCATGAGGGAGGGAGGGAGGGAGGGAGGGAGGAGAGGATAGTAAAGGAGGGAAAAGAATGAGGAGCTGATATCAAGGGCTCAACTAGAAAGAAAATGTTTTGAGAATGATGATGGCAACAAATGTACAAATGTGCTTGACACAATAGATGGATGTATGGATTGTGAGAAGAGTTGTATGAGCCCCAATAAAGTGATTTATTAAAAAATTTTTTTAATCCAGTAGGGCCAGTCAGTAAGATGGGTGGATCTCTGGAAAGTGCCGTGTTGCTCTCACACACACAAAAAGTTGGACATTGACTATAGAAGACTCGATAGGTTTGAATTGTGGTGCTACTGAGCACTACTGAAAGTTCCAGGGACTGTCAAAAGAACCAACAGGTCTATCTTGAAAGGAGTACTCCTGGATGCTCCTTAGAAGTGAGGATGGGGAGACTTGGTGGCGTGTACTTTGGACATTGTATCAGGAGAGGCTAGTCTGTGGAAAAGAAGGCCCTGCTTGGCCTAGTGGAAGGGCATGAACAAAGAGGAAGGCCCTGGATGGTACAGATTGACTCCATGACTGCCGCCACGGGCTCAGACATAAGGATTGTGGGGATGGAGCAGCATTGGGCCGTGTTTCCTTCCCTTGTATTGACATAGAGCCGACACAATAGCATCTAATGCTTGGATAGTGTTTGCTTCTGATTCTTTGATCATTTGCGTGGGTTAGCAGAATTCCAGAAGAGAAAGTAAAGAGTTGATATACAACAAACCAAATTTTTAAGGAAATGGGTGTTTATCCTTCCTTTTCATGTTGTTTAGTCTATGAAATATTTAACAGAATAAATGCATCCAGAAGCACACGTACATGTAAATATTCACATGTGGTTATGGTCATAGATGAATGTATGTTGCTGTTGTCCATCCTCGAGTCAAAATTGTGACTCACAGCATCCCTGCAGGAGCGAGTGGAATCATCCCATGGGGTTTCCCAGCCTGTGATCATTAAGGGACAAGATCAACATGGTCTTTCTTCCTGCAGCCTCTACATGGGTCCCCATCGTGAAGCTCTTAACCATTGTGCCACCCAGGATCCTTGATTGAAATACTACTAACCAACTAGGGAAGCAGCAGTCAGGAAATCAAGTGGCATATTGCACTGGGGAAATGGCACTGCCCAAAAGATCCCTTGAAAGTATTACAAAAGGAAAGATCTCACTTTGAAAATGGAGATGTTCCTGATCCAAGCCAGGGCATGTTCAGTGACCTCATATGGATATGCAAGCTGGACATTGGCCAAGAAAGACTGCAGAACAGAAGAATCGATGCCTTTGAGTTCCGGTGTTGGCGAAGAATATGACATCCACCACTCATGAACACCCAGAAGGACAAACAAACCTGTGTTGAACGAAGCGTACCCAGAATGCTCCCTAGGAGCAAGCGTGGCAAGCCTTTATCTCATGTGCTTCAGACATGTCCCCAGGAGGAGCCAGTCCCTGCAGTAGGTCCGCATGCTGGAGAGAGGGTCCTTGGTGTAGGAGTGACTGGACAGTGTTTCGTTCTGTTGTACCTGGGGTCACTGTGAATCCGAACCACCCCAAGGGCACCCGACCACACAACTGCCACCCATGGAGAGGGACTTTCGGGCAAGGGCAGTGCTGAAGATGCTGGCTTAGACCACTGGGCAAACTAGTACCCTGCGATAGCCCTGTGGAGCCACTGAGTTTGAATACCTGATCTGCAACTCGGGCGCTGTGACTTGGGTCTCTGAACCTCACTACACCCATTTGCAAAATGAGGATAGCCATACCTGCTTCATGCCCTTGCTGTGCAGAGTAAATCAGACCTTGATCACACAGCCTGGAGGCCTCCTAATTGGGGCCTCATTGCTGCTCTGATTGACAGACGTGCTGCTCCTTGTCGCCTTAGGCCCTTATTGGGTGTGCTACTCACAGCTGGAGCCCTCCTCGCCCAGCCCTGGTACAGGGGTTGAAGGTCACTGTCAGCCCAGCTCCTCACTGCCCTCCAGGGTCAGCTCCATCAGGGTCAGCTCTTTGCAGTTGCCAGTGACTCCTCTTGATGACTGTGTGTGTGTGTGTGTGTGCGCGCGCGCTGGAGGCAGTTGTGGAAAGGGAAGAGAGAGCACCTGTTAAAAGCAGTGTGAGCCATGTAAATCACTAGCCATATGCCTCACATGGTCAGGTCTCTGCGTGGATCACAAGGACCCTGTTTTATGTGGACGGCCCACCGACAGCCATGCCCATGCTGCTTTGAGGACAACCAGAGAGAAGTAGCATTGACCTCTAAGCCATAGATCTTAGGGGCCAAGGTTTTAATGGGATAATGATAAGCTTATTCGTTGCTGTCCAGGTGACTGGAACTGATGGTGACTTCAGGTCCGGCAGAAGGAAAGGTTGCCGTGTTCTGCACCATCAAGGGTCACTGCGGTGTTCCGCTCCTTCCATCTCCCAGGGGGCTCATCTGCCAGCACTGTACACAACGATGCTCTGTCCCGATTCATAGGATTTTCATGGCTGGTTTTCAGAAGGAGCTCTCAAGGCTCTTTCTTGTCGCTGAGACTAGGAACTACCTGGAAATGTCTCCACTCCGGGTGACCCTGATGGTACTTGAAATACTGCTGGTATCGCGTCCAGCATTACAGCCACACACACGCTACCACAGGGCCAGAAGCAGCTAGGCAGGAGGGTCGTCATAATGATAACTAGCTCATCGAGCATCCCACACGATGGTCTCGTTTAATATTCAGAAGAATGGAAGGAGAGATGCATTTTCTATTAATTATACCCTCGTGGCATAGTGAGTACTTGCTGGGTTGCTAACTGCAAGGTCAGGAGTTCTAAACCATCTGCTACTCCGAGGGACAAAGACAAGGCTTTTGACTCCTGTAAGAGTTATAGTCTGAAACTCACAGGGGCAGTTGTACCTGTTGAGTTGGTGTAGACTTGATGGCAGTGAGTTGGGTTTGGGTCTGTCCCTGGACGGGGTCCCAGGGGAAGGAAGAGCAGAAGCAGGGTTTGAATGCACCATTCCCCCTTGCCCGGGGGCCCTAAGCACTCAGTAGACAAACATCAATGGCTGTGAGGTGAATGACATCATCACCAGGGCGACTTCCCCAGTCTGGCCGGGCTTTGCTGTTCCTCATTCAAGCTTGTTTCCAAGGTTACTGCCTTAACCAGGAATGTATCTGGTGTAAGATACTCAATAAGGGTTTGTTAAATGCTTCTGATAGACCGAATGGGAGTCCCTGGGTGGGACAAGTAAGTAGTTCACAGGCCCTGCTGGCTGACCAAAGTCCTTGAGTGGCAAGCCCACCCAGAGGTGCTTTGGAAGAATGCGACTGATCTATTTCAAAAGAAAAAACCAAAACCAGCCACTGAAAATCCTATGGGGTATAATTCTACTCCCAACAATGTGGGGTCCTCTCCAGAGTTGGGGTACTCTGGAGAGCCGTGAGCTTTATTATGTGTCCCCTGCCACCCCCAGTGGAAAAAGTCACACATGATCCCATCTCCACTGGACTCACGCCCCCTGGGAGAAGTTCAGATCCCTGAACCAAGCCTGCCTTCCTTCAGTCATTCCAAAGATGCTGTTTCAAGGGGCAAGGGATCACCACTCCCTCCTTCGGGTCACATCCAAAGAGCATCGAGGGAGGCAGATTCGACTGAGTGGTTCTCCATTGCACACACACATCTGTAATGCATCCTCTGCTTTTGCCTAGTGGCGCAAGAGTTCTTAAAATCTGCGTGTGATATTTCCCCCCCTCCTTTGCGGGCCAGGTGCAATCTCAGGTGTCCCAGACAAGCCCTGGAAACAGGGTGATTTCAACCAGGGCGCCTCCCTTGTGAGATGCAAGAGTGACTAGCCTGTGGTCTGTTTAATTAAGCCTCCCTCAGCTTACTCAATAGGCAAACGTTTCCCTGAACGGACTGGCTGTCACCTCATCAGTTTTTTGAGGGAGTTCATTCACAGCGGGGGAAGGGAAAAGAAAAAGGGAGAGAGAGAAAGGGGGGAGTGGGGATTTTCATTTGATCAAACTCGATCGGTCTGAGAACAGCCTGGCTGTTTAGAAGACACCTAATTGCCACTGTGATGGTGTGCTTCTTCTCCATTTAGTCCCAGGCTGCTTATTGAAACGCTAATCAGGGTTAGGGCTCACCTCTTGATGAATGATTTTGTAAAACCTTGATATTCCTCTGCTTAGCTGGGAACGTCTGCGTGCAAGTATAATGTGCTCTGGCTGAATGGGAAGATAACTAATGCCCTTAATTTTGTAAAGAGGCCCATGATTGTGGTGCATACGGTACAGAGCAGGCGGAGTCGGGGGAAATGAATTCTCTTCTTTGTATAGGCACCGCCTCTGTTTTACCAGGAGCCACTTTCTGCCCCAGGTTGTGCAGGGGATGGAGAGAAGGCGTGGCACCTGTGTCTGGCTGACTGATTTCCCAAAGCCTGGGTCAAATTTGGGTTACGCCAGGAGATCAGAGGTTGGAAGTTGGGGAACTTGAGTTTGCTGGCTCTGTGTTTTGCATGTCACAGATGGTAAGGATTGTGCAAGATCATGCCCATCTTTGGAGTTCATGATCTCAAACTCACAGCCATGGAGTCCAGGTAGATTCATAGTGACCCTACAAGACAGGAGTTGAAAGCTCTGTCTTTCTACGGGGGGTGACTGCTTTCGAACTTTAGACCTCATGGCAAGCAGCCGCACTCGTACCCACTATATCAGGCTCCAACTCGGGGTCTAACGATGGAGAAATGCAGGATGACCTCACCACCCCTTCCCATTCTCTCCTGTTCTCTCCCCAACTCGCCACTCCTTCCCCAGCATTCCCTTCCCCAGCAGGGACACACCCATCCCAAATCCCAGTCTGGAGCCCTCTGCCGCCGCCAGTTTCTACTTAACTTGAGGCTGTGGCATTCAGATGAGTGAAAGAAAACCAAACTAGCATCTCTTTTGCTCACTAAACCGCCAAAAGCCCCGCTCCAAAGACAACGAATCTTTATGGGGGCAGCCAAGCACTTTCTCCTGAGGAGCATCTGGTGGGTTTGAACGGCTCACCTTGAAGTGAGCAGTCTAGCGCTTATCACTCAACACCTCCAGGTTTCTTTTTCTTTTATTGCCCACAAGACTGGGTTGATTCCAACTCATAGCGACCTTCTAGGACAGGGGAGAACTGGGGGTTTCCAAGACTGTTAACTCTTGATGGGAGTTGAATGCCTCATCTGCCTTCAGAGGAGCTCTGGTGGTTTTGAACTGCTGACCTTGCTGTTAGCAGCCCGACTTGGAGCCCATGGCACCACCCAGGTGCCTCTGAAATATACATACTTGGTTATTTCTGCCTGGTCAACTGACTCGCTTCTGGATTTCCATCTGTACATGCTCATGTGTAGTTATGAACCAAGCATTTTCTTCATCTGCATCGGGAGGTGTACAAAGGATTATAGTTTTAATCCTAATTGTTATTTGATCGTGTGTGTGTGTGAGAGAGAGAGGTGTGTGTGTGTGTGTGTGTGTGTGTGTGTGTGTGTGAGAGAGAGAGAGAGAGAGAGAGAGAGATCCATCACTTGTCTGCCTTTCCTGCCACACCTTCTTCCTCTTCCCTAGCCCTTGTCTCCAAAGTCTCATCCTTGGACACAAGTTTAACTCGACTTCTTAGACTGCTCTCGGTGTTCCTCAGCTGGGATGGCTGTTTCTCACTGGCACCATCTGGTACAGCTCCATCCCGGGAGACTTACTCCAGCTATATCCAGTAAACCTCCTCTCCCCAGCCACCTCCTCCCACCTGGTTGACACAGGACACCCCTCGGAGCTCTTCTAGGCCCCAGTGCTGGAAAGGATGACTAACACACCTGATGGCTGGAAGGAAGGAAGTCCAGGCCTCCCCAGTGGCCCCCCTCTCTTCCAAACAAGTCAGCTACCGAACACCCTCAGGAACACCCATGGGTCACCATGCATTGGCATTGGCTCAATGGTGATGATTGGTTTTGATTTATAATGCTCCCTCAAAGGACCTGTAACTGCTTTATGTAACTTTGTTATCTTCTGCTTGGGACAGCATCAGGCTGCTAGCGTATGTTAGGACAGGCTTGGGGAATGAATGATCATTGTGTCTGTATGGATCGGCGTAAGGAGCCCCATGGTGCTGTGGTGCTGTTGGACTGCTAGCCAGTGGAAAGGTTGGTGGTTCGAATTTTCCAGTCATCCCATGGGAGAAAGATGAGGCTGTCTGCTCCCATGAAGATGTACACTCCTGGAAAGCTCATACAGAGTCATTGCGAATCAGAATCGACTTGGGTTTGGCCTGTGTGTGTGAGGGCCTACTCAGAAGACTGGGAGCCTTGCCCACACATTCAGCGTGGCACATGCTGCTTTTTTATACTCATTAAAATGGCTTTATTGACAATTCACATAGCATATATTTCAAAAGTCCAATCATACCCATAAGAATTGTGCAGTACACGCTCCTTATATAAAGCCTCTGACCCCAGAGATGGGGATTCGTTGTGTTTGAGAAGAACCACAGGATGGAGGAGAATGTGGTTGCTAAGTCCTCAGTGAATTAGCGTAGGGATGAGCCTTTCATCCTTAGGCCTTTCCATTATAGGGCACCCGTCACGATTGAAGGGGCCGCATCGACATTCTCCCAGTGAAGGTCAGCGCCTTCTTTTGGTTGTTCTGAGCACAGCTAAATTGAGGCTGAAAGGCTCCAAACTCTCAAACACTTCCCCAAATGTGACCTCTCTTGTCTGTCCCATGATGTCGCTCCTGTCGGGGAGATATGGGTCAAGAAAATTCCGAGTTCCTGTGAAGCGGGCTCAGGACAGAACGCATCAGGAAATCGGGATGAATGCATATGCCCCGACTGTTCCTCTGTAGTTTAGCTCTGTCATCCAGAGGATGCCTGGTAACGAGCGGTCGGGCCTGTGAACCCACCCGCACTGCCCTGGGAGAAATGATGTGATAGCCGCTCAATGGCAGTGGGTCTGGTGTTTGGGCGTCTTTCAAATTGCATGGCTTAGCCACACACTAAAAATACCATCTGCTCACAGACACCCGAATTTAGCTTCACTTCCACTTCTTTTCTGGGCTAAGTCTGGCGCCCTCCTTCTGCCCCTCAGTGACTTGCCCATTGGGACATGACAGGATATGATCGATATGATACCGATGTGCGTTGTGACCGGGAGGGCCGCTCTTCCTCCCTAGCACCACCGGCCCTTTGCAAGTCTGAGGTGCTTGTTCCCAGACCCCTGCCCCATCTTAGCAACGCCAAAGGTGGCTGAATAGGGGACGCAACTCGAGTAGGACGAGCCGGATGAAGACAATGGCGGTGCTGTCACTTGGGCGTGAAGCGAGGCTGACTGCACATGCCAAGTGAGTTCCGTTGAGGCCAGGGCCTTTCTGAAAACTTGTGGTGGGTCTGAGGGTAAGCCATTGAGAAAGGAACTAAATGAAGAACAGAGGACCTCGATAGAGTCAGCGTGAGCACGTTGCTGCAAAGTGATCCGGTTCCCAGCCCGCACCCCGCGCTCCACGCTCACCCGGGACTGCTCGGGCCGCCTTAGCCAGCACTCTGGCTATGCTGCCACCATCTGACTGTCTCCTCATAGCGCGGTCCTTGTTCCAGGATGCTTTTTACTGCTGTGGGGGCGGGGGGTGAGTGGGGAGAAGCAAGTCACGTCTCTGTATCAAGGTCTTTATTATCCTTTACAAATACAAAAGTTCGCCCTGTCCAGAGTCCCATCACAGCCCCCAGCTTTCTCTCTGCAGTTCTTGGAAGGAGACTTTTTCACCTTTGAAGGAGCTCTGGTTACGGATTGGGCAGTTACCACAGCTCCGTAATTCAAAACCACCAGCTTTCTCCCCCTGTGGAGATGGACCATCTCACGAATCCCAGTGGGGTGGTTCTGCTCCGTCCACTAGCGTCCCTGGGAGTCAGCGTTGACGTGGTGACAGTGGGTTCGTGGTTGGCTTCGTCTCTGAGCCTTGCTGTGGGTGCTCGCTGGGCTAGAGTGCAAGGCCAGCCTTTCAAACCCATTCACCACTCGAGGGGGAAAGACGAGGCAGTCGGCTTCTGTAAACACCCCCAGCCTGGGAGACCCTAGTGAACTCTCTTCCACCCTCTAGGGCAGGGGTCTGCAAACTAAGGTCCGCAGGCTGCCGAGGACATTTATCCGGCCCACTGGGTGTTTTTGCCTCATTTTTTTTTACTTCAAAATAAGATATGTGCAATGTGTATAGGAATTTGTTAACTATAGTCTGGTCCTCCAACGGGTGTGAGGGACAGTGAACTGGCCCCTGTTTAAAAAGTTTGAGGACCCCTGCTCTAGGGAGACTGTGAGTCGGGATAGACTCACTGGCAGGGAGTTTTATTTGGGGTTTTGCTTTGCTTCTTTTAAATAGATTCCCTAACATGTCTGTTTCATTATTGTTCTTGGGTCTGTTTTTCTGGCCTCTGGGCTTCATGCAGCAGCGGAGCGACACCTTCGTCTTGCCCTCGTACCAAGAACCTCATCTCTTGGCTCCCTTGGCAGGAGCACCCCTTCTCAACTAGAGCCAGCGGAGGGGTGATTCCTTCCGTTTCCTAGAAGGCTGGTAACCAGGACACATCCTGTGTCCGGGTTCAACCTTTCCCGCTGACCTGGGAGGGGGAGGGATCTTTGTGGTTACACATGCACTGATGGAATGCAGATGTACATGCTAGTGACATATCCACAGTAGTACTGGCACAGGGAAGGGAGAGGGGCTTCATTGATGTAGCAGCAGAGCGTGAGGGTCAGTCCCTGCCCAGTAAAGTGAGAGTCAGCAGCGCTTTAGGAAGACTTGGCTGAAGAGTCTGCCGGGAAATCTTAGTTGCAGAGTGGACAAAGGGAAGTGATGTCTGGTGGGGGGTGGTGGTGGTAGGAGGGTTGGGGGGCTATAGCTGGAAGGACTTTGAAGGTGGTAGAGAGTATAATATCATATTGAGCTTATTAATAGGGTTGGTCCACAGAAGGGAGGCGCAGAGCCCTGCCTAGAGGTGCACAGACACACAGGCAGGAGATGGTACCATAGCCTGCCCTCTCAGATCGCATAAGGAGTCCCTGGTTGGTGTAAATGGTTGTGCACTTGGGGCTAATGCAAAGGTGGTCAGTTCAAGTCTACCCCGAGCCCCCACGCAAGAGAGACTTTGCATTCTACTTTCAAACAAACATTCAAGCTTCGGGGTGAACTCTATGACTTGTTTTTGTTTTTCATGTTCTCCCCTACAAAGAAGTGAAGCCACAAGGAATACATAAGAACGCTGGAGGCCGGGCAGTCCCCAGGGCGATCCAATACTGTGTACATGTGCATGGATCCTCTGCCCACCCCTGCACGTGGCCGATGCAGGCACCAAGGAAGAGAGAGCTTGCGCCTGAGCTCCCCTGTTGGGGCAGTTTCTTTTATTGAAAGATGTATGGTCTCCCTGGCTTCCCGCATGCTTGCATTTTAGTACTTATTAGCACCTCCTTTGGAGGTTGACGGAGCCCTGGTGTTACTGTGGTTACACGTTGGGCTGCCATCCTCATGGCTGGCAGTTCAAAACCACCAGCCACTCTGAGGGAGAGAGACTGAATACCCACAGGGGGCACCCTGAGTCGGCAGTGCCCGGATGGCAGTGCGTTTGGAGTTTGAGTTCGATTGGAGGCCTTGGGGGCAAAGGGTGTAGTGCACACCGTGTTCTAAGTGCTGGAGGTGAGCATTTGGAGGTCCTGACTCATGCAAGCCTACCTGGAAGAGCCGGCAGTGTGGAGAAGCACTGGGAAAGGATGCGAGCCACTTCCAGAAGGAACTGGTGATGTTGGAAGTGGAGACTCTGAGAGTCTCAGGCAAATTGCCACCCTAATAATTCAGAGCGCCCGTTGGTTTCCTGTCTTACTAATTCTTAACACTGGGCGACTGAAGAATTCTTAACTGCAAAAATGCACCCTCGCTGTCGCTCGATGGAACAAGGGCGGACTGAGTTCTGCACATTTCTAGGAGGCAGATTTCAGAAGAGCACAGCAGAGTGGTGGAGGTATAGCTTGCAGCTCCTGGTTCAGAGGATGGAAGGGCAAGCACTCCCTCTGGACTGTCCGTCCTCAGCAGTGGCCCCGGAATTGATTATGGCCTGTGGTGACCCCATGTGGGCCGGAACAGAACAGACTGGGCTCCATTTTGGGGGGACTGGGGTTTCAGCAGCAGCTATGCAGGCCTTCTTCTGAGGCGCTGCTGGTTAAACCTCCATCAGAGACCCACCTTCTCAACCCTGTGTACCGTCCAGGGACTCAAGTGGTCATGTACGCCTTAAAATTCCTCCTCTTGGTACAGATGAACCAGGCGACCTAAGCTTTGTGCTTTCATGCTCTGAACCTGAAGGGCAACCGCAAGCCCGTCTTTCCTTCTCTGGGGGACAGAGGCTCCAGAAACCAGTCGCAAAGCATGTGTGTCATTCAGCCATGTGACAGTTTCCAATAGTTAGAAAAAACATTTGGGGGGATCAGAAGTAGTGATTCTTGTATAACATGGTGAATGTCATTTCTGATGCCGAATCGTGCATGGATAAATGGTTGAACCGGCAGGTGTTTCCTTATGCAGATTTCACCACAGTGATGATAATGAAAGAGCAGACAGAGAGCCTGTGGAGCCCAGGGTTGGTCCTGTGGGACGAAACCAGGTCTCATCGAGTCCACCATGACACCGTGGCCACCCCAGGAGGGACACAGTGGGACGGGGCTCCACAGGGTAAAGGACTGCTCTTTTCGGGCTGCCTTTTATAGTGTCACAGGGTGGAGATGCAAACGGCTTGCCTTGCCTTGCCTTTTGTAGCTGGGTGTTTTGTGCTTGGCTCCACCCAGGTTTCAGCAGGTGCTCAGGAATAAAAGCTAGGTTGTAGACATGCCCATCCCTGGACTGGGCTACCAAGACGAGGGCAGGTTCATGGGACGCCTCCCGGTCTTTGGACCCATGTCATCTGCCTGGGCGCTGCCTCCTTTTGCCCTTACTCCATCTGACCCTGCTTCGTGGGTAATCTGGAGGCCGCTGGCTCTACAGAGAGGTGTCTGGTCTCTACCTCCATGATGCCTCAGTGTCCTCAGCAACTCTACCTGGGAGGGGCCTTCCCACAGTTCCACACCTCCCTAGCCAGGGTGTCCTCAATTACAATCAACACTCCCTAATCCCTTTGGATTAGGAAGGAAACGTCAGGGGTGACCTGGCTGTGAAAGGAAGCCACCTGCAGTGTTTGGACTCAGTTATGTCCCTACCAGGACCAAGGTGAGAAAGCACATCTCCTTGCCATCCTCATCACCAATCTCTTGCATCTTTGGGCAACGCATGCGGCTAAAGGTTAGAAGCCAAAACTGTGTAAATTACCCACGGGAATGGAAGCCGCCACTCCGGGCAGCATTTCTTCATCCTCCGCTCGCTCGGGGTAGCCCCCACTGTGCTGTTTCAGAGAGCTTCCCAATCCATTGTCTTCTTGGACCTGCAAATGAACTTGGGAGTCAGGGAGGTCAGATGGCCCCCATCCTTATGTTTGTATGTATGTATGTTTTTATGCATATGTGTGTATGTTTGTTTGTATGTATGTATGTATGTATGTTTCCCCATAAGAGAAAATGGAGAGGAGGGGAGGGGAAGTGAGTTGTCAGTTGTCAATGTCTCCACTGCTTCCTGAGCCGGGCCTCCTCCCTGCAGCGGGCAGATTATGGGCACTGAAGCAGGAATTTTCCAACCCGCTCGTCCGCTGAGGCACCAGTCTGCTAAGCATCAAGAGATTCCAAGTGGTTTCTTTTTTTTTTTCCTTTCTTGTCTCCATTTCTTTTTTTCCTCTTAACGTGACAGAAGCGCTTTTCAGAGAAACCGTCTGTTGTATCTAGCTAGGCATCCGGGAGTCCCTCGGTGCTGCCAGAAGCCAGCGTCTCCCCACCCCTTGCTCTGTTTGCCACGGGGCTGGTCCCACAGAGGCCTCCGGTAGACAGGGCCGGTGGTCTTTGACCAAAGCCTGTGGAGCAGTGATCTCCCGTGCCATGCCGCACCAGGCTCGTCCTGAGTCAGGATCCACTCAACAACAGTTCCCTAGCTGTGGCACACAGGGCCAGTTGGCTTGGCCTGCTCCATCCCTGGTGCTGCCATTCTGTAGCAACCTCCCTACCCTCCACCCAGAGGATGATGTTGTGCACTCTGGGAGAATCACCCATGACAACCATCCCCTTTATCGTTTCCCAGATAGACAAACGGAAGTCTGGGAAGCGGGTGTGATTTCTTTGACAGCAGCCAGTGCGTGAATGCTGGCCCTCGGCTGCTGAGTGCAGTGCTCTCTCTGCTCTTGCAGGGGTTCCAGAGGGACGGTTTGACCTTGGCCTTCCAGGGTCACTGTGATGTGGAGTTGACTTGATGACAATGAGTGAGGTTAGCACCTCACTCCAACCCCGGTTCATTAGAATTTACCACGAAGGTGGCTGTGGCTGATGAATCATTGAAATGCGATTCGTACCTCCGGGAATGCATAGTTTAACATTTTCTTTCATTTTAATTAATGGAAATAAAATAGCTGTTTCTGGCTAGCTGCTCCCACATAGGCTCATATCGCAGGTGTCTGTGACCCTCGGCCCTCCAGGTGCTTTGGGGTCATCTGGAGAGCCTGAAAAAATACTTTGATGTCATCCGTTTAAGTGCTCTAGAGTAAGGCCAAGGAGTTTCTGGGTGTCGCAGATGGTTAAATGCTCAGCAAAACGTCAGCAGTTCGAATCCGGAAATGCCTTGAAAGAAAGGCCAGGAGAGATAGTTCTACAAGATGGAAGGAAAACCCACACGTGGAGTGGGGATCTACTCATGAAGCTGCCAGGATGGACCGGCCCGTCAGAGTGGCCCGGATGGCAGCTGGTTGGGTTTGGCGGGAAGGCCTGGGCAATTGGACTGCTAAGGCTGCCCAGCTGCCTTCACTGTGCGATATGGTTTGAGAGCCACAAGCCTTGATTCTAAGCTCTGTGAGGACAAGGGCCTTGCCAGTGGCTGACACCACTGACTCAGTGGGGAGGACATCAGTGAAGAGGTAGATACAGTGCCAATTCTTCAATGACTTCATGTATCTTGGGACAGAGAAAGACAGATATTCAAGACAAAGCACCTTTAGACGTGCCCTTATCCAATTGTACAACAGGAAATGTGATCTCACCGAAGAGAGAGGGTCACTTCTCTCTGGCAGAGGAAGAGGTGGGGAGGCTCTTTGTGTCGTAATTGTTCTGGATAAATCATAAATAATACATAGTTTTCCACCAGAAATACGTCTGTTAGCAATAGATGTTTGTGGCAGTTGAGTTCAAATTCATGTCTAATTCACAATAGGATTAACCTGGGATTATGGAAAATCTAATTAAATGAACCATATTATCCGAGACCCACAAAAGACACTTACCGGAGCTTTTGAAAGCCCTGCCCGTCTGAGAGCGTTCAGCATTGGCCTCCAGAAGCGGGGTGGGGCGCAAGGCAAAGAGCTGCTGTGCACACATACAAGGCACTGGATGAGTTTGCTGTATCCCATGACTTGCCTTTCATCCTTGACTTTTTTCTTCCTCAATCCCATTATTTTTGATAAGCGACTTGAATACTGGCACCTGCAAAGAAAGAACAGGGTTTCAAAGATGGGATTATTCGAAGCAGCAATGAGCTCATTAAGAGAGCATTGTTGGAGTCTGCTCCCAACGCCCCTGAGGAGAAATGTCCTCTGTGGGTGTGCAGAGATGGAGCAAAGCCACTTAAAAGGAGGCAGCTTAGGCCCCTCTTGGCCTGTTGTGGTGGCTCTGGCAGTAGATGAGGAAAGCGGCCTACAAAGAAGCCCACCCACACTCTTGGGAGCAGCTCAGATCTTGCACCCCACCCTGGGGAAGCTGGAAGGTTGTGTGTATCCATCCGCAGTGGGTTGAGGTCCCAGGCTGGTCTTCTCAGGATTCTGAAAGATCTCCCCAGGGGTGACCGGAAGCACTCTGTCCCTTCTCTTTAGTGATTATTTCAAAAGACCATGCTGGTTAGTAGGATAACTTGGGGTGGATTCTTCTCTCATTGTTTGTACTTAAAATAAAATTTTTTTTTAATCCAGATTGTTGGTGGAGAGCTGTCCCCTGTAGGGCATCTGCCTCCAGGGACAGTATGTAGAGCGTTTCCTCCACCGGCAGCCCTCAGGAGTGTTCCCTGCTCTCTAGTTCAGAGCCTTCTAGAACCGGGACTGCTTGCGGACGTAGAGATAGATCAGAAGGGAGGACCCTTTCTAAACCAAGTTTGAGGGGCAAATGGCCGCGCTGATCTTGTAAAAAAGATCTTGTGGCTGCTGATGTTCAGCGGCTTGCTTTGTTTGGCTTCTGTAGGATTGGGGTTTTAGGTTTCCTCCAGTTTGCCTCCTTGTTTTATCATCTCTGTGTCTGTGTCCCCAGTGGCCCACTGACGTGGAAGACTAAGGGTGGACGGTCTCAGGTTTTCACCCCCGGCCGAGCGCCTACAGTGTCACCAGTGAGGCACAGAGCCCCAACTTGAAATGGGGATCCGTATCCTTGCTATGTGCTTGTTGACCGCCTGTAGCCACCGCCCTGGTTGTGCTAACTCCCAGCGCCACCAGCACATGGCTGTCCCTATGCTTAGCGTTGGCTTGCTTGTCTCTCCCGAACAGACAGGGAGCTAGAGCCTTGTTCTGCTCGGTACCAATGCACCTGGCCCAGGGCTCCGGCTGGTAGCTCGCTGCTGTCACATCATTTTCAACTCGCAACAGCCCTCCATGTACAGAGAAGAGCTGCTCCTTAGGACCCCCAAGACTGTGGTCTTTCAGAAGCACACCCATGCCTGGCTCTCCATCGGGATGGGTGTGACCCATGGGCACCACCCGAGATTCCCAGAGCATGTACATGAAAGACCACAGAAGCCAGAACCTGCCTGTGACGGAGGTCTGTTAGAGAAGGAAGTGGCAGTCATGAGTGACAGACGTGACCAAACGGCGTTCTCTTTAACGGTGGCAAACTTGGGACTTCCTGTTGCCTCCTGGCTCTCAGGATGGGCTTCCCTGCACGGGAGGATACCTGTTGAAGAAAGTTGCCCTCCCTGCTCCCATGACAAACCCGTGTTCTGGGCTACAGGGATGATAGCACGGAGGTGGCCCTTGCCTCCGTTTGTTTCCGTTGTTCCCATGTGACCCAAACGCACTGCCGTCGAGTCGATGCCAACTCATACTGACTCTATCACAGGGTCGAACCACTCCCGTGGGTTTCTGGGACTGTCTCTCTTATGGGAGTAGAAGGCCGCATCTTTCTTCCGAGGAGTGGCGGCTGGTGGTTTTGAACTGCTGACCTTTACCAGCCCAATGTTGAAGCCGCTAGGCCCCCAGGGTCCCCGCCTGGTCAAGCTGCTCTCCTGCTTTCCCCACCTTGCTTCGACATGGGAGCATGGGACCTTAAGGAGGTCAGCCCCACCTATATGGGAGGCGTGTGTCCAGGATTCACACCTTCTGGCCCCTCTGAGCCCAGGGCTCGGACTGCTGTGTCGAAGGTATCAGTCCCGTTTCTGCCGCACATCTCATGGCTGTTCCTGGCTACAGCTGCTCAAACACGGCCTGCCACATGGGCAGCGTCCCTGCATTGCAGGAGCCCCCAGCCGGGCAGTGGGTTCCACCTTGGGCTGCAAGGTCAGCAGTTCCAATCCACCAGCCACCCTGCAGAGAAAGAGGAGGCTCTTGGCTCCAGTAGTGGCGTACAGTTCTAGGGGGTAGCTTACTTCTAGGGGGTCCAATGGGGTCTTTAGGCGCCAGAATCGGTGGGATGGCAGTGAGTTTGGTTCTGGGTTTGCATTGTCGCAGCCTCCTGGGGTTGTGCACTAGGAGTCATGGGTCAAACTGCAAGCTCAGCAGTAGGGGACCTCCCCCCTCTCCCAGGGAGAAACAGGCTTCCTACTCCTGCAAAGATTTACACCTTTGGAAGCCTTCTGGGACAGTTCTCTGTTCTAAGGAGTCACTGTGATTCAGAATGGGCTTGATGGCTGTGGGTTTGGTTTATTGAGGTTCTTGTTCCCTGGTCACCCCTGCTATCTGCTAGCCCAGTGATGGGCACCCCTATCCCAAGTAGGCTGCATCTCTCAGCCCCTCAAAGATGTGAGTGGCTCTTCCTAGCCCATCACCACTGGCCTTTCCAAACCTCTGCTGTGTCATTTGCATCTGAGAATAAGTGAGTATGCTGTCCCCCAGCGCACCCCGCACCCCTGCCCCCCCACCCAGCTTGTGCCTGGCTGGGAGCGTAGAAATCAGGGAGGAAAAATTGTGATTCAATAGTTCTTGTAAAACTTCCTTTCCCCCGCTCCCTATGATTTTCACAGACATGCCATAATTCCCGTGATTGAGTTTGAAACCGGAGCTCAGCTCGGTGCTGAGTGATGAGATCCGAACAGGGAATCAAATCTGCTGGAATTCATTTGCATAATAGAATGCGATTGGTTACAAAGCTGGGTTTGTTTGAAGGGGCGTCCAGAGGCCCCCAGCTCCCCAACAAGGGGGACTTTGCAGATGCACCGTGGAGTGTGCAGTTCTGCTGTGGCCCCTCTGGAATGCGCTTAATGCAAGGATAACCTGTCTTTAACTGTAAATTAGCCACCTCGGATTGAAAAGAACAGGTCATCCCTGCCTGCTCCCTCCAGCTCGGCGGGAAGGAAAGCTGAAAAACCAAATCGGCTGGCTCTCTGCTAAGCGCTTTCCTCTTTCCCTCTCTACCCGATAACAATTTCCAGCAGGGGTCCAAATGTACTTAAACACCCGCATGTGTCATTTTCTTCTGCGGAGACAAAAGCAGGCGCGGCGAGAGCGTTTCATGCTCAGGGCGCAGCGGCTCGTGATGGACTCTGCTCTCAGATACGGGGCAAGCCTCCCCCTCGGCGCTGGGGGTTCTGCAAATCCATTTCCCTGTCATGTTATTACTCTTGTGACTTTCAACAACATTTCTTTTTCCTTCCAAGCAATATGCTCCCATCATCAAATAAAGTCCTTCTGCATGTTTTCGTGGCACCCTCTCATGCCCCGGCTCACTGACGTGCTGCGCCCAAGTGCTGCCGTGCAGAGTCTCGGGGAAATGCAGGAGGGGGCTTTGCTGCAGCCAATTAGCCCGTTGAGATATTTGCCTGATTGTCACGGATGTCAAGGTCTTGTGGGGGAGTGCGTGTGTGCGTGTGTACATGTGTGTGTACGTGTGTGTGTGTGTGTGTGTGTGGTGTCTCCTATGACTTCTGCGCCGTCCCTGTGCACTCAGCTCCCTGAATCTTTCCATCAGATCTTGAGATTCCAGGGGTCCTCCCATAGAATTAGACCAATTTTAATGGATGCATCCGGCTTCCTTTTTATCCTCTCTCTCCTTGGAACTGTTTTATTTGGACGTCATGTCAGAGGTACAGAAAAGTTGCAGTTCATTCCCGGATGCTTCCCATTCCTTACTGTTGGGTATCATGGAGCCAGCTGCGATCCCGGTGCCCCCTCACCATGGTTCCCGTGCCTGCGCCCGCCATGGCAGTCCCGCTGTCCGTCCATCGTGTTGAGGGCCTTCCACGCTTTCGCTGCCCCTCCACTTTACCAAGCATGCTGTCCTCCTCTCGGAGATTGCTAAAATAACTTTTGATTCCCCCTCTCAGTGCCCGTAGTATATTTTGCCTCGCCGTTCAACATGCTTGTTTCTAGGCTTAACTAAAAGCCTTCTTTCGGTTCGTGCGTTGGGAGCAGGTTTGCGGAGCAGAGCAGCATCTTGACATTCTGTTCCGGGTCTCGCGGTTCCCTGGAGGGGACATCACCCATGCCACCGCCTCTGTGCTGCCTGGCGCCGTGCGCCCATCTTTCCCAAGCCTCTGAGCTTTGCCCTTGGGCAAGTGGTGCCCCCTTGATCCCAAATTACGTCAACAGTGTTATGACTCCTCTCGTCGACCTGCGTATGGTCTGGCTGAAGAATCGAACCCAAGGGTGGATTGAGCTCCAGACCCAGAGGGCGACCGCGAGCCGCAGTCACCTTGTCCACTGGTCTTTTGGACGCGTTGATAAGTTCCAAGCTGGGGGGTGGAAAGGGAGGCGCAAAAATGATGCCATTGAGCGGCTTAAGGACCTGGTTGGTTGTGTTGTGGATGGTCATCCTTTCGTCTGCATTTAGGTCATTGCTAGGAAACGCTTCATGGTTCCCTTTCTGATGGACTTAATATTTCAGTCACCGCCCCCCCCAACCCCCCAAGGCTGCCACAACTGAATTGTTACCACCTTTAGATCACTGTGTGGGGGTGGGGATATCTGTATTATATCTGCAGCCTTCTCTTAGAGAAGCCACATCTTATACAGTTATTTGGGGTGAGAGTGTGAGTCCCCCCACCGGACATCCAGAGTTCGAAACTCAGCTTGTCCACTTGATGCCTGTGTAGCCCTGGGCCAGTGATCTCATCTTGTCACGCCTCAGAGGACCTCCCGGGGACAGGGGATCCCTGTAATACTGGAGAGGCTGTTTGAAACTTGGGCCCTTGGACGTTGTCAGGCAGACGATTAGCAGTGCTGGGTGTCTAGATAGCACTGCCACCTCATACCAAGCCTTTCCCCAGCTGAGCAAAACCCTGCCCTGTCTTGTGCCGTCCCTGCAGGCCCTGCTGTGTGTGAGCCCATCATGGCAACCAGTGGGTGAATCCATCTCCCTGAGGGACTTCTCTGTGTCCCTGACCCTTTCTTAACCACGGACTGGTCTCTGGTGATAACGCTTTCAGAGAAGGTCGGAGGAGGTCTCACCACTCTTGGTTCTAGGCAGTCTCCTACTGGCTGTCGTTCTTCTAAGAGATGCGTGTTCAGTCTTCTGCCTGTCCCCAGGACTAATACTGAGCTGGTCTATTCAATATTCCTCACCAACGCCACCCTCCAAAGAAGGCGATTAACCAGTGACACGTGAGGCATTGTTCATGTTTCAGCGTAGCCCTGTCAGCAGTACCCATCACGTCTTCTTGTTGGTTAACTCCTGCAGATGGCTTCGAGGTGGCAATCTTATGACAGTGTCCACATCGTGTCTTTCTAGATCTCTGAAACGTGACAAGAGCTGGTTATTGCTCAGTGGCCTGAGGAAGCAGGCTCTGCCGTCTGTACTGGTTCAATCCCAGCTCTGCTATTGAGCCTCTGTGTAAGCTTGTGCAAGTTGCTCCATCTACCTGCGACTCTGTCTCCTTGTTGTTCCACCTCATGACCTTCCCAGTACTGATCCTAGGGCTAAAGTACCAATTCATGGATGATTACTACTCTGTGTAAACTTCTCAGAAGTTGGATCAAAGTAGCTGTTGAGTGAATTTTCCTTCTGAACGGGAGTAAACTGAAAAATAATAACTTACTGAAACTCATAAGCATGCACAGAATATATCATTTCTGCAGCTTTATGTATTACATACGGATATCCAGACACTTACAAACAATGGAACCAATGAGTTTCTTTTACAAGAGAATGGATCTCCCTCTTCTTTCCCACAGAAGAGAGCCGATATGTATGCCTTAATAACAGAGTGAAGCTTATTGTTTATCGGTCATGTGGAAGTGCTTAAATTCATTAGTATTAAGCTCAAGTGTTTTATAAGGGGAGAGGGGAGTTGTCATCTAATTTCAACACTTCCAGTGTCAGAAATAATCGTGCTTTACAGCAAAATGGCAGCCAGAAGAAAGAGGTGCAGAAATACCAACTTTAATTAAACCCTTTCTTTCAAATACATTTCACAGTTTATATGCAAGAATAATTTATCACTGGGTAAGTGAACACTTAATACTTGGCGTGGTGGAAAGGGGGCGGGGCACTTGCTGTGCCATATGCTCTCTCGTTCCTACTTCTCTGTGATGACTCCTTTTGTAGGTAACAGCCAGTGTGAAGTTAAAGTCTGTGGTTCCCACATTCATTCCTTGAACTTGTGCTGATGGCCTGCTTGGAGGTCAGAATGCAATACATCGCGGTCATTAAGTTAGAAATCCTTGCTTGAAGGGCATTGGGACTGATGTCAGTGGGGGTGAGATTATCTGGAAAAGCAGGGGCTGCGCAATTGGAAGTACGTAGTAACCACGACAGAAATGCCATTGGCCACCTTTGAGTTGATTCTCCCTCACGGTGGCCCTTTGGGTGTCAGAGTTGATTTCTTCCACACGGTGTGAAAAACTCACCGGGCCAGGGTAGAGCCACTGCGTTTGGATTTCCGGGGTCAATTGTATGGGAGCAGAAAGGCTCATCTTTTTCCCTGGGAGTCACTGGTGGAGTTGAGGTGCCAACTTTGCGGTGGGTCAGCCTGCCCCAGGTGCAACCTACTATGACACTAGGTTTCCTCAGGCGCTCCACGCTGGGGCCTTTCCCGACGGTACCCCTGGGTTGGTACAGAACTCCCAACCTTCCAGCCAGTAGCTGAGAACGTGACTGCTGCATGCCATGCAGACGCGCTCTATTGCATGGAACCTGTGGAAGTCACTGAGGAAATGAGTGTGGTCTCTACGGACGGCCTATAGACATTTTCTGTGTAAACTTTCATCACGATGTTTTAAAAAATATTTTAAAGACAATGGCAAGTTTATCTTGATGAACTGAGATAACATTGCGTCAAGAGAGGATACCATATATGAATCAGGGAAAATGGCCACCAACTTCTTCAGAACTCCAGCGACCAATGAGCAAATAAATACCAGAGGCCGCCTTTGGAAAGTGTCACCCGGCTGCTTCCTCTCCGGGAGAGTGAAGAGGGGGGTGTGATAAGGCCCCAGCAGGAGTGAGAGGCAGGGTCTGGATCATGCCACCAGCACCCTGACGAGACCCAGACAACTTCCCGTTACACCATACTCCCTCCCCTAGGCCCTATCCCTCTTTGATGGCTTATTAAAGCACCCGGATTCTGAGGTGAAGCGCTCAAATGCTGCTGCTGCCTCTTGTGCCTTTCTTCCTCCACAGCATGCCCTTGAACACACCCCAACGTGCCTGTCTGCACCGAAGCCCTGCCGGTCCCAGCTTCCGCCACCGTAAAAGGGGCGAACCAGGGACAAGGTGGCTGTCAGTGCGCTAGCACACAGGTCCTTAGCCACCCAGCTTCCCAGACACCGTTTAGCTGGCTGACAGACGCCACAGACGAGCTCGGGCTTGGAATGACGGAGTCAAAGTGAAGTTGGAGTGGATCCAGGCCATAGTCCCTCAGGTGTGCACTGACGGCCCGCTTTGGAAAGGAACAGGTTCTGCCTCAGTAGGTTAGAATTCCAGCCATTGCCTTATTGTCTAGTTTCTGCTAAGGCCAGAAACTGATTAACTGGCTAAAGTTAATCCAACTGCTGAGTTGTAGCAATTCATTGGTGACCTTATAAAACAGGGTGGAACTTCCCCAGAGGTTTGCAAAACTGTAACTCTTTATGGGAGTAGAAAGCCCCTCTTTCTCCACAGGAGTGGCTGGTAGTTTCGAACTGCTGACCTTTAGGATCACAACCCAAAGTGTAGCCACTGAAACTCATGCAGGGACTTCAAGAAGTTAGTGGAAAAATGGCTATCTTTTTACCACTCCTTTTCTGAATCAGCTCCTAGGTTTGCTCACATAACTTTTTTTAAAGTCATTTTATTGGGGGCTCTTACAGCTCTTATAACATTCCATACATCAAGTGTATCAAGCATATTTGTACATTTGTTGCCATCATCATTTCCAGAACATTTTCTACTTGAGCCCTTGATATCAGCTCCTCTTTCTCCTTGATCAATTATATTATTATTATGATTTCATATCTTATACTGTCCATTGTCTCCCTTCACCCACATGTCTAATCTTGTGATTGGTCCCCCTTTTTCTTCCCCCTCTCCGACCATGCCCCTACCCTCATAATGTTGATACTCTCCCTACTGTTTCCCGAGTCCTGTGTCTTCTCGCAGAGATCCATCTCATTCTCCTTCTTGGAGCAGCTCCACCATCAGGACGAACCCCCCTCTTTCTGCTGTGGGGAGACCTTCCTTTCCACCTGCCCAGTATCTGCCTACCTCCCCGAGTGTGTGCAGCAGTTCTCATCTATCACCTGCTCTTCAGAGAAGACTGCACAAGGACTCGGAGCCGTGCATTGACTTGTCCTAGGTCACCTGGATTGTAGGCTGTGCATACCATGTGCAGAGTCATGTCTATCAACTCCTCCAGTGGATCCACTATACCGAGATCCATGTCCTATGTTTCCTGCCAACCTCCCTCATGCATCCAGGTCACACTGATGCGTTTCGCTTGGTTTGATCATTTTTATTATGAATTAGGTGGAGGTTTAACATTTTAGATCATCAATTTCATATTCAACTACTTAAGATCTTTTTAACCCCACTGCCCAATAGCTTACCCTCCCCACCCCTTCTTCAGTATCTCTTCTCCCTCTTGTTGATTACCAGCTTCCCCTTCACCTACATTATTCACTGCCGACCCTCTAGCCAGCTGCTTCCTCTTCTCTGCCGTGCCCTCCCATTTGATAACCTCCAAAATCTGTACCCTTTGACTTAAAAGTCATCTTGGTCATTGTTCCTTATAACAGTGGTCTCATACATATCTGTCCTTTTGTGATTGACTAATTTCCTTCAGCATCGTGTTCTCCTGGCCCAGCCATGCCACGAGGTGCTGTCTGGTTTCATCATTGTGTTTGCAGTGATGTGTAGTTGTCCATTGTGTATGTGGACCACAGTTTTTGTATCCATCCTTCAGTGATGGGCACATGGGTTGTTTCCATCTCATTGCCATGATCAGCAGCACTGCGATGAGAACCATGCTGTTGTGCTGCTAATTTCTGTTGAATTGCTGTCATCTCATGGTGACACTCTGTGTGCAGGGCAGAACAGCTCCACGGGATTTAAAAGACTGTTCTTATAGCAGCACATCATCAGACCTGTCTTCAGAAGAACCTCTGGTTGAGTTCCAAGTGCCCAGCTTTCGACTTGGAGTCTAGTACTTAACTACTTGTGCCAAAAAAGGACTCCTGTAAAAAATGATAGTCACTCCTCTGTTGATCAATAAACTCATTGATTTCATGTAGACACTTCAGTGCTTAGAGAAAATCCTCATTTTCAATAGGTCATCCTCACTAAACACTGTGGTGTGGTGGAGGGTGGAAGGGCCTGGTCTGGGTTTGGAAGCCAGAGCACTCTAAGAATAAAGGATGAATGTGGAGGTACTAGGCCAGAGAGGCAAGCCCGGGAAGTTCCTCAGGGGAGAATCTAGTTTCCAGCAGCAGCAGATAAAGAATCCATCCCGGTACCTGCAGCAGGAAGGAAGGACTGGTGAGTAGAACCAGCGTTGTGGTGGGTGGGTAGACATGAGTGCAGTTAGAAACCTAGAAGGAGTCTGCAGAGTTGTTGGTTGTTAGTGATTCATCCCTACTGTTGCTGAGTGGCTGGCTCATGGTGGGTGTTGGAAATAGGCCCTTTGGACCAGTTGGCAAGGCCCCCCTGAAATGAATCAGGGTTTTCTTTTTCTGGTTGGAGAGATTTGACATTTTCTTTTATGAGACTGCCAGGCTAAGATAAGTCTTTGGGGGGAGGATCATGAACCTATAAGAGCAAATCTTACTCGCTGAGTAAACCATCCTCCAATGAGATGCAGACCAATTAATCTAGACACCAAGTTTGGGATGGCCATCCGTGGTCTCCGGGGATCTTCTCCCATCTCCATGTATAGCTGTATCCGTGGCATCTTGGACTCCTTAATCCCACTTTCCAGGCATGCTGAGCGTGCTGTGCGGTGTGTGAGTTGCCTCAGGGCTTTGGGACTGCTGTTTCTTCGGCGCAATCACCCTGTCCTCTCACTTCACACTCCAGCGATCCTCACTTTTGGTTTGACCAAGCCATCACCTCCTCCCCTTAAGTGTTCGCCACCCCCAGTAGGCATCTCGGGTTCTCCTCTGATCCCCCACAGCGTCTGTCTTAGGCTGCCCTGCTAGAAAGCATATCACAACACCATTGCAGTCAGTGCCCATGGAGGGGTTGGCACCTGGCTGGGCAGTTAGCATCCATTACCCACTCAGTCCCTGCGCAACCTTGCAACGACTATCATTTACATTCCAAAAATAGTGATCTTCCCCAGAGCCGATAGCTACCAAGAGATACACTAGGCACCCAGAACCACGCGGCAGCGTTGCACGGCGCATGCATGTCCTCCTGGCGATAGCCCTTGAAGTCTCACTGGGTGCACATGCTGATAAGCAGGAAGAGAGCAAAGGCCACACCGCACACACGTTTGTTGAATGCAAGTGAAATGAAGAGGGATGGGACCTGCGGCTAATAGGATCTCTTTCTGTGCTTCCAGAAGCCGACTGGGAAAGCAGGCAGCCCTGACGGGATGTGTTCAGCGAGCAGAGACATTCCATTCCGAGAAAGATCTGCGTGACATTCCTGGGAGGCCACCGTCGTGCAAGCCATCACCTGGTTGGCAGAAGGGGTGACGGCCACATTCTCCTGTGCCTACCACGTAACCAAAAATGAGGGAGAACTACTGTTTACAAGCTGCCCTGCTGTGCCTGGGCATGCTGTGCCACAGCCAGGCCTTCGCCATGGAGCGGCGGAGCCACCTACGGCCCTCCTTGCACGGGCACCATGAGAAGGGGAAGGAGGGCCAGGTCCTGCAGCGCTCCAAAAGAGGCTGGGTCTGGAACCAGTTCTTTGTGATAGAGGAGTACACCGGGCCAGACCCTGTGCTCGTGGGCAGGGTAAGACTGCTTTTACTCAGTATTTCCAGCCATCTCTCCTTCCACTCAACCATCTGTACATCCATCTACCCATCTACACACATACCCATCCATCCATCCTTCCATCCATCCATCCATCCATCCATCCATCCATCCATCCATCCACCCATTCACCCACATCCCCACCCAACCACCTACTAATACATACATACCTACATACGCCCATCCATCCATCCATCCATCCATCCATCCATCCACCCACCCACCCATTCACCCACATCCCCACCCAATCACCTACTAATACATACATACCTACATACGCCCATCCATCCATCTATGCATCCACACACCCACCCACTCATCCATCTACTTTTGAAGGATGGTACTTTTTGAGCCCCGTGGATTGTAACACTTGGTTGCTTGGGACATATGAAAACATCATTTCGTATTTATGTCATTGATATTCTTGGGGAACATTCAGACTAGCTTCACAACATTCTTACTTGATGGAGTGGACATTTCTTTTAGAAGAGATATACCAAAGAAAGGAGTGTTTTTATGCTGTTGTAGTAGAAATAGAAAGATGCTGAGTAGATGAGAGAAACACGCGCAGCGAAGTTAACTGCAGGAAGCATGCCCTAAGCAGAGGAGATGGATGAAGAGGCTTCACCCAAGACCGAGGGTTTGAAGCTTGACTATTGGGGGAAGCATGCGTGGGATTGTTCAAATGCAATTACGCCTTCTGCCTCAGGCAGTTTTTGAGTGGTGGACAGTGCGTGTTTGAGGGTGGGGGGAGCAGAGGGGGCAGAACGGGGAGAGCATATCAGTAGCTTTGTGGAGCTTGCTCTTGCCATGGCTGCTAAAAGGAGGCCTAGAAGAGAGAGGTGACGGGAAGAAGCTTTCTGGAGAGTGATCTTCAAGACCTGGGCTCAGGCGGGAGTCTGGAAGTCAGGTTGGATGGAGGAATAGAGAAATAAAATGCTTGGATTCTCAGGGGTCCTCCTTCGGAGGAAGCACCTTAAGTAAAGGATGAATTAGATGGCTTGCTCCCCCAAAGGTCTTTGGTTTTATGACCTTGAGGTACTTTGAGATGCCCAGAAACAGTGCAGTGTGGCCCTCTTACACTTGCAGATGTTGCCAGGAAAGAAAACGTTTACTTTGAGAGCAGGCTGCTGCCTGTCTCTAGAATTAGGGATGGGCTGTGTTGCTCCAGCATTGGTCCCCTGACGCCATGGAATGACTTACCAAGCTTTCTGTGGGGTCACCTCATAGAAAACACTGTTATTGGTTGCTCACATCGGCTGTGTTGGCGAGGGTAAATAAATAGGACATTCACCTTCAGGTTTCAATTCTGAAAGCAGAGTAGTAAGAAATAATGAGCAGATTGTTTTATTCATTTAGTTGTTTGGCCATAAAAAAAGAAGAAAGACATGTTTAATTCCCATAAAGCTGCCCAAATACATCGAGCATAGCTGAAGCCCGGGGAACTGTTCTGTGTGAGGCGCTCACACACGGGACATACTGCGTGCACTTCTTAGTTCTTGGTCCATAAGCCTAGGTGTGTCCAAGGCAGACAGGAGACGCCTGGGGCCTAGTTTAAAGCGTTTGGCCACCAGTCAGAAGGCAAGTGGTTGGGACCTGCCAGAGCGACTCCACTGGGAAAATGGGAATGGCCGTTCCCGTAAAGATGGATGGCCTTGGAAATGCAGAGGGGCAGGTCTGCTCGTCTAGGGAGGTTGTTCGAGGGTGGGGTCAGTTGATGACAGCTGCTCTTCTCCTACCCCACCCTTTACGACAGAGACACGGCACACCCAGGTCCCCTGGGCCAGCGGTTCTTCCTGCGCAAGGAAGAGGGGGGCCACTGCTCATCCACTGGGAACCAGCTGCTGGCTTCCTGTTTTACTCCCAAACTGCTGTACTTGTTAGGGAAGGGTTAGCTATAATCTCACAGCAAGCCATAGCTTGTTCCCAATTACAAGTTCAGAAGGAATCCTGTTTCTTTCTCCGTTGACACACTGTGGACCCCAAACAAAGCTGTCTTGTCCCTTGTACCTACAGGCACAGGTGTCCCCCGAGCTGAAACCTTCCGTGTTTCCTGGACATACTGCAAACTGATTAGACACGTTGGGGGAAATGGGCAACAGTTAAAATAGTTGTTGTTTTAAAACTGTTTCCATCTTGCTTTTGACTGTAGACAAGTTGCTCAAAGCTCTCCAAGTCGTGGTGGTAATAATAGTAATCATAATAATAATAGTCACATAGAATAGTAATTATATAATAAAAGTGTATTCTTTGTAATTAAATAATAGCACGGTTACATGACCGCTTAATTCTATCACATGATCACGTAACGATGACAAATGCTATTTGAATACAGCTTTGTCCTTTACAGTGGCTTCTCTTAGGTGAAGCTAGGCCTCAGCCTTTCTTACCATTTAGCTCTTGATGAAGCCCACAAGGAGGGTGAGAGAGCGGCTGCTCTTTCCCTGACGGACCTTCTGAAGACAGCGGAGGTCGGGGGAAGGTGAGGGGAAGATGACAGCGAAGGTCAGGGGAAGCTGCAGAAATTGAAGGAGGAAGGGTGGTCCTGGGTGCCAAGCAGACAGCAGAGTGCGTCCAGACAGAAGGCCACAGGAGTGGTCGCTGAGAGGGGTCATTTCCTTGGCCCTGCAGAGTCTGGATTTAGGCAAGTGGCATCTTGTCCCGAGGCTTTTCCAGAGGACTAGAAAGGAGGCAGGGGTATGGGAGGTCCCTTCTATGGTCTAAGGAGCTTGTGTCTGTTGAGCTGTCACATCCCCAGTCAGGGCACATCCCAGCACCTTAAACTCTGCGTTTCACAGCAGGTTTTTGATAGCAATCTAGCCAGTTGAATTGCTTATATTAACACATACCTGCGAGTAACCCGAGTCCCTTGAAAGAGGACTGATTAAAATTAATGGCAATAACAGCCGTAGACTGGAGGAATTCGGTCTATGCAGACTGCTAGGAACGAAAGCGGCATCTGCGCTTATTGCTGAAGATAAAAGATGAAGAACAATGTGTCCATCAAGCCCTTAATTGTAAAATAGTAGTGCATGCATGCCAGCGTGTGTCTGTCAGCGTAAACATTTCTGCGTGCACACTGGACATCTCGTGAAATTCATAGGAAATGGGTAACAGGTGATTGCCGAGAAAGACAAATGAACCACTGGGAGTCAGAAAGGAGAGGAACAATTACTTACTGCATAAACTTTTGTTTGCTTTTATATTAAGCAGACAATTTTTTTCAAAATAATTCTACAAATATAGATTCCTCTAAATTGTGCATGTACTAGCAAATACACACACACACACGAGGAGAGAGCAAATAAAAAATTTTTAATTTTTTTTTAAGTGGGAATCCTTCATTGCCTATCACGTGCTGAACCTCCGCCAAGGCAATGCTCTTGGTTGAGATTCTGTTTGTAGAATGAGGTGAGAAGTTGTGTGTGTGTGTGAGTGTGTGTGAGTGTGTGTGTGAGTGTGTGCACGTGCGTGTGCGTGCGTGTATGTGTGTGTGCGTGCGTGCGCACACGCGCTCTCAGCATATTGTAACGGGCAGAAGCTAGTGTTTCTGTCCCACCAACACATCCTCACAGAATTCACTCTTCTCGATTTCTGTTTTCCAGCTTCATTCCGACATCGACTCTGGTGATGGGAACATTAAGTACATTCTCTCAGGTGAAGGAGCAGGGACCATCTTTGTGATTGATGACAAATCAGGAAACATTCATGCCACCAAAACATTGGACAGAGAGGAGAGAGCCCAGTACACGCTCATGGCCCAGGCAGTGGACAGGGACACCAACCGACCGCTGGAGCCGCCGTCGGAATTCATCGTCAAAGTCCAGGACATTAACGATAACCCTCCTGAGTTCCTGCATGAGACCTACCACGCCAACGTCCCCGAGCGTTCCAACGTGGGTACGTATGCAGAGAACACGTGGTCTCCCTCTGGGGCTGCTATCTCCTGGGGGGCGGGGGGGGGTGCGCCAGACCCTCCCGTTCTCCTGGAAGTAGCAGGCATGCTGTGCCTACTACTGCAAAGCCAAAGACAATAGATGTTTATTTGTGTCGGAACTTTCAAGGATTTGAAGTGCCCTTGAAGTTTTAAAATCTGAACGTATAGAAGGGGCAGGGCGAACCTGGTCAAATGCAGGAAGCCCAGCCTCTGTGCTTTATAGGTGTGGGACAGACAGCCAGTGACATCTACTGTTGCGGCCTTGGGTTCCTCCTTTGTAAACTGGAAAGACTGACGCAGTCTTGCAAGATGAGAGCTTATGTGTGTCCAATCACTAGTGCATATTGATGTGCACTAAGCAAGGCAACTGTAATATTTGGTGCATGTGGGGTTTGTGCTAATTGATGATTTGCATAATTGCATTTGGTCTTGACAAAAATTGTCTGCAGGGAGTTCGGGCCTTGTATTTTATTTTATACTTGAGACCTTCCAAGGTAGAAACAGGTTAACTTATTGATTGAATCTCTTCAGAGCTATTAGGGGATACAGAATGTACTCTTTAACCCCAGCACAAGCCACCATCCATTGGGGCAATAAATCAGACGTAGATTTGGCTTTCCCTCAGACTTGAAGACCCATTGCATTGCGAAAGGACAATTCTCTCTGAGATTTCTTCCCTGGGCACTGTCTTCTGGCCAGACCATTTCTTTGGGTTTTTGAAGTGCATGTCCTTGTGGTCCTGTGGGCAGTGTGCCTCGTAAATGGAGTGTGATTTGTCCTTGAGACAGTGAGGGGAACTGTCCTGATCAGGGCTTGAGCCTGCGCTGTAGACGGGAAGTGAATTTACAAACCAGCAGGACTAACTCACCCATTTTATAGATGAGAAAATCGGGCATGGAGGGTGGGCTGAACTCGCTCCAGAAAGGTAGGTGCCGAAATGGTTGCACGAAGTTTAGCTCTTCCCACCTTGCATATAGAACCTCTTATACCAGAAGAAAGGTCCTCCTCCTCCTCCTCCTCCTCCTCCTCCTTCTCCTCCCCAATCTAAGAAAAGTCAGGGTCCTCTCATACGTCAGCAAAGACAGGCCAATCATTAAATCACGTCTCATCTTGATCTCTGTCCTGTTTCCCTGCCTGGTCCTTTAGCTGTATTCCCCTGAGGTCTCGCGTGAGAAAGAAAGATACAGAGCAACCACATGAAGTAGAGGGCAGCAGTATCAAGAAAGACCTGAGTCTTGGGGCGAGACCAGCCATCAGAGCGGCTAATCCAGGGGGCATTTTTGCGGTCCCCACCTGTAGGGCTTCACCGTGCCTCCGGATGTCAGTCAGACTCAACCAGCATCGAGAGTGTTGTCTTTTTCAACGGTGTAGATTCAAATCTGGTGATGCCTCGGCCCGATCGCATGAACTCAGGACACTTCCATGCATGTCTGGGTTTTCATGGTGTCATCTCTAAAAGGAGGCAGAGGCAAATCATGCTGGGGATCCACTAGAGGGGTTGGGAAATGGAGAGGGGATGCAGTGCCGTTAGCAGAGTTCCAGAAACATGCACACAAATGAGCCATTGGCCTCTTGCCCCGGGTTGGTTGCGCACAGAAGCGTGCCCACACTCATCAATCCCCGTTGCCTAGAGCAGTGCCTGCTGCCTGGCAGAGCTCAGCCCGGGTGGTTTGCGTAAACTCCTGACTTGCCTGCACACTTGTAGTGCTGTTGGCTCGGCTTTGATGGACTGTGTGTTAGTCTGGGTCATTTAGAGAAACAAATTCACAGAAACTCATGCATAAGAGAGAGTTTTATATAAAGGTTAAGTGTGCATCAAGAAAACATCTCAACCCAGGCCTGCCCTAGCCCACAAGTCCAACATTAACCCATATGTCTGACACCGATCCACAAAGTCCTCCTCCGTCTCACAAAACGGGCGCAATGACTGACTGTAGGAGGAAAGCCGAGTCAGTGAACGTGTAAGCATCTCAGCGCTGGCAGGGGTCTCCACACGGCTGCTCCAGCACCCAGGGCTGCATCAGGGTAGGTCCATGTGGCTTCTCCTTGGGGATGTCTTGCAGCAAGTCAGCCTTGACAGCTAAAGAAGGGAACTGGCTAAGGCAGCTGTACCCTGGTCTGACCATCAGAAAGCAGGAGACCCAAGAACTAGAAAGGCAAGGCTCACCAAGCCATTTATCCCTCTACCCTTCAATTAAACCCACATGTGTTTGTCGGCCAGGTTGGCACAATCAACTAACTCAGACTGCAAGCTGAACTATTCATTGTTCAAACCCACCAGCCACTTCTTGCAAGAAAGAGGAGGCTGCCTGGCCCTGGAAAGATTTACACAGCCTCAGAAACCCTATTTAGGAGCTCCATGAGTGGAAATCAGCTCCACCAGTAGTGCAGATCCTTTTTTTAAAATTGTATAAAATATATATAGTTGTGTAAATATTTACATGCGTGTATGCATATACATACATGTATAATGCTACATGTTATAGATAGTAATACATATATGATGCTGTGGAATATATATGCTTAGGTAGTGAATATTGCCTTACAGTGCATTATGGTGTGTCAGCATAACGCTACATGGCATACATACACAGTAAATATATGTGTTAGTCTGGGTTGACTAGAGAAACAAATTCGGAGACACTCATGTATAAGAAAGAGTTTTACATGAAAGAGCAATTGTACATTAAAATAACATCTCAGCCCAGTCCAGATCAAGTCCATAAGTCCAATATTACCACATATGTCCGATACTAATCTATAAATAATTCCTCTTCAGATTCATACAATACATGCAATGACACCGTATGCAGGAAGATCACAGGCCAGTGGGTAGGAAGTCTTATGGATCCAGTGGCTGTGAAAACATCTCAGCATTGGCAGGGGTCTCCAGTGACGTGGCTCCTCCAGCTCCAGGGCTCTAGCGTAGCGCCATTGTCTTGTCAGCAGGAATGACTTGCAGGGTGTAAGTGTGTGTCGCACCTCCAGTGAGCTGTTTATCTACTGAGCACCTCCTAATGAGGTCATCAAGCTGCAACCCGATTGACAAGCTAAACTCCACCTTTACTCTTAAGAATCTCACGGTGACAACAAACATTATGTAACTACATATATATGTAACTACATGAAAGTAACTGGCAACCCTCTGCATGAAAGGCGAGCAGGAGGCTCCTCAGCTGATACAGTCATGGAAAGAGACTAGGTTTTGTCTATTGCGAGGTTGGGAGCCTAAGTCTGCCCACAGCAGCGCTGTAAGCTATGAAATAGACTGCAGGAGTCCCTCCTCTGCCACTCACCTTCTCACACATACCCTGATGTAAAGAGCATGTCCAGCAGACCGGGGCTGGCAGGATGACCCTGTGCAGTGAGATGCGGGCCCCACCCCACACCTGGCACATGTAAAAGAAAACCAGCTAAGCTCAAACCAGTTACCCTGGAATTGATTGGGACCCCTGGCGATCCCGTCTGTGTCTGAGCGGAAGCGTGTCCTGTAGGGCATTCAGAGGCTGAACGTCTTCATACGGAGATCCCCGGGTCATTCCTCTGGAGCGCCTCTGAGTGGATTCACACTTGCCCTTGGCATCCAGTATCTGAGTTCCTCATTGCTGGCCTCTCCTTCCTGTTTCCTGTCTTGAAGACATCGAATCCTGACCTGCTATGTTCTGATTAATGGTGGCTAATATTTGGAATTGAAAATACCATGGACAAACTGCTGAAAGGACAAACTGATCTTCGGGAGAAGTACAGCCCGGGTGCTCCAGAGAGACAGGAATGGCGAAACTTCACCTTGCATGCTTTGGATATGTTGTCAGGAGAGAGCAGTTCCAGCAGAAGGTCATCCTGTTCAGTAAAGTGGAGGGGCAGCAAAAAAGATGAGGGTCCCCCTTCGATGGGTTGACACAGTGGCTGCATCCGTGGGCTCGGGCACAGGGACCCTCGTAAGGATGGCGCGGGACCGCACAGTGTTCCATTCTGTTGTGCAGGAAGGTCCCCGCAGGCTGAACCGATTAGATGTCACCTAACCACAACAGCAAGAGAGAGTCGAAGCATTTGAATTATGTTGCTGGCAACGAATATTGAAAGTAAAACGGACTTCCAGAAATTACAAATGAATCTGTCTTGGAAGATGTTCCACAGAGGCAAGGATGGTGAGGCTTCCTCTCACACCCTTTGGCCGTGTTTCTCAGGGGACACCAGTCCCCGGAGAACAACCTCGTGCTTGGTCAGGTAGCGGGGCAGCGGCAAGGAGGAAGACCTTTGCCAAGACGGGTGGACACGGTGGCCGCATCGATGGGCTCAAACACAAGAACAGTTAGGAGACTGGAGCAGGACCTGGTAGGACATTGGGTCACTAAGACTCAGAACAGACGTGACGGCACCTAACGAGAGAGGCTTTGCAAGATAAAAGGTACCCCATGCACCTGGCTTCCCTGGGTCCTTCCCCGCTGACCCAGGAGTGCCATCCTCAGATGTCCGCTGGTCATCCCCGTGACGTGCTTACCAGATCCATTCGAGGTGGGAAGAAGCAATTTCCATGCCTACTGTGGGGAACAGCATACTGTGCAATATTTATAGCCATAAATTAATTAAACGGAAGGATTAGAGGCAACTTTATGACATGCAAAGCAACAATAAAATGATGTATTTATTGCTCGGCTGCAGATGGGAGATTGCCCTCTGTCCTTTCGTGAAAGGCAGCTCATCATTAGTGATCATTTATTATCGTCTTTGGGAAGGTTTTTATTTAATTATTTGATAGACTAAACATTTCAATTGCACGGGTCTCAGAATGTTTGGCAATAACGCTCACGTTGTCAGTTCCACTACCATGCATGGCAGGGTGTGCTGTAACTACGGAAAGCTTATTTTCAAAGGTAAGAGTTACAAATGGGAAGGTGGAAGAGAAGGGAAATCGTCACTTGCCCCTCAGTCTCACTCAGGAAAATGAATAGGTGCACGGAACAGTCATGGGGTACCCGGCCCCCATCCACCCCCCTGCGTATTGGAACAGTCATGGGGTACCCGGCCCCCATCCACCCCCCGCGTATTGGAACAGTCATGGGGTACCCGACCCCCATCCACCCCCCGCGTATTGGAACAGTCATGGGGTACCCGACCCCCCATCCACCCCCCGCGTATTGGAACAGTCATGGGGTACCCGGCCCCCCATCCACCCCCCGCGTATTGGAACAGTCATGGGGTACCCGGCCCCCATCCACCCCCCGCGTATTGGAACAGTCATGGGGTACCCGGCCCCCATCCACCCCCCGCGTATTGGAACAGTCATGGGGTACCCGACCCCCATCCACCCCCCTGCGTATTGGAACAGTCATGGGGTACCCGACCCCCCATCCACCCCCCGCGTATTGGAACAGTCATGGGGTACCCGGCCCCCATCCACCCCCCGCGTATTGGAACAGTCATGGGGTACCCGGCCCCCATCCACCCCCCGCGTATTGGAACAGTCATGGGATACCCCGGCCCCCCATCCACCCCCCTGCGTATTGGAACAGTCATGGGATACCCCGGCCCCCCATCCACCCCCCGCGTATTGGAACAGTCATGGGATACCCCGGCCCCCCATCCACCCCCCTGCATATTGGAACAGTCATGGGATACTCCGGCTCCCCATCCACCCCCCTGTGTATTGGAACAGTCATGGGGTACCCTGGCCCCCCATCCACCCCCCTGCGTATTGGAACAGTCATGGGTACCCCGGCCCCCATCCACCCCCCTGCGTATTGGAACAGTCATGGGATACCCCGGCCCCCCATCCACCCCCCTGCGTATTGGAACAGTCATGGGGTACCCCGGCTCCCCATCCACCCCCCGGCGTACTTTCATTTTCACATGCAGCTCGATGGGCGAGAATGGCATTTGAGAGGCTGCGGGTGACTCATCATGCCCCGCTCTTCCGTATTTCAGGAACGTCGGTCATCCAGGTGACAGCTTCGGACGCCGATGACCCCACCTATGGAAACAGTGCCAAGCTCGTGTACAGCATCCTCGAAGGGCAGCCCTACTTCTCGGTGGAAGCCCAGACAGGTACGGAGGGTGACTGCAGCGGTTCCTGATGCTGGACAGCAGCCGTGTGCACGGCTTCCTCCACCCAGGGGGCTTCCAGTCGTTCCGCACACGTCCACAGGGCATGGAACGAGGCATGTCTCAGGGCTTTTGTGAGGCTGGGCGGTGGGGCCTGAGCCTCGTGTCCTCCCGGCATGCTTCAATCAAATGTGTTCATTAGCGCTCCCTCCCGGGGACCCCAGTGCTGCGATAGCCAGTAAACTCACATCCCGACTCCCCGCCACGCAGCGGATTCTGTGCACAGAGCAGACTCTCCCTGCTCTTTCTAAGACGGTAACTTTTTAGGAGAGTAGAAAACCACATTCTTCTCCCAAGGAGTGGTTGGTCATTTCAAACTACCAACCTTGTGATTAGCAAGCAGCCCAAGACATCGCCCACCACACTACGAGGACTCCTGTAAAGACCAGTAGGACCCTAAAACTCCTCTTGCAGATTCAAATGCAAAGACCGTAGAACCAGAGGGTTTGTATCAAACGGGCAGTTCTCGACGCACACTTTTTAGATCGTTGTGCATAGCTGGGTATGGGGGTGGGCAAGTGTTCGTGACTAAGCATGTTTATGACTGGACACTTCCCCAATCATGCATGCCCACTCGGTGCATATGATCCCCAATAGGCATCAGCACCCAGCAAAGAGGCTCTGTAGGTTTTGTACCAAAACACAAATGACAACCAAACCGATTTCACTTCACTTACCCCAAGCCAGACCCCTGGATCCTTTTGCTGGACGAGGTGCGTGCTCCCATCCTGTGAAGCAGCTGGTGCACAGGATTCATCCCAGATTCTGTTTTATATTTTCTTCACGATATTTATGTAAGATGTTTACAAACAAGCATCATTTATTTTTATTATTAGGAAGCATCCAGTGCTGCTTGAAGGGTAGAGCGAGCCAATGCTGTTGTCTGCCAGCAAACCAGGCAGAGTCTATGATCACGTGGCAATCCGTCCCTAATGTGCTCTTGTCAGTGACATGGGGCAGCAGTCAATAAGGTTCTGTTATAAGTACAGTGTGAATGTCAACCTGTCAGCCCTAGTGGTGTAATGAGTTATGAGTTGGGCTGCTAACCACAAAGTCAGTGGTTCGAAACCACCAGGCCGCTCCTAAGGATAAACGTGAGGCTTTCTGCCTCGGCAAACACGGTCTTAGCAGCTCACAGTGGCAGTTATGCTCTGTCCTAGGGGGTCACGACAAGTTGGGATTGACTAGACAGCAGTGGCTTAATTTTGGTTTATATTTCCATCCATTACCTTTATACTTTGTTACACAAATTAATAGTGCAACTACAACATGTTGCATGAAATATATGCCTCCAACTTTTAATTTAATGTGAATTATGGAAATACTACTAAGCATAACACCCAGAGGTAGACTTCTTGAAGCTTCTCCTGGTCGCCCAGAGCATGGCATTAACTGTGGACATGCGTCCGCTGGGCCTGCACATACACCAGTCTGGGGGACCTTCAAGGGTCTTACTTGAGTTCACTGAGGTTTTTACATGTATTCATGTATTAAAGGAAATGAGTTCTCCATTCTATATTAATAATACTAAAATGTATGATTAGAGAGATCGTTAACAAGATTTAATTATTATTATTAAAATGAGAAAATTATGAAGTCTCAATTAATAACTGCCACATTATTAACAGAGCTATCACGATCCTGGTATGGAGCTTTGGGTGAGAATTGGCTGGAGAACTTGTCTCCTCTGGAGGCAGTGACAATACCAGACCAGTTGGCAAGTCCATTCGGACTCATGGCCAGCGCATGTGCATCCATGTCAAAGTGTGCTCCAGTTCCCACGACTGCTGTATGTCAGTAGGTCTCCATTGTTTTCTTCTGAGCCATCCTCTGTTGGAAGGGAGTGGTGGACCACTTATCCCACCCTGGGATCCCTGCTGTAAGCAGGGTGGCCGCTGTGTTCCTCTTGGCTTCTCCGTCACCCAAACCTTGATGGAAGCATCGTTAGCTTCTTCGCATCGGTTGTTGTAAATGCCCCTTGGTGGACCCCAAGGGAGCCTCACGCTTTCTTTCTCCCTTGCTCTTCCGCGCAGGCATCATCAGGACAGCCCTGCCCAACATGGACCGGGAAGCCAAGGAGGAGTACCACGTGGTGATCCAGGCCAAGGACATGGGTGGACACATGGGTGGACTCTCAGGGACAACCAAAGTGACGATCACGCTGACCGATGTCAATGACAACCCACCAAAGTTTCCGCAGAGTAAGTAGGCGGGCAGCCGTGGCGTCCCCTCGTCCTTCCTTCCTGCCACAGGCGGGTGACTGACTGTCTTCGCTGCCCACTCAGCGTTCAGAAAGGAAACAGAGGAATTGAAAGCTCTGGAGCTTCTCTCCCCAGAACCAGTTAGCATCCAGAGAGCACAGGGGCGCATCGGGGGTGGGCGAAAGACGATAAGGAAGGGAGGCCAGGATGTTGAAAACGAAAGTGGATCTTGCTAGATTTCTCGCGCACGTTTGCATGATCCCTTGTAGGAACGCTGCCCACTGCCGGGGAGCTGATTCTACTCATGGCGACTGCAGCAGACAGCAGGGTTTCCCCCGTGTGCTCCCGAGACGGCACACCTTTACAGAAGCCGGACTGCTGCCGCCTTTGCCTCTGGAGAAGCCAAGAGATTCAAAGTGCTGCCCTTCCATCAACAGCTGAGTGCTTTCACCGCTGTGCCACCGGGGCTGGGAGCAGTGTCATGCACTGACCCTCTGGCACTGCGTCATCTCCGACCCAGTCTAAAGGCCGCTGGGTTTTCCTTAGGCATCCGTCTGCAAGCCTTACCCTTATAAGAATCCTTGAGTCAGTCAGCTACTGCTGTGTCACAAATTGTCCTAATTTCTCAAACTCACTGCTGTCACGTGGATTCCAATGCCCCACTCCCCAATATGATAGGGTAGAATGACCCCCATGGGTTTACGAGATGGTAAATCTTTATGGGAGTAGGGAGCCTCCTCTTGCTCCTTTGGAGCAGCTGGTAGTTTTGAACTGCTGACCTTCCGGGTAACAGCCCAACCATCATCAACTCCCCCAGACCTAAATTCTTGTCCCTTAAATCATTAAATCTAGTTTCTTAAAGTCATCATTTCTTGTCATCACATCGCTGCAATTTGGTAAAATCTCAAACAGTGTTTGTTACTGGTCCCAAAGCTTCAACACAGAGAATCTCCAAGGCATGGAGCACCCACTTCCAACATTCACACGGTTGGCACGTTGGCGCACCGGTGTTGGCTCTTGATTCCGCACCCTGTAGGGATCTCTATGAAATGAGTTGACCTCCTCATGGTGAGATGGATGTTTGACTTTCAGAAGTGAGATTCCCCAAGGACCCCAAGCAGAAACTTTTATTGCCCTCTGACCTTAGAAGACACATAGTACCAAAGTCGTTAGCATTCCCGAATTCAAGTGGTGAGGTAGATGTCTCTTTTCGATGGCAGGAATGTCTGTCTCAGGTGGAAGGACTAGCATGGGGATGGGGAATGCCACTGTGACAGTTTTGGAAAATGAAGCCTGCCACAGTTCTAATTGATACTATGGCTATCAGAACGGAATGAGCAATCTTACAATGATGCTTGGCCCAGGTAGTCAACAGCTGTTGTCTGTTGTTATTCTTTGGGGAATCTTCATGCTTCTGCATACTGTATACTGTTGTGGCAGGAATTACAAGAAATAATGACCCTGAAATATAATAAAAATAGTAAATAAATAATAACAACAGTATAACTCTTCACTCTGATGCATAGTCATGGTGACTGAAAATGTTCAGCCGAGTCCATATTTTATGAGAGAGCAGGATTTGCCCGGGTCTGGGGCAAAACCATGAGCCAACTGTCAACCTGTGTGTGCATGTCTAAGTAAGTGTACATTCAAAGGCACACTGTCGGTTTACTGATGCTGAGACTGCTCATACATAGGTTCACCATAGAGAGGGGGTGTTCCATTAGTTGAGATGGATATTACAAACTCTCAAGCCAAATTCTTACCATCAAGTTCACTCATAGGCCCTCTAGGGTAGGACAGAACTGCCACTTTGGTTTTCTGAGACTGTTTAAGGGAGTAGAAAGCCACATCTTTCTCCTGTGGAGCAGCTGGTGGATTCAAACTGCTGACCTTGTGGTTAGCAGCCACATGTGTCCTCATCAGAGTCTTTATCGCCAGAGAGATTGTACTTTTTTCCAGTGAAGGGAGAAGGAAGTTAACCGTACATGATCCCAAAAAGGCTTTGTAGTTGCACAAAGGTATCCCAAGGGATCATTGTGGACAAGAGAAACACTGAGGTCGAGGTGGTGAGGCAGCCACTAGCCCGCAGACTGTTCCAGAAGATACGGAGAAAGAGTGCTTGACTGGTCAGGTGCAAAGCTGAGTATCCCCAGGGACCTTGAAGTTCTCGTAGCCCTCTGAAAAGCGGCATGCTCCCTTATCTGCTGTGTGGAATGGAGCTATCTTTGTTCCTGCCCATCAACCTGCACTTATTCTCCCCCCGTATAATCATATCGCTACAGATACATGGCCTTGAACTTGAGTGAGACTTTAAGAAAATGGACTCCATGTGTTTGTTTGTGTAACCTTCTCATAACTTGGGGATTATTTACAGAGAGAAACCCCTACCTCCCACCAGTCCTTTACTGCATGAAGGGCTGGTGACAATCTGTTGACTATGGGTCCAAACTGAAAGTGTCCCCAGTCAAAGCACATATAGAAACACGGACACAGGACTTGGAGTGATCACTTATAGTAAACGGAAGCATCAGACTGGAAGGAGTTAATTAACAAGCCCATGACCACTTAGCCGGGAAGCAGAAGAGCCATGGTTACCTCTGGGTATTCTGTGTCACAAGCAATGGTTTTAAGACGTGAAACTGCAAATGAGATCATGCGCCCCCTCTGCGCAGAACCTCCCAGTGGGCTCCCACCGTGCTTCAGAATGCACAACATCTATTCCATCTCCTTGCCTCTCTCTGTCCACAAGAACTCAGTCGTTCTTCGCTCCTCGCCAGTCAAACTACCCAGTATGTTCCCACTTCTGGATGCTTTCTGTGGACGCTGACTTCTCCTTCTGCCTGCAATTTTTCTCTCCCAGCAGTATGCATGACTGTCGTCCACCATCGTGATAGGGAATCTCAGACACTTGCTGCTGACGGTTTCCCTGACCACTCCATTCGAAATCAATCCTTCTTCTTCTCTTTTCCTCTCCCACCTGCTTCCCCTCTGACACACATACAGTTAAATCAACACGTGCACACGCGCACACATGCAGTCACACGTGTTCACACATGATCAATTTCACACACGCCTATGTAGACACGCAGCCGCACTCTCAGACGCGCCCTCACATAGCCCATCACACTCGCCCTCACTGTCATACACCTTCTCTCTCTCTCTCTCTCTCTCTCTCTCTCTCTCTCCATCCTCCAGCCCTTCCTCGTTCGACACTGTTGAGTCAGCCCCAGCTCTTGGCAGCCTCTCTGTCACAGAGCCATCGCGGCCCAAGCCTACACCACCTTTGGACTCCTTTACTGACTTTGTCTTCTTCCAAGCCCGTGTGAGCCCATCGGTTTACTTATTTATTCATCTTCCATGTGCCTCACTGGGAGGAGTTTGCCCAAAGGCTCCCCTCCACACACGGTGCCATCGAGTGGATGCTGACTCACAGCCACCCTCGAGGACGGGATAGAACTGCCCCCGTGGGTTTTCAAGGCTGCCGCTCGTCACGGGAGCAGACAGCCCCATCTTTCTCCCTCGGAGCGACTGGTGGTTTCCAGCTGCCAGCTTGGAGGCGAGGAGCCCAACGCACGACCACGACGCTGCCAGGGCTCCCAAGGGAGAAGTCAGTAGAGGGTTAAAGCCGGCGAAATCTCCAGGATGTGGACCGGTGTTTGAGACAGTCGGTTCTTGGGGAAGGGCCACACTGTGGGGAAACTTTCCTGACAAAGCGCCGTTTTCTAGGATAGCGAAGGGTTTCAAGTCACAGAGAAGTCAAAGGGCAAGGGTCAGCCGGACCATGATCTGCAAAGGCAATGTGTTGCTTTCCATCTTAAAGTTAATAGACTGGCCCCAGGCTTTTGAACCGAGAAAGATGGTTTCTGGGTGCCTGGCAGCGTCCTGGGAACCCCAGTGGCACAGGGGTTGGGCTGCTCATCAAAAGGTGTGTGGTTCAAACCCACCAGCCGCTCTGCAGGAGATGACACAGCAATGTACCACTGCAAAGCTCGCCTTGGAAGCACTGTGGGGCAGGTCTAGTCTGCTCAGTGGGATTTCTGTGAGCTGGCATTTGACTTGACAGCAATGGATTTGGCTTTGACCTTGGTGATGCCATTGCGGGCCTTGGAAATGAGTCTTAAGACCATCCTGCAGGATTAAAAACGGCGCTCAATTGCTTGGACGGAGACACACATCTCTTCCTGCTGGGAATATACCCAAGCATTGTCTGCCTGCCTTCCATGTAGCAGGTGACCCCACCACCTCACCCTCGACCCCATTATTGTTCCACCGTCCTTTGTAGAAAGCATCCCTTTGACAAGCAGGCAGGCGGGAGGGTCCTCCCATCCATTCATTGCTTTCATGTTTTCAATCAATAGAAAGTTCAATTTCAAACCCTTTGAGAAATTTATTGGGATTCAATGAAATCTAAAGCCTCACAGCTGCCAAATAAAAGGGAAAATAAAAATAGATGTCTTCTTCTTCTAGGCGTGTACCAGATGTCTGTGTCAGAAGCAGCTGTCCCCGGGGAGGAAGTAGGACGGGTGAAGGCTAAAGACCCAGACATTGGAGAAAACGGCTTAGTCACATACAACATTGTTGATGGAGACGGGATGGAATTGTTCGAAATCACAACGGACTATGAGACACAGGAGGGCGTGGTGAAGCTGAAAAAGGTGAGTGAGGATAAAGAGTCGGTCCGCCCATGGGCAGTCTGTTCTGCCAAGGCAATTCTGCAGCAGGACAGGGAGTTGAAGACCAAGAAAGGAGATTGGGGGGTCACCTGCCTTGGCCATGGAGCTCTGGGAGGCGAGCAGAATCGCGCTCCTTTCTGTAGGGCAGAGGCAGCTGGCTAAAGGTGCCGGCGAGGCTTGAATGAGATTGCTGCTTAGTTCTTGTCTGTTCCCGCATGGATTCCTCATGGGAGAAAGGGGAGCTCCACAGCCCTGGGCATGCGTGGACCTGCACTGGTAGCTCTGCCCAAAAGTCTGTTCATGGGGCTCCTTAGAATGTTCCCACTCACAAGCAGCCAGCAGTCATTCTTTGCTGGAAATCCTGTGTGAACATTGGTTTACCCTTTTATTTTTAATTGTTTTATTGGGGGCTCTTATCACAATCCATCCATCCATCCATCCATTCATTCATCCGTGCCAAGCACATTTGTACATCTGTGTAAATGTTTGCCTTTTCCTAAAAGCGGAACCTGAGGGAATGACAGGAATCTTCCCCACCTCCCCCTCCTTTCCCTCCCCCTCACCACCTCCCCTCTGTCCAGATGGCCGTGAGTTTCGTGCCCACCGTCTCCCCCCCCCCCCCCCAGACAGTCATGGGTTTCATCTGTGACAAAGAAGAGTTTCCGGTTTGTTGGTGCCTTGTTTAATATTTTCTAGAGTGATGTTTATTCGTGGATATCAGGGGTGTTGGGAAAAAAACTCGCTTCGATGGAGTTGATTCCAACTACTAGTGACCCTAGAGGCCAGTGGAACTGTCCCCGTGGGTTTGCAAGACCGTACTTCCTCGCGGGAGTAGAAAGCCTCTTCTCTGGTTCTGGGAGGGACTGGTGGTTTTGAGCTGCTAACTTTGCAGTTGCCAGCCCAGCACGAAACCTACCACACCACCAGAGCTTCCTGTTGATGGTGATGGAGATCAGGCAGAAGCTGCTGGCAGTGGTTGCCCACGTGGTTAAGGAATTGATGCCATCCAATTGTAGGGAAAAGTGTTGACTTGACGATCATTGTGTTGTACAGGCTTTTCCATTCAGTTTCCTGGGAACTTCTGAAGCCCTCGCACATACAGATATCTTTATAACCATCTTAAAGAATGAATGTTTACTTAATAGTAACTATTGGCCGGACACAGCCTAAGCCTTTCACAGACATCCTCAAGATTATTTCTTTTATAAACATCGCGTAAGGCCTGTTTCATCATCTCAAGAGGCAATATCAACCTTAATTGAACTCTGAGGGGATTGGGACTCGGGCTAATTGAACCATCTGCCTAGGAGGCACCCCTTACAGCTAATCTGCAGACATGATATTCAGACCCGAGGTATGACGGAACTTCTTTGTGGAGACTTTCCGGAAGCAGCTGGAGCGGTCATGGCTCCCGAAGGCAGGCCCGCTAGGATTTCCTCGTGAAGACACGGTTACAGTCGATGCAAAATCAGTTCCCCCCTGATTCTCCACTTGAAAAATCAACACCTCTCCATCATCAGAGTGTACAGAGCATTACATCTGAATTGGATGATGGGATCACCTTGGTTTTAATCAAGCATTCATTTTCGGCTTGGTTTTGTAGCATGAATACTAAACTCCTTGGTGTGATGGGAGAGATTGGACTCTAACACTGATGAGAAGATGGATGTGAAGAATCAGTGAGGAGGCTGGAGCTGGAGAGGAGGCTGAGGGTGGGGTCAGGAGAGGCAGCCTTGGGAGCATTCTGTCAGAGAGGGGAGGGAGAGGCAAGAGATGCTTGTCCTCGGGAGCTGGCTTTTCAGTTCATTTGAAAGCTGTGTGGGGTTTGGGCACTAGCAAGACCTCAGGAAAAGTAGCTGCCTGTGTGAATTGTGTGTGGTGCTGACCTGTCCAAGCGCCCCACGGATTAATGTGACCACCCTTCCTGCCTGACACTGACTGCACACTGACCTCAGCGATTCCTGACCCCCCCTTCCCTTGCTGCCACTGGGCAGTTGGTGAGGGTTGTCACCTGTTTTCCATGTGTTGCGGGCATAAACACACACAGTGTCTCCAGAATCTTGGAACATTTAGATCAGCCTATGGACCTCCCACGGTGGAAATGAGCTCTCCGCATTTGTGCATCTGATTCATTTGAATATGCCACCCCACCCACCCCATCCCCTTCCAGTGAGTTTTAACTCAAGCAAAGAAATCAACTTAGGGGAACAACGCGGATATCAAGGCTTAAAGCAGGAGCAAAATGTTCTTTTCTCTGTAAAAGAACTTCATTTAAACTAACCTTGCAACCCCCGCCCCACCTCCCAAAAATATTGAGAGCTAACTTTAACAGAAGAAAACAAGGACTCCTTGCAGCTGATAGATTCGTGGTATTGGTGGGGATGGCGAGGGATCGTGGAAATGTGTCCTATCTTTTATGGAACATCCTTTAATGTAATATGTCCGCGGATTGGTTAATTCATTTCCTTGGGTTTCTAGCAAGTGTTACTGACTCCTTGTGAAGGCGACCTTTGGTGAGAGGAGCTCTGTTCAATGGGGAAACAAAGTGCAAAGCATCCAAGGGGGGGAGCAGGGTTCTGGAATGTGACACCATCGGCATGTCCGACTGGCCGATCCCTTATGCTGTGGGGCTGAGCTGGGTCCTGCACGTTGTTTAGTTCACATGCCTCAACATCCGCTCACTCTATGCCAATCGCGTGACCACCTTCTCAGAGTGGCCAGTTATGGAGCTGACCCTGAAGGATGAGTCAGATTTTGCCAGATAAATAAAAGAGAGAAAAGACTAATCCTTAGGGATAAACCAGCTCTCCAGAAAGGCTGGCGTCAGTGGAAACAGGAGTTGTTAGGAATCGGCACTCTGACTCCTTTTGGGGTGATAGGTCGGGTGCCGTGTAAGCAGCTGCTGTGGAAACTCAAGACAGCAATGACAAAGAACGGAGGAAAAACCAAGAGGGAAGAGAATCCAGGAGGGAATTAGGAAGCGCCAACACGGATTCTTAGTGTAGGTGCCTTTCCGTGTTTCTTGAATGGCGATGCTTTGTCAGGCCATGGTTGACTGTCAGCACCGTAGGATCATGACCAGGAGAGCGACAACGAGACTTTGGGGGCATTTCCAGACTCCTCCTGCATTCACTTGAAGAGGAACTGGGACAAAATAAGTAGATGACCTTTAGGGAGCTTCGTAGACGTGGGATAGAAAATCCATCATTGGGTTGGCCGTAACCTAGGAGGACATCGGCCTCTTCTAGATAAATCACTCCAATGCATGCTCGCTGTGCTATTTGTTTTTAAACGAATAACCCAGAAGGCCAAGGGAGGACTCACAGGGAGACCTTTTAAAAGAAATCTTCGCAGAGCCTCTCTCCTAAGACGACGTGTATGCCCGGTGATTTCCTTCGGCGCTCTGCCCCCATGCACACAAAGGTGGACACACAGCAGTTCGCAGGGTTGCGACCCTAAGTGATCCCGTCTTTTAAAGTTAAGCTGCAAGAGCCCCCAATGAAATCATTGATTAAAAAAAAGAAAAAAAATTCAGAAAGGTGTTTCGCCTCGTAACCCTTTCGCATGCTGTTCCCGAATAGGCAGAATCATCCTTCATGAGCCCCGCCCCTCCTCCCCCCCCCCCCCCGCATCGCCCACCTTGTCCTTTGATGGGCTACCGTGTTCTTAGTAAAAGCCTCCCAGTTGGGTTTGGCATCTGGTGTGTACATTCCTGTCCCCCACGCCCACCCCCGGTGAAATCTATCCTTCTGTTATGCTGAGCAAACCCTATGCAGTTGTGAATGCTTGTGTCTGGGTTTTCTGATGAGCCAGTCTCTTGGGGAGACCCCTCAGGAGGGAGATTAGTAACTAGGAGGCATTGGGCTCTCTGGTCTCAGTTGCACATCCTCTCGTCCAGCTGTAGAGCAACTGCTCATAACACGGCTCTAAGTGGCGGTCCAATGTGCAAGTGGTAACAACCCATCCACCCTGCTCCCACTTGGGCAGGATCATAGATTCAGTGGATCACCAGGTACCACCTTTCCTGGGTGTTTGTTCTGGTTGCTTGTCACTTTACAATGTGTGGTTGGCCTCTGTATACCCAGCAGAGCTGTGTCGGGTTTTCAGGACACATCACTCGTTCTGTCTCTGGGGACATTTGACAGCAAGCCCTCAGCTCCCAGTCAAGAGCTTCCACGTTTGCTCCCACTGAGGGAGTCTTTTGTTTTGGCACCAGAGAGTAAAGATCAGCAAGACTCAGCGGGGCCCTGGGAGGCTCCCAGCCTAGCAGGGAAGGATGATGAGGGGTCCATAAGGAACCACCGATTCCTTTCTGGTCAGGTTGAGAAAGGCTTTCACAAGGATTGAGCGGACCCCCAAATGACTTAGCAAATCTCACCCAGTGTGGAAAGGTAAGTCCAGACCGAGGAATATTTGCAAAGACCTCGAGCCTGGCTGGGGTTCTGGACTGGGTCAGTAGGAGGACATACGACTCTCCCTGCCATACCGCCCGTGGTGTCTTCCTATGGGATGTGGCCCGGGGCCCGCGGCCATAGGCCTAAGCCAAGTTCACAAGGTTCTGCTTCGATGCCAGCCCACTGGCTGCCTCGGGTTAGAGAGTTGCAGGGCACCTCCTCTCCGGACGGGTATATTTTAGGGTTTGTGTTCTGTCTGATCATTGCAGACTTGAGAAATCACAGCCACCGCAGGCCTTTAGCCTATAAATATTACTCCTTCGTGCTGCTCGGCAGCCCAGCCAAGGAGAAAGGAGCCGCTCAGGCCCCAGCATATTGCAGCAGCCAGGGTGAGATGTCATGCTGGGGAGGGGGGTATGGGAGTGGGCTTTGAGGCGGCGGGACTAGAGACTGGGGGGCAAACAGGGTTTGAAAGTGTTTCACCTCTCTGGCACTTGAATTCGTGTTAGTCTGCGGTTTCTGTAGAGAGGTCTGGATGAGTGGGGACCCCGGTGGGGCGAGAGGAGGAGAGATGCTCAGTCATTAACCGACAGGGCTTCAGTTTCGAACCGGCCGGCTCACGGTGGGAGAAAGCTGTAGGAGGCTGCTCTTGGAAAGATTTCCCGGCACTGGAAACCCGAGGGGGCTTTGACGTGGTCCCTTATGGTCCCTAGGAGGCAGATTCTACTCCATGGCTGTCAGTTTGGTTAGGGAGGAAGGTTTGTCTATGTGTTTTTATCTATGTTGGCGCAGGACGAAGTTCCACGATTATATCAGGGAGCTTCAAGAAGTTGGTTTCTCCTTCGACTCTGTGAAGCGTCCTCAAATAGGGTTTTGGCTGTAACATGACAGCAGCGTGACCAGCAGGGGCGCGGCGTGAAAGGTGAAACTCTTTCCAAGCATTTGGTGGTTCGACAGCAAGCAGCCATTGCGCTACTTGGAGGCCTGCGCCCTGGGCTTCAGAGCTGGTTTCTCGGCTGCTGTTTTACTGTCACCCTCACTGGTGGATCAAAGGCACCTCCGCACGCATAGACGGGAGTGTTTGCCTTCCCTTTCCCAGGCATTCTGACACCTTTCCAGGGCTTTTCTTTCCCTCGGTTTTCTTTGGCATCGCTCTGTAATACTTGTGCTATTGTATTTGCTGTCCTTTATATGGACGTGGTGCTATTTTTGGAAGCTTGTTTTTACATAGACGCCCTCCTTGTAAGAAGAAGCCTGATTTTCATTGCCCTCCTGTCACTCGTCCTAAATCGCAAGTAAACTAACCTGAATCCAATCCAAAGAAAACGATGTCAGTGCATTGTGCGCAGAGCTCTGTCTCAAAGGGGACATTAGCAGGTGTAAAAGATCTATTAACCATCGGCCCAGGGGAGAAGAGGACACTCTTAGAACGGAACGATTTAGAAAAAGAATACGTCCCTTAAACATGGAGTTAATGATATTTAACAGCTCCGGCCCATCAAAATATCCCATCTGCCACCCCAGCTCACCTGTAAGCGTGCCCAGTGTTGGGATGTGCTGTGGTATCTGAACATCGGGAAATGTGTTTGTCAATATAGGTGAGGATGCGGTAAGGGGGTGTGTGGGGAAAGCAATGTTTTTGTTCTTTGGCTGAAGCTGAGTGGGTGTTTGCATTGCCGCAAGGTCTAGAACTTTGCGGAATGGGCAATGCACTATTGGTCTACTTTACGCCTCTCTCTCTCTCTCCTTCAGGCATCTTTTAATGTGGGCCACCTTTGCGTCCCTCTATAAAGTTCATTTTAGAGTTTCTGGCTGCCTGAATTGGTTATGCTCCTAGAATTACCCATGAAACACATTCCATGTTTCAGCAATTGATGTGTCTGGTGTTGTGACCAAATGGCTCTGGGAGCTCGACTCCAATTTGCTCTCTTTCAGGAACCAGTCACTGTGCCTTTAAAGCCACCCAAGTCTGTCTCGTCCATTATTCTTCCAAATAACTGCCTGTCGATCTTCTCTTTCTTCTTGCCAGCCTGTCGATTTTGAAACCAAAAGAGCCTACAGCTTGAAGGTGGAGGCTGCCAATGTGCACATCGACCCCAAGTTCATCAGTAATGGCCCCTTCAAGGACACGGTGACCGTCAAGATCGCAGTAGAAGATGCCGATGAGCCCCCCATGTTCTTGGCCCCAAGTTACATCCACGAAGTGCAGGAAAACGCAGCCGCTGGCACCGTGGTGGGAAGAGTTCATGCCAAAGACCCCGATGCTGCCAACAGCCCAATAAGGTACAGACAGGTGCACTTGAAGAGACTTCTCGGGGAATGTTACGGTCCTGCCAGAGCCACATCCTTCCACTGCAAGCAGGGCTCCAGTTTCTCCCGTCCCCGGGAAAGCTCGAGGAAGCGAGGCTTTGAAGGGTATGAGATCCAGCTCCGCTCTGCTACGTGCTTGTGTAGGCTTAACCACCTGCACGGGTTCCCTCTGCAGCAGACTCCCTAAGGAACACTGCGGAGGGGAAGTGGGTGGGCTGTGGGGCGGGATCTGTAAGCCTTGTCTGGTCCTGTCTCACTCAGGGACCTATGGAAAGAATAAATAGTGATTGTGGATAAGTCATAGTACTTATGACCTATTGAACATCTTCCTGGGCTTAGTTACTCGATTTGATGTAGACTGTTGACCTATTGTGTTCCCTCCACCCCATTGATGCAAGCAGTTATTCCTTAAATCCAGAGGAACTTGGGAGTGTGTCACAAGGCATAGCACCTCGCCCAGGGTGACAGAGCTGGTGAGCAGGGAGCACCCTTTATGCTTCTGACTGCTGCCGGCCACCCAGAAAAAAATGACACCAAAGTGCCAGAAAAACTTAGGGTGCTTTCCTTCTGATGAACATACAGGGAAACCTGTGAGAGCTGGGACTCAGAAGGGATGCTCTGCTTTTCCAGGTCATGCAAGTTTTCCACCCTTGTTTTAGTGGAAACTTTCCTTCTCTGACAGGACTGCCTTTCACAGGCCTTGCTGTGCTTTGGGGGACATTAGGAAGAAAAGCAGGCAAATTGCCACCACCACCCTAATTTGAACTAATGACTGAGGAAGCTGATGATGAAGACGGGGGAGGCTTGGGGAAACGAGACAGAGGCGCAGGAGAGGGGCGGAGTCACAGTTTTAAGACATTTGTAGATGGCTCGTTTCCAGTAGCCTGAGTCGGCCCTGGATTGAATTCCACCCGTTGCCCACGAGGGTTTCAGACTAGAACTCTGCTCCGTAAGAGGTTTTGTGATCTTTCAGAAACGTTTGGTTCGGTAGTTTAGCCAGACCTTTCTTTCCAAGCCGGAGCCCTGGTGGTGGTGTGGGTTCTACTTAGGCCGCTCCCCTCGAGGTCAGCGGTGAGAAACCACCAGCTGCACTGTAGCAGAAAGACAAAGCTTTCTGCTCCCAGTAAGCGTTACAGTCTTGGAAACCCACAGAGACGGTTCTACTGCCCAGTAGGGTCCTTATGAGCCAGAATCGCCCCGATGGCAGGGAGGGTAGAGTTTAGTCATATTTCCTAAGCATCAGTAAGTGGACTTGAACTCTCAAGCTTTCCATTACTAGCCGAACAAGTTAACCATTTGTGCCAGACTCCAGCTCGTCTGTATTCCATGGTCACGCCCCCAATTCCTTTCTTGATTGTATTTCGACATCTGTCTCCTCGCGAGTTTCTTGCCTTCAACCTTCCACCTGCACTTCACCATCAGTCCTGCAGCCAAGGTTAGAAAGGCAAACCCCACTAGCACTCCAAACCAAAGTTAAGCCACAGAGCATAGCACTGTCTCTTATTTATTTATTTTGCATTGTCCTCATTATTAATGAAAAGAGAGCTGGCGGTGCAGTGTGGGTTAGGTGTTGGGTAGGCAAAGGCAAGGTTGGCAGTTCAAACCCACTGCACTCTCTGGAGAAAAATGAGGCTTTTTGCTCCCATAAAAATGGGAAACCCTATAAAGGGTCACTACGAGTGTATCACAGGGGGCATGACTAATGGTGTTGAGTTTCATTTATGTGTTTATTTACTTTCACTGGATAGACTCACAATGTTAGTTGTGCCTTTGGTCCATGATTCATTTGGAGTTCATTTTTATATATGGTGTGAGGTAGAGGTTCAGGTTTATTCTTCAGCACGCTGACTTCCATTGGTCCCATGATCGCTGACTGAATGACTGTTATTTCCTCACATTTTGATTCCCTTATTGAAAATCAATTGGTCACAAGTGTGTAGACTTAGTTCGGGACTGTTGAGTTCCCATCCATTGATGCAGATGTTGATCCGTTTGTCAGTTTCACACAATACCGATCCCTGTAGCCTTGTAGCATATTTTGAGGACGTGTGGGTTCTTCAACGCGATTCCCACAAACTCTTTTTGTAAATGAATTTCCATGGACACCGAGCCGCACTAATTTGTTGCTTATTGTCTGTGGCTGTTTTCATGCGACCAGAGTAGAAAGAGATCCTGTTGGTGCCGAGCCTTTGCTCTCTGGTCCTTTAAAGAAAACACTTGCTGTCCTCAGCTCTAGTTCATCGCTCTCTGTCCCCGCTTCTTATCAGCGGAGCCTGACGTGGTTGTTAGGGGTAGGTGCTGTGGACAGAATCCAGACTCCCTGGGATCCCCCCCTGTGGCAGAGTAGACCTGTCCCACGGTGGTTTGCTAGGCTGTTGTGTGAGCTGATTGCCAGAACTTTCTCCCTCATAGCCACCTGAAGAATGCTGGTTCCATCCTTTCCATTCATAGGTCCAAGCATTGGATGCCTGATTGATATCCATTTCATAACAAATGCAGTCACCACAGACCTGCAAATCGGCAGTGTTCGCAGGCAGAAAGTCTGCGGCATGACAAACTGAGTAGTCCTCCTTCCTGCCCCAGCCAACGCCCTTCCCTGAGCTCACTGGAGGGGTTCCCAATCTAGTCCTTGATACCACGACCCCAGCCGGGCCATCTGAGTACTCCAAGAAGTCGTCATGAGCAGTCGGGATCGTCCTGTCTAGAGACCATGCTGGCAGGGCGGAAGGACCCTCCCAGGGGAAGAGTGGTCAGCTGCCCCTGCGTCCATGGCCATTGTCTCTTCCAGGAGACAATTACCACCCACTGCCCCCATGTAGACAGCATGAAACACTCAGTGAACGCCCACAGGCCCCCTCGGCGACGGTGCCCGCTCTGGAATTGTCTAGAAGGGCAGACTGAAGCTGAGAAGGGGGCATGGCCTCCTCCGGTGCTGGAGCCTGAATCCCCACTGCATCCATTTTGAACATTTGACTCTCCACCAAGTGGCCTCTGCTGGAAAGACCCCCTGGTAGCATTTGACTACTTCTGTGCTCCTTTCTCTGCTGGAAGTGGATGGCATCAGACCCGGGGACCATTCTCACACTTTCCAACCACTCAAGAATGTCCTGAGTGTGACGTGTAGATGAGGTAGCCATGTCCCAGAAGAGCAGGGTTCACTGCCAAGTTCGGGAAGCGTGAGGACATAAAGAACGCTGGAGACCCATCGCCAGTTTCCTTTGCAGGCCTTGCCTCTGAAGGTCCACGTCAGTGATGGTCTGTGGGTCAGCAGTTCAGTGGCGGCTATGCTGTGCCTGTCAGCCGTTTCATGTCTATCATGATTCCAGGAGGATCAGTACTGCCCTTGAACCCAGCCCCTCTCACCCACTCGGGCCCCCTCTCTCAGCAGCGTCAAGGCAATATGGAAGATGATGGAGCGCTTTCCATTCAGTGAGTCTCTTGGTCTCACTGCTTCCTTTTCTAATTGCTTCTCTCCACCCAGAAGGGAATAGTGTCCTTGGATAGATGAGTAAGGCCTGATATTTTTATCCAACCTTTCAGCTGCTTGTACATCTTGTAGATCTTCCTGCGGCTCTGGAGCATTCCCGATGCTGCGCTTGTTTCCCATTTCCTTCTTGAAATCTTTTCTCTGCCCTACCCCCGGCCTCCCACAACCTTCACCAGCATTAACTTTTTCATGCTTCACACAGAAGTGCCCATCCCACGGCTTTCAAGTCGGTGTGATTCCTGACAACCCTGTCTGCCCCACAGACTTGTCTTGGCTGCAGTCATTGTGGAACTGGAAACCGCAGCTTATTTTCAGCAAGGCCCTGGACAGGTCCCCGCTATCGACCATAAGGGGAGTTATCTGGCACAGGCAGTACCAGGCCCACTGTTGACACTGGTCTTTGATTGCTGTCTGGGTGGTGGAGGCTCCTTCAGTCTCAGCCTTTGACTTTGGCACTTCCCTCTCTGCATGACCTCCCTCACCCTACCCATAGAGTTCTCACCAGGGCATAGTTTGAACTGACTTGGCGCTCTAGATTCTCTGCACCCTGGTCTTTCCCACCCATTTGAATTTGCTATGTATAATATGCTGTTTATTTCCTCTCACTTAGCCACCTGTCACAGGAAGTCTGGTGACCTGGTCAGTTGTCAGGTAGTGAGTTTGGTTTTGGCTTTGTGTTCATTGGTTTATCCATTCATATATATATAGTCACTCATTCATGCTGATGCTAACCAAGAAGCCAAAACTCCAGGGCCATTGAGTCAGTTCCAACTCATAGTAATGTTACAGGATAGAGTAGGACTGCTCCTTGTGGGTTCTGAAACTATAAGTCTGCATGATAGTAGCCAGCCTCTTCATTCATCCCATGCAGCAGCTAGTGGGTTTGAATGGCTGACCTTTCCGTTGACAGCCCAATGTCTGTCCCAGTGAGCCACCAGCCCCCCCCCTCACTGTAGCATATTTAAAAGAATAAGAAGGTTGTTAACACCTTGACTTTGTGAAATTCAATTATAATCCAGTTGGAGCTGTGTTCTGTTAGCATTGAGCATATCCAGAGTTTCAATCCAGTTTCCCCTTGCTGGTGCCACCTGCACTGACTTTTCTTCCTCTGCCTGCCATCTTCCTGTAAGACAGTCCGAGCAGCGATCTACGTGTCGCCCAGCCTCCCGCCGGGATTCAAATAGCCGCTGAGTCCTTTGGGTGCTTGCTTCATCACCTGATTCTGCACTCCCTCTGTCACGCTGCGCCTGACCCCTGACCCCCTCATGACTTAAACATCGCAGCTACTCTTCCTTTCTCGCTCTTGTTTGGACCACCCATGTGCCTCACCTACTGAATCCCCCGCCCTACCACATCCCATCGATCGGTTCTGCTTCTCATTGGTTTGCTTCTCACAATGCTCTCCTACGCCTTGCTGGCTGCAGATTGACATTGGAGCGGGCTCAGGGCTGAAGAGCAGTGGCCACCACAAAGAGGCCATCCTGGCAGCTATTCTAGTGCATGTGTGCTGGCCATGTGCAAAGCAGTCAGCTACGTGTCTTAGACATCAGTCCCTCCTTATAAACAGATAGCCCCAAAGTGGGGCTCTATTCGTTCTTGGCTATGAAAACATACCCTGGGGTTTGAAGAGCTTCACGTGACTGGGCATCACTCTATGGAAAGGGGCGTGACGATGTGCCTAGGTATTTCCAAAACCAGTAGCTGGGCCCTCAGTGTCTGCGGGATAAAGCCGCTGATTTCCTGGTCTGTCTTGCTGTGTTTGTTTGTGATGCCAGGGCCCCTAAGGGAGGAACGCACTCACTCGTTGTTTGCCTTCTTTGCACATAGCAGTCCCTGTGTAGGGCTCAGTTATCAGCCCCCTTCTCTGACATCAAAGGCACAGTGATTCCTTATTCCCAGCTTGACTCCTGGGAAAGGGGGCTGGTCATTCCATTCCTACAGGTGTGAAATCAGATGTGGAGGGAGATGAGCTCCAGTTTGAATGTTCTGACGGGCTCTCTGGTTCGCTGTCTCCCGGAAGAAACAAGATCAAATTCTGACCTCAGCCCCCCAAGAAGTACACGTGGATCGTTCGCAAATTGCACCATTGGTACAGGGAAGAGTCCAAACAGCGTGGCGTCCATGCTCTTTCCTCCCAGCAGTTTATTCGTTTGGGGTTCTTTTTGTTGTTTTCTTTTGTGTTTTGAGTTTGTGACTTATCGGAAAACACCTTCAGATATTTATTATGCATCCTATAAATTTTATGAAAACGCTGTTGCTAAGCCCACTAAGACCTGGAAACCCCCAGTTAGGAAGTTCAGAATGATTCCTAAGTGAATGTAACCAATTTGTGCTCTTCTGTTCAAAACGCGAACCCACTGCCATTGAGTCAGTTTTAAGTCATAGTGACCCTCTAAGGCGTAGCAGAACTGACCCTGTGGGTTTCTGTAAGGCTAATTCATGTAAGCGAGTAGAAAGCCGCATCTTTCACCCACGGAGCACCTGGTGGTTTTAATATGTGCCCTGATATTATAGTGGTTTTGTATGAATAGACGCCTGCTTTGGGGCTGTACACCCAAATAACCAGCCACTCTGTAAGAGAAAGATGAGGCATTCGACTCTTATTAAAAAAAAAAAAAAGTACAGTCTAAGAAACCCATAGGCACAGCTCGACCCTGTCCTCCAAGGTTGCTCTGCTGACCTTGCAGGTAACAACCCAATAAGTAACCCACTCTGCCACTTCCTGCCTTTAGGAGTTCGCCCATTTCCAATAAACAACAAACCAAACTGCTTGCCATTGAGTCGAAGTACACTCATGGCATTCCCAGGTACAGAGCAGAACACTGTTCCTCAGGGTTTCCAATAGCAGCAATATTTTAGGAGGGGAGAACCAGATTTTCTCCCAAGGTATCTCTTGGTGGATTTGAACTGCCAACTTTGAGGGCTTTACCATTTCCACCACCGAGGGATTCCCTTGAGTTAGGAGAGTGAAAGTTAGAGCCATTAAAAAACCATCAATCAAGTATTTACCAACTCTCAAGATACCTTCAGGAATAAACCTAAATTCGCTATTATCATTGTTAATTTTGACTCAGCATAACCCTATAGTACAGAATAGAAGTGCCGCTAGGCGTTTCCAAGGCTGTGATCTGGACAGGAGCAGAAAGCCTCATCTTTCTCCGGTGGAGCAGCTGAGGGATTTGAACTGCTGACTTTGGGGTATCCCAAAGAATGCCCTAGGCAACTTATTTTACCTTTCTGGACCCCAATAGATAGTATTCCTTTCTTTGCCTCCCTCCTGAGTTTGCTGCAAGTGTACGCCAATAATAATCGGAATTTTTGTTTTCGTTAGGGTAGAAAAAAGAAAAATAAAAACTTCCCAATGAGCCAGAACCCAGTCCCATCAAGTTGATTTAAGCTCACCCAACCAAGCCAAACTCTGCCCCTGAGTCTATGCCAACTCAGAGCAACCTTGGAGGACAGGGTAGATCTGCCCCGATGGGTTTCTTAGACTGTAATCTTTTTTTTAAATAAGAATGCCTCGTCTTTGTCTTACATAGTGGCTGGTTGTGTGGGTGTAGAGCCCCAGAGTAGGGGTCTATCATACATAGCACTATAACATCAGGGCACCTATTTCAGCGCACAGCCACCCAGTCTAGGGCTCCCAAGGCTCTAAACCTACAGTGGGCCCCACAGTCGCATCTTTGTCCCTCAGGCAGATTGCCGGCTTGTGGTGGTTGGCCATTTGCTAAGCATGACATATGAGAATTGAGCATTTCCAAGTGCTCTTTAATATTACATCTTCTACCACTCACTGACTGCCCACGAGCCCATTCGGCATCAGAGTGACCCCTGTGTTCTCTAAGACAACGTATACATCTTCATGGGAGCAGCCAGCCTCATTCTACTGCTAAGCTGCTGGGGAGTTTGAACAACTGACCTGGCAGTTAGCTACCAAATACCTAACCCACAGCGCCACCAGTGATGGTTTCCTAATGAATGGGATCCACGAAAACCTTGCACTTCCCCTGGTCGGCTGTCTTAGGTCATGAAGGGGTGCAGAGGCCATTCGAGTGGATGGCCAGTCTGCTTTTGCATCTTCCACCAAGACATTCAGAACGAAGCTATTTAAAACCCCCTGAAAATCATACAGTATTCATTCAACAAATAGTTACCCTGCTTCAGTAAGAAGAAAACCCACTTTTAGGGCCATGAACAGTCTCAGATGATAAATTTAGATAAAGCTACAAGCTACCATTTCATATGCAAAACTCTGGCCGAGGGTTGCTACATGTGAGACTTTTTCAGTCGTTGGGAGCAAGGTAAGCCCACTTCTCAAAAGCAGCTTCATAAATATTCAGGCAGCCGTGATTGTAGTAAACACAGCGAAATATGCAACTGCTATTGCGCTTCTCAATCAAATGTGCTAAGCAGCTCCTCCATTCATTGTCCCGAATAAAGAATTCCGATGTGGCAAAATGACATCTATGAAAGATGAAGTTGGAAATCTGAAACATAAGTTAATTTAAAGAGAGAACGAAAAACACACATGCACACACCCCACCCCCACCCCCCCAGCTGAACCGGCATTTCTTTGAAGGAGTTGCCTTTTGAAATAGGGCAGGGAGAAGATACTCGACCATGGGCAGCTTGGTATGTCTTGGTTTAATTGCCTCATTTGCATCCTGTTTAGGTATTCCATCGATCGGCACACTGACCTCGACAGGTTCTTTACGATTAATCCAGAGGATGGTTTTATTAAAACGACGAAGCCTCTGGATCGAGAGGAAATGGCCTGGCTGAACATCTCCGTCTTGGCAGCTGAAATCCGTGAGTGCCTGTGTTCCTGTTGAGTTGGTAACTGCGAGGCGGGAGGCTCAGACCTACCAGGGGCTCCTCCCTAGAGAGAGGGGGCTGCTTGCTCCTGTTAAGATTTACAGCCTCGAGAACCGACAGGGTCACCGTGAGTCAGAATCGGCTCGATGGCATACATCCGCATGTCCTGCTCCTATGTATGTATGGACGCACACACCTGGGGGCTTTACAAAGTTTCTGGGAAAATGGAATAAAGAGAGGAATTTTTCCAAAAAAACAGTTGGAAGCTGCTTTTCTCTAGGTCAGCAGTTCTCAACCTGGGGGTTGCGACCCCTTAGGGGGTCCAACGACCCTTTCACAGGGGTCACCTGATTTATAACAGTTACAAAATCACAGCGATGAAGGTGCAATAAAAATTATTTTATGGTTGGCGGGAGAGGGGGGTTACCACAACCTGAGGAACCATATTAAAGGGTCGCGGCATTAGGAAGGTTGAGAACTCCTGGTCTAGAGAGTTCTAACCCGAACCCAATGCCACTGAGTCAATTTTGACTCAGCAACCCTATAGACGGCCGACTAGAACTGTTCCCTTGGGGTTTCTGAGACTGCAAACCTCCATGGGCCAGACAGCTTTGGCCTTCTCCTAAAGAGTGCCTGGAAGACTTGAACCCCCGGCCTTGTTCAGTGCTTAGCCCACAGTGCTACCAGACTCCTATTGAGTTTTATCTGCACCTAAAAGTCACTACTTACTAACAAAACAACGAAACAAACTCACTGCCATAAAGTCCCTCCTGACTCGCTGTGACCCTACAAGACAGGGTAGAACTGCCCCGGTGTGTTTCCGAGACTGTAAGTCTTGACAGAGTGGAAAGTTCCAGCTATTTCCCATGGAACAACTGTTGGTTTCAAACTGCCGACCTTGTGGTTTGCAGCCCAAAGCATAGCCCACTATTGGCACCAGAGCTACACATACCGTAACACCTGTCAGAGTGGGAGCCTGCCAATTGTTCCACCAAGCAGCGAGCTTTAGGTAGGGGCTGGCTACTGATGTCAGAAGTGGAAAACTGGCCAGACCTGGAGGAGCAGGTGGTCCCCTTTTGTCACTGGGGAGTGGCCAACAGACACTAATTACGTGTGTGTGTCTTAGACCAATTTTGCAGCGCCCACCCCCCCCCCAAAAAAAAAATGAGTTTTACTCATCTCCTTAGTAAGACAGACAGACAAATAGAGATGTTCCCATTTCCTCTGGCCAAGCAGAATGCGGATTCGGAAAGGAAGCTGAGAGCCATGGACCCCTTAGTGCCGGGAGGGTGGTGCTTGCTTATTCAGAGACCGGTGATCCTCACACTTGATTGCCTGGCAGAAACTCATGGCGGGCTTCTCACTGCCCAGCTTTCCGGACTCTGATTTAGTTGGTGGCTTTGTCCCCAAGTCCCCAGGTGATTCCAGTGCCACTCTGAGAACTGTGCTGCAGACTGCTCTGGGAGCAGGCCCCATGGCAAGTGTTGAGAATGAAACCAAGCCTGGAGGCCACAGGAGCGCAGGCATGGTTGAGCTGCTGCTGTTGCTGCTGTTGTAAGCTGCCGTCCAGTACCAGCCCGTCTCCATCCCAGGACCTCACACACGGTGGTCCTCAGTTTCCCTGGCTGATTTGTGGAACTGGCTAATCTTCACATCCCTTCCGGGATGGTGCCCTCACAATAGACTGAACCTAAGCCACGTTGCAGGTGGCTTTTGGGCCCACAGTGCCTTTCCCCGCCTTGCTCAGATAGTCCAGGGAGCTTCCTCTTTCTCGGAGGCCAAGGGCCATTCTTCCCTGGCACTGACTGAATTCTCTCCTTCCAGACAACCGCCATCAGGAAGCCAAAGTCCCTGTGGCTGTTAGGGTCCTGGATGTCAACGATAACGCCCCCAAGTTCGCATCCCCTTATGAAGGCTTCATTTGTGAGAGTGATCAGACCAAGCCTCTTTCCAACCAGGTAACATGCACCCTCCCGCCCCCAACCCCCTGGCCATGAGCAGTGCATCCCCTGCAGGTCCCTCCCAGTGTTCCAGAGGGCTTTGGGCCGCTCCTTTGGCTCCAGAGCAGTGCTCACTGATTAAAACCGGCTTTTGAAGCCGGCCGGAACATTTTGGAATAAATGATGTGCAGCCTCAGCATGATTTACTTATGGGCCACCTTTCTCTTCCAGCCAATTGTTACAGTTAGTGCAGATGACAAGGATGACACAGCCAATGGACCGAGATTTATCTTCAGCCTCCCCCCTGAAATCATGCACAATCCAAACTTCACCGTCAGAGACAACAGAGGTACGTGCCCCATTTCTTTTGCCTTCTGAGAAGTAGAAACGGGAACCCCAAAGGCCTGCCGAGCACAGAGCCCCGTGGGCGTCCTAATAATGTCTGCCCGGTGGAGAAAACATCAAGAAATCATGGTGCCACTTCCGTGTGCAGACGTGGGCTCCCTGGGTGCCTGTGAGTGAGTGAATCGAATGCTAGTCTGCTTTTCTTCCTTCTAACTGATGTTGATATTCGTGCAGCATTGGGGAAATCAACTGGGGAAGCTTTACAGGGTCAATATGCAAACAACTTCAGTTATCTTTTTAATTTAAAAATTTTGGTAAGAGGTTGGTAAACCGTCGGGGGTGTGAGGATGCTTGTGTGAATACTGATGTTGAGGAAAGCAGGGAGAGAGATTGCTTCATCCCACTTGGTGTGGCGACGGACGGAGTGCTTCGGCCTGGCCTCTCCTTCCTAGGACCCTTGGAAGGCAGCGTGCTGAGCGATAGAGCCTGCTCGCCCAAGGTGGCCGCAGCACTGTGGCTCACGGGGTAGGGAGCCAGGTGTTGTTGGTGTGCTGTGGACCCCCGCTGCTGGTTGGGTTGGGTCAGGAGGCTCCAGGCGGACAGATGATCAGGGGTGGCTGTCCCAGTGGTTGGGGCCCAGACTGATGAAGGCCTGAGCATGCATCTCCTATGTATGCATCAGGGACAGGCAGACGATTTCTTCAGGGCCAGTGGTGACAGTGGCGATACTGGGAAGCCTGAGGGAGCGTGAGGTGGAAAGGGGGAACTGATTACAAGGATCTGCATGTGACCTCCTCCCTGGGGGACGGACAACAGAAAAGTGGGTGAAGGGAGATGTCAGACAGTGTAAGATATGACAAAATAATAATTTGTAAAGTGTCAAGGGTTCATGAGGTAGGGAGTATGGGGTTGGGAGGGGGAATAATGAGGAGCTGATGCCAGGGGCTTAAGTGGAGAGCAAGTGTTTGGAGAATGATGAGGGCAATGAATGTACAAATGTGCTTTACACAATGGATATATATATGGATTGTGGTAAGAGTTGTATGAGCCCCTAATGAAATGATTTAAAAAAACCAAAAACAAACAAGAGTGAGATGCCATTATCCACCCGGCAAACAAGTGGGGCTTCTGGAGGGTTTATGTGTTCATTAATATGCTTGTCCAAGTTACAGGTTGCTTGCCTCCCCAGCGACTGGTCAGGGTCTGAGGATCTAAAGCTAACCTAGCCAGGATCATTACCCTCCTCCCCCATCACTCAAAAAACCCTCACTGTAGTCAGATCACCCTTAGCAATATTATTAATATCTCTGCTCCACTCCCAGAACGATCCCAGCGACTTATTTGAAATGAAATGCAGCAGCGCACACACCAGTTCAGTGGTTCCTCCCTGGACCAGCCCCGGTCACTGATGGCAGGCTTTGAGTCGGCCACCATTCTCTTCCCTTTTGCCGAGTGGTTCCCATGCCATCCGTGTAAACTCGGGGCCCCTGAGCTTCCGAGCTAGCCTTTCAGTTCCCATTTCCGCTGGGATCACAAGCCAACACTTTTTAGACGAGCACGCTGCTCAAGGCAGACCTTTTTCTTCTTCACTAGTGACGCTAAGCTCTTGTTTATTTTCAGGAAGACTTCAGCAGATGTGTTGGGTTTAAGATTTTATTGATTATCTCAATGCCTTCTTTTTAGGGGCTCCTCCAGCCCTCTTGACTCCGGAGAATCTCGAGTCTTTGACAATTTGAAATTATATTGTGTAGTTTCCCCCTTCGGATTGCAATTCATCCATAGAATCTTTGATCAAAATGTACAGTAAGGGTAGCCGGACACCATCGAGTTCTTCTGGGCTCCTGGCAAAGGAGGAAGTTGTCCATGGAAGCTATTAGTAATATGTTTCATGTCCTTTTCTGATGCCCAGGTCTCCCCTTCCTCTCTCGACGACTACTTCTCTTGGTTGTCTGGTTATCACCTACTTGGGGTATAACCTGCAGGCTGATGGCATCCTTCACTTATATTTGCACTCCCACCCTGGTCGTATTCCCAGCGACAACCCACCTGTCCTGTTACACATCCTGCAACCAGACGTCTTCCCTGGGCTTTTCTCAACATGCCGACTCGGCCTCCACCGCCTGCCTTTTCTTTCCTCTTTTAATATGTGCAGTCATATTTAGTTGCTGTTAACCTCTGAAAATATTACATGAAGACACATTGTTCTCTTGGGAGTTGGGAGCATTGTACTTTGTCACGCTCCTTCAGGGATGCGATCTATATCCGCAGGGAGATTATATTTTGAGTCAGCCGGGCTACTACACAATCCATCTCCTTCGCCCTCCCCTGGAAAAGACTAATCCGAACAGTTGAGCTAGCCCTTTTGCAGGGAATTGCTACTTTTTAAGAAAAATGACTTTATTAAGCATGGCAAACAGTTCATGAAAACCCCCCTGTTTAGAGCTATTATGGAACCTTAGCGCAAATACAGTCCTATAATTATCACTTAATAGAGTTTCTTTCTACTAGCTCCTAAAAGTAATTACATATTTGAAGTAATCCAAAAGGAGTAATCACATTCCTCATCCTATTAATAGCCTACTGAGTTACCAAATTTCTCGGCCGAGACCGCTTTCCACAGAAAGCATGAGATAATGGTGTAGATCGTGCTGAGTGAAAGCATCCTGTTCCTTTCTCCGTGAGTGCTTGCTTGCTTGAAGCCATCTAAATAATCCATATTGTGTTTGCCTAAACCCTGCTTCAGCATCCAGCGTCTAGGAGCATGGGAGGGAATGCCACCCTGATGCCAGGCACGCTTTCATGGCATTTCATCCCCCTCCCCTGGACGGCCCAGGCTCCTCTGGCTCAGCGGGCAGCAGGAACGCCCAGCGCCCACCCGGGGTGGCTTGTCAGCGTTTGAATCCATCGTGCATGATTAGTTTCAGGAAAGGTGCTCTTGGGGCACAGGAAGAGCTAGTCCGCCCGGGGTTGCGATGCATTAACTTTGAGAGTAGCAGACAGTGTGACATCTCAAGAGACACAAGGACTGTACAATGGAAAAGAAGAGTACAAAGAGACAAAACTAATTTCAAAAGAGAAAGAGCTACCTTCATCTCTCTCACTCTTCAGTGGTGCCTAACACCTCTTAGTGAAGTCCTTTCACATAACTCCTTAAACAGCACCCCCCCCCCCTCCCCGAGACGTGGGCCTGTGGGCGGTGTCTGCCCCTGCTTACTAGATAAGGAAGGAACGTGAGTCCCTGGAAGCTTAAATCTTGTCTCCAACGCTTGGCACAAGGCACAAAGCCCGCAGTGAAGTGCCAGGAATGGAGGGTCCAGTCTGAGGCCCAGGGCGTGCTGTGTCCTGGTACAAAGCCCAATGGGAGTGCCTTTTCTATGTGATTCTTTCTTCAATGCTTTTATGTATTTATGTCAAGTGCTCAAGTAACTAACCATTTGGAAGAGGAGGTAGCTGAAATCCAACTTAAAGATAGACGCTCCAAGAGAAAATGTGAAGAGGGGGTGGCCCAGGCCCTTAGAGTGGGTGCTGTAGCCCTCGTAGCCCCACAGGACAGAGTAGAATTGCTCCATCAGGCCAGTGAAGCTCGAAATCAGCGGCTCTCAACTGGCGGGTCGCGACCCTTTGGGGGGGCGGGTCAAACCACCCTTTCACAGGGGTCGCCCGATTCATCACAGTAGCGAAATTACAGTTGTGAAGTAGCAAGGTTGGGGTCACCACAGCAACGGTATGAGAGCGGGGTGGCGTCAGGAAGGCTGAGAAGCGCTGCTCAAGGTCCTTGTGGAAGCAGCCTCGTCTTTCTCTCGGGCAGCAGCTGGTGGGTTTCGGGCACTGACCTTTGAGCTATCCGCTTAGCAGTCATCTCCCTGCGCCACGGCGTCTCCTTGCATAGCGGACAAACGACTTTAATTTCTATTCTAATTACAACCATCATAATAAAAACCAATATATTGGCAAAGCATTTTCTAATTTTCTTCCATTACACATTCATGATGTATTTTGGGGAGAAAATTAGGAAACGCAAGCAGAAATAAGATTAAAAAATGAAGATATCTTGATAACATGTTATGCGGAAATAAGCACTACTGTTCTACATACCTTTCCAGCTCTTCTTTGCATATTTTGTCTTTCTTTAAAAAGTACAATGATAAAATAAGAGCCCATCCCCCCCACTTAATATTTGACGTACATTTTCCGCATTAACAGATCTATACCAACTTTTAGTTCTCTTCTGAATTCCAACACGATTGGTCATGATACCAGTGGAATATTGTTATGGAAGGACATTGTCTATATTGCCAAAAACATGTCCTATAATAGAATCACTGGACCAAAACGCCTTCATCAGTAAACTGCCCATCAGAAATATGACACCAAGTCATAATTCCATCAGTAAACTAGGATCTGTTTCATTTTTCTCACATGCATGCCAATTCTAGATATTGTTGTGCTCTTTAATTGCTGACAGGAGCCCCGGTGGCATCGTGGGTTACATGTTGGGCTGCCAACCGCGAGATCAGTAGTTGGAACTCAGCAGCCGCTGCAAGGGAGAAAGAGGTCGCTTCCTGTTGTCCTAGAGAGTTCGTTCCATCTGGGACACCCACAGGCGCAGTTCTAGTCCACTTCCAGGAGCCTTGCTCTCAGTCAGTCCACCCCATGGCGGTGGGTGACAGTGAGTGAAGAGACGGCTCTCTAGTAATGATTAATATTAATAAGCGGGGTACAACCCTGTCTTAAACTGTCCATTTCTTTCTAGACAGATGAAGCTGAGCATTTAAAAATATATATTTTTCATGTTTGAGCTTGTATGTCACTACAGATTCCAAGTCCACTTGGGTTTTACTTTTCCTCCTTTTTCAGCCAGTCAGACCAGTCTTTAGATCTCAGGGGTAAGGCATGTGGAGGGCTTTTAAGGCTGTGAGCCTCATTCTCATTCAATCTCTCTCTCTCTCTCTCTCTCTCTCTCTCTCTGTCTGGTTTATAAAGAAGTGTATTCTATGCGGTTGCACAGCCCCATCTCAACAAATGTAATAGTGATCACATCCCGTTATACGCCCCCCCACACACACACGCGTGTGTTTCTCTCTCTGTTCCCCTCCCATCTTTCCTACCCACCCCACAATGCCTTATCCCCACCCACCCCACTCCTGTCCCTGGCTTCCTCATAATCTTCAAAATCTTTTCTTTTAGTTTTTGTATTTCTCCAGGTGTAATTTAGGATTGCTTTTCAGATGCCTGATAAATACCATTGCCCACTTTATTGAGTGAACTTTCGGTGCCTAGATTGGTTCAAGAGCTCAATTGAAAGAGTCTTCCAGGCAAGACCCATCCTCTGACTTTCCTTCGAGCCAGGTGATGTTCGTTGTATTATCGCCAGCTGTGTTTTGTGGCTTTCTGGAGTTTGGACATAGACATCTTGTCAAGTTCTTGACTAGTTAACATTGGGATGCTATTGTAAAGTGGATTTTTGCATTTTTACATGTAACTTTTTTAGAATAAAATGTATGGGGCAAAAACACTCGATTCTAACTGACATCAGCTCTACAGAACAGAGCAGGACTGCCCCATAGAAGGTTTCTGACGCTGTTAGTTTTTACAGAAACAGACTGCCCCTCCTAGCTCCCTTGTTGCATCTGGTGAGTGCTGTATTCTCGGTCCCACCTGGGTCCTAGTGTAAAGGATAGCTATTTTGATTTAGCTATTCTAGAACATTGTTCTTATTTTTTTAATATATTGTGAAATATATATTTCATTTTTAAATCATTTTATTGTGGGCTCATACCACTCTTAACATAATCCATACATACTTCCATGTGTCAAGCACATTTGTACATTTGTTGCCTTCATCATTTGAACCCTGGATACCAGCTCCTAATTTTCTCCCTCCTTTCCCGCCCCCCACCTCACGAACCCTTGATAATTTATAAATTATTATTATGTCATGTCTTATCTTGTGTGATGTTTCCCTTCACCCACTTTTCTGTTGTCCACTCCCCAGGGAGAAGGTTATATGTAGCTCCTTGTAATTCCCCTTTCTACCCCCACCTTCTTCTTCCCTTCCTGGTATTACTACTCTCATTATTGGTCCTGAAGGGTTTATGTGTCCTGGATTCTCTGTGTTTCCAGTTTTTATCTGTAGCAGTGTACATCCTCTGGTTAGCCGGATTTTTAATGTAGAATTGGGATCATGATAGTGGGGCAGGGGGGAGAGAAAGCATTAAAGAACTAGAGGAAAATGTGTTTCATCAGTGCTGTACTGCTCCGTGATTGCCTCATCTCTTCCCTGCAACCCTTCTGTAAGGGTCCAGTTGCCTATAGATGAGCTTTGGTCTCTACTTGGGTCTCCACTCTGCACTCCCCCTCAGTCACAATGATAGGTTTTTTTTTCTTTGAGGCCTGGTCCTAGACATTGTTCTAAGCTACTATCAATTGTTAGCTGAGTTTCTTGGGTTTTCTAGGGAGGCAGCCATGTCAATACTAAATAGTGGTAATTTGCCTTATCATTTTCTATTTTCTCCATTAACTGCAGAGATTCACATTTTTGCTCAGTAACCGCTAAGATAATGGCTATTATTTCTTGACTTTCGACTTTAAAGGGGACGCTAGTTTGAGAGTTCCACTAATAAGGCTATTATCAGTTGTCGGATTAAAATTCATGTTTGTGGGGTGCATGTGTATTAGGGAATTGGCCGCCTATTATTTTATTTTAAAAATAGATACTCAATTTGTATCCCAAATATTTGACTTCTAACAAGATGATCTTGTCCTTTGGGTAATGATTTGCAAACATAACAAAACCCAAGTTGATGATCACAAAGCTGGATTGACTCAGTCATACAGAACTAGTGGTTCATACTGAGTCTCATATTTGTATTTCTAAACCTGTTTTTCTAAATAAAGATCATGTTCATAAGGTAGACTGGAAAGAAGGAAGGTTAGAGATAAAATGCTTGCCTTTGTATTTCATCCCTAAAATTGAGCAAGATGTTGATCTTAAGACCTTGGTATTTTAGCGTAAATGACTACTTTTTAAAGCATGAAGAATAGTTCTACCATTTCTAACTTATGGATAGAATTGCTCTTTCAATTGTATGGGCGTAGAAAACTAACAGCAATGTAGGGACACATCCCCGGTGACCCAGTTCTTGGAAGCATGTAAGATCGTGGAGGTGCCTTAGTTATTAGAACATCATTTTAAGAACTTCTTTATAAGTTTTCAGAATTTGTAGTAAGTTTTTAAAAACTGTAGTAAGCTTCTGTTATAACAAAACCCAGCCATCTTTTAGCACTTTCAAGCCATCAGGTTGAAAGTGTGGCCCATGAGACACCAAGAAACATTCTCTCTTTTCATTCGGCCTTCTCGATCCTGTGTTTCTTCCCGCCAGGTCCAGTAATCGTGTGTTGTTACTGAAAGAACTACGAATGTCCTAGCTTTCCAGCACAGCTCTTGTTGCCGCCCTTCCTTCGTCATGGAAGGATGAGCTGTTCCCATGTGCTGTGTGTCGGAGTGTCCTAGGCGTGGCCCTTCCACTGTGGGTCAGCCACCGTCCTTGATGTCAAGGAGCTCCCTAAGCTCATTCGGAGAAGTTAGTTACATTGGGAACAAAAAGCTGATGTTGATGGATGTTCTCAATGGCTCCCCACAGGAGACCTGAGGCTGTTTTGGTGGCATCCAAACAGGTCTACTTGACTTCAGCTCTTTCTGCACTTGACCCCTGGTGGCTTGGTGGTTTGGTGGTTAAGAGTTTGATTGAGACCCATGTGGTCTGTAGTTCAAAGCCACCAGCAGCCCCAAGAGAGAAAGGCTTGGGTTTCTACTCCTATGCACAGTTGTAGTCTCAGAAAACCCACAGGGGGGTGACGGGTAACTGTGAGTCAGCGTTGATGGGAGTGAGTTTATTCAGTTCTTAACAAAGGACATATGGTGTGTCTTGCTTTGTTCTTATGGCAGGTAGCCAGCACTTCAGAGCCCCAGTAATGTTGACCTCAATCCACTTATCCGTTGGACCTTAAGCTCTAGAACTGTCAACCCCCTTTTGCTTCCCCAGAAGGAGCCTTAGTGGCATAGTGGGTTAATTACGCTCTGGACACTAACCGTGCTATCGACAGTTCAAAACCACCAGCTGCTCCTATGGGAGATGATGGGGCTTTCTATGCCTGTAAAGGTTTAGAGGCTGGAAAGCCAGAGACAGGTCTCTGTTGTGTAACTCTGTCGCTGTGAGTTGGAATTTGCTTGATGAGAGTGAGTTGAGTTTGGGTGTGGTTCCCCATACGGGCCGTGCCCGCAAACCTCCATGTTTGTGTCCTGCCCAGAATGGCTTTGAGTGGGATATGGTTCTCACATTTGAGTGATGAGCCAAAATTTTGGAAGATGGAGGCCAACCCGAGGTTCCTCAGAAGGAAGATCTGGCGATCCACTTCTGAAAACTCAGCCTTTGAGAGCCTCTCGGACTGTGGCACACATGGGGGTTCTCCGTGAGGCGCAGTCTACGTGGTAGCAACTGGCCTGGCCTATTTTCCTCCTTCCTGTCTCTCTTCAACCGAAGTTGTCTTCTGGCTGAATCTGTGCTATGGATCTCCAGATCTTTCGAGATCTGTGGGTCGCAACCTATTTGGGGGTCGAACGACCCTTTCACAGGGGTCACCTAAGACCATATTTCCGATGGTCTTAAAACCAAGACACCGCTCCTACCCATCTCCATCCGGGTCACCCACATGCAGATATGGCCACATCCAGGGTCACCACACCTGAGGAACTGTATTAAGGGGTCGCGGCATTAGGAAGGTTGAGCACCACCTTTCTAGAGGCTTCCTTCTGCCATTCCAGAAACACCGCACTAGCCTCTGTTCGTTTCCTCACTCCCTCTGTTAGAGTATGCATCTCTCCGTCTCTCTCCCATGAGAAAAACGGCTCTGCGAGGGCAGTCACCCAACCCTTGGGAAAATGGGTTGACTAAGTAGGTCAATGAAAGTAAACAAGCAGATGGGGAAGTTTTTATTATGTAACATAGTTAAGAAATTTCAGGAAGAAGTTATTGTTACTGAAAAATGATTATATGTGATGAGGTCAACATCAGGCTGAAAAAGAAACCCTTCTTTTGATACTGGACTATTCTGAAGGAGCCAGTGGCCCATCCTCTACCCCTTTCCTCCATTCTTTCATTTATTTTTTCTCCACCACGTATTGAAGGAATCCTGGTGGCATTGTGATTAAGAGATGGCCTGCTAACCTCCAGGTCAGCAGTTCTAGATCACCAGCTGCTCCTTAGGAGAAAAACAAAGGCTTTCTGTTCCTGTAAAGGGTGCTCATCTCGAAACTCCCCGGGGGCAGAGCTACCCTGGCATGTAGGCTGCTAGCAGTCAGCATCAACTTGATGGCAGTGAGTTTGGTTTAAGTTATATTGAAACCTGGAATTTGGATTCAGGAAAAAAATAATAGTCAAATGTGTTATTTTGCAAGCAAACTATTCCTTGTTTAGCAACCTGATTAGGTTCCAAAGACGAAGTCCCTTTTAGAAAACTTACCTTTACCATACCTACTGCCATCAAGTCAGCTCCACTTCATCGTGATCCTATATAGGGGTTTCTAAGACTGTAATTCATTACAGGGTGAGACACCCTCAGCTTTCTCCTCCTGATCAGCTGATAGATTTGAACTCCTGATCCCAAAGATTACCCAACAATGGCAAAATTGGTATTGCGCAAAAAAAAAAAAAAAAAGGATGGACCTATCAGGTCAGAAAGCGGAGGATGACTAAATCATTGCATGACTGCCACACCATTGAGCCCCGTGTGCCAGCATTGATCTCCCCCTGCCCCTCGGTCTTCATTACATTGTGGATGCTCAAAGTAATGGGAACGTAGATTTGTTTTACTGTTGCCATACATTTTAAATGCCAGCTAATGAACTACTCAGCTGAGGGAAGAGTGAGTTTGTTATGAAAGAATCCCCGTGTGCTCTGCCTTGGCCTGCTGACTATTACACCCAAGGTGAGCCCAGTTGTTCTTTTGTGTTAGAGTTCTGACACAGTCAGAGCTTTGTCTGCACTAAGAACTGTTAGTTCAGAAAGCCAGGTTATCCAGGACAAATGCACCCTGAGTAGGCCAGAGGCAAGTACTGGTCTTTCTTTCCTCCATTCAGTGTTGTCCCCTAAGCTGGGCACATTTCTTTCCCCTGTGGGCAGTATCAGATAACCTCCCTCCAGATACGCTGCTGATTCTTTATTCTTACAATTCGAAATGGTTTCATGGAGAGGTTTTCCTATTTGCCCCTCCCTTAATTGCTTCAGTATGGCTGGTTCTCTGTTGGCAGGTCAAAATGGCAGATGTCTTTTAATGCCCTGCCATTTCCACTTGTGTAAATAATTAGGTTCCTTTTCTGTCTGAAATGCATGGCTGCTTTTGGTCGCACGCAGATGATCAGAAATCATTCCTCCCTCCTTACCACGAAGGCAGCTAAAGTAAAGAAAGAAATGCCGCCTCTTCTTAGTTTGTCTGCTGTCCTAAGACTATCCGTCCCAGGTTCTCTCTGATCCTGACAACCAGCTTGAGATCACCGTTTGAGAGATCCCAAATGTGTACATCCCACTTCATGCCGAGGTGGTGGGGGTGCTTTATGGTCTGGCGAGCCCCATGGCACAGAGCAGAACTGCACACGGTGTTGCTGGGAGATCCCCTTCACGGGGAGACATGGGCGGAGACCCTGATTAGCTGCCACGTCCGTAACCATTTCACCACCAGGGCTCGTAATCCCTGTTGTTGAAATGTCTTGATTTCTTAAAGGAAGAAATGCCCTTTCTTTTTACCCAACCACCAAGGGGGAACTTATCCTCCCACAAAATGGGAGTGAGAGTTGATTCTAATGGAGGCAATCCAATACCACACTGAAAACACTGATTAATGCCGGTGAGCATTGGACACTCGGATACCCATGCCGACACACACGCACTGGGATCTCATTCCTGCACACAGGAGGCATTCCACCCATGGGAATCTGTCAGGACATTTTTATTAGTATTTTGATACTGGTGTTGTATTGCATTAACGTCACGGTAGCAGACAGACAAGATTTTCTTCCCACAGTGTGTGTGTGTGTGTGTGTGTGTGTGCATGCATTGAGCACGGAGCTGGTCCGTGGGTGCCCATCTCTAGGTGATTCTGCACCAACAGTCCTCGGTTTCTCTTGGACACTGTGGACCCGGGACCTGCGTCCGTCTGTATTCTGTTGGTGACTGTGAGGAGGAAGAAGGTCCCTCTAATTAATCCACTTTGGTAAAAGGGGCCAAAGTAATTGACAAGCAGGCCTACTCGGCATAAGCTCACAGCTCCCAAAAGCGTAGGGAACGCTTAGGGGAGTTTGAAAGCGAGCCGGGTTTCGTATTGTCTGTGTTACCATCAGCCATCTCTCTCTGGGGCTGCTCAGTTCCCTTCCTAAAAGAGTAATCATCATTTCCGGGCCGAGTTTGAAAAATTGTAAGGTATGTGAGAGTGACAAGTGGGATGGCTTAAGAATATCAGCTGCTCCGTCAGTGTTGCCTCGTCGGCTCTCACTCAGCCTCAATAACGCATAAATTATAAAGGAAGAAGATGAAGCACCTGGCCGGAAGCAAGATCACATAGATGCACGGGCAGTGTTGGTGGGTCTGGGTCAAAGTGAGAAATAGAAGAAGATGGAGGTACGAGAATGGACTGCAAGCTAATGACACGGCGCAACCGGACTGTGGTAGAAAAGCCAGGTGTGTGCCGAGATGTGTGGAACGAGGGCGTCATTCAGTCAGTGCCGAAAATACTACTGCATATTCAAAGGCGATTGAGAGGAGAGTCTTGCCCTCCAAGAAGCTTACCTGACTGTGGTGGAGAGGACAGACATCCCAACCAATGCCAGGGGCTCGGAGAAGGTTCTTGTTGCTGGGGGCACAAACAATGAACCCTAAGTACCAAGGAAGAGCTTAGCCATTCCAGCCCCACCCAGGGCGCCTCAGAAGAAAGGATCTACCTGCCTCCTCAAGGTCGCAGCTCTGAAAACCATGTGACGTGCAGCCCTACGCCGCCCTCGTGGGTCACTCGGTCTTGAAACCAACTCAACCACAGCCAACAATCATGACGTTGCACCCACGATTCTTAAAACAGGAATCACGTCTAAGACCTTTGACACCCCGAATGCATTTTTCATGTATGCCCGGAAGATGTTTCTCTTCTCCTGCTGGAGCTTTGGTTAGAGGTCTCGGGAAAATGTCCCGGGGGGGGGCGGGGGGTGAGCAGATGATGGCTCTGCTCTGATTGGGTAACCGTCCTGGGGAGCATAGGAGCACGCTGTGAAGCAGGAGGATCTACTGGGTCTCGGCTTTGAGTAGCAAGGGTGTGAATCAGAAGTGGAGGAACTGGAAGCAGGGGGCACAGACTTCCATGTCGCTCCCATTTGTCGCATGCCAGTAGTGTCCTAAGCCGGAGGATAGTCTCTAAGTGGCTGGCTTGTTTTAGATTCTCTAGTGTGTGAAATCTTTTACTGCCAAGGGCCATTGGGCTGCTTATAAATCATTCACATGTCATTAACTCCCCCTAAAGTGATGGCTGCGTGTGGTTTCCCTCCAGTGAGGTCTGTGATCTTGGCTGGTATGGAGGGTATCCCAGGCCTCAAGTGGCCCCGGGCCGGCCATCCCTACCTCTGCTCTCCATCTTGAAAGCTCACAAGAGGGGGGCCTGAAAGGAATGTGTCCTGTGTCTGGGGCTCATCCTTCCAGACCAAAGTGCCTCAGATGAGGTGAAGGACTGCAGAATCGATTTCCAGGAGAGAAGGGCAGAGGAAAAGGGGAGACAAGCGGGAGCACCGTAAGGGCTGCGGGGGAGTCGCCGTCAAGTCTGTCCCACCTCACGGAGACCGCGGGCGTGGGCATTGAGTTGAGACGCACTCTATAGGGTTCTCAAGGTCATAACCTTTCGTAAGCACATTGCTGGGACTTATTTTCAAGGCTCCTCTAGGTGGGCTTGAGCCACCAACCTTCCAGTTACTCGGCTAGCACTTCGCCCTTTGTGCCATCCAGTGATCCATCCGGTCCTTTCTACTGCCTTCTAGCTGAGCAGTTACTGTGGACTGCTGGGCTTCCTCTTACAAAGTTTGCGATGTGAAGAGCTCATGCCCGTGCTACTATATTGGCTTTGTCCAAAATTTTGGTTTGTAGAAGGAGGTGGGGTGGGTCTGGGTCTTTGGCACCAGAGGCCTATAGTCTAGCTTCCCTAAGGTTGTGCCCATCCAGCCGTTTCCATGGGCCGTCAGTTGGCTCTGACGTCCCATTGGCCTGTACCATCACAGGCCACACATGCACATCATCATCGGGTGCTCTGGCAGCTTGGGCCAGCGAGCGGCTAGGTTTGCATGGTGTTGCCATAAACACCCAGAGCCTGCATTTCCTTTTCCAGCTAAGAGAAAAGTGGTTCACTTTCTGCATGACATATACTATAAACACCCACCCCATTTGCAAAGTTTTGCCCAAGTGGGGAGGAAACGGAGCCAGTCCAAGAGTTGCGGTCCTCAGTGAGTGTCCTGGGGGTCCGGATGAAGGCCAGAGTGCTCGCAGCACATTCTTGGACCTGCGTTGCCCAGGTCTGCAGAAGACAGGCTGGTTTCTTGTCTTCAGTGTGGGCAGTCTCATTGAACTCACAGTGGCATTTCCAAGAATTCTCTTTTCTCTTGTTGTCAATAACAGACCCTCTTTCCTGAGTCCCCTTCTCAAAGAGGAAAGCTTCCAAAAAAGAACTTATCTTTACCGAGCCTCTCCAACTGACTGGCTCTGGGCCAACTCCCCTCTTCACTCAGTGGAGTCACATCTCACCGTAGGAGTCACTACTTCAGAGTTGTGAATATCGCAGCTCCAGCCCAGCAGTGAAGGCATACCAGACTCAGGATCCAGGTGTGAGTCGATTGGCGCCAAAGCCTGAGAGGGTTGGATAGGTCTTGAGAGAGGATCTGAGAAGGTTCTTTACAGGACATTTTAAAATCCAAAGAGCTTGTATCACGATCTATCAAATCTGACACTTCCCGGATACGTATCCTTACTGAATCTCTCTTCTTGCCACCACCCAGCAATTGGGCAATGTGCACATCCAGAGTGAGGCAGTACCGCGGAAGAAAGACCTGGCAATCTGCTTCTACAATGATCACAGTTTCGAAAAGCCTTCGGGACTATTCTACCCTGTCCAGTGGGGCCTCACTGTCAGAGTGGACTCCACTGAACACAACAGCCACAGAGAAGAGGAAGGAGGGTTACTGTCTTCGGTTTTGTTGCTTTTTCCACTTGTTTGTTGAGTTTTATTTTCCCTGAAATCCTTGTCCGTAGCAGCCTGTGAGTTGGTCCAAGGTCACAAATCAAAATGAAGCACAAAAGCGACCATCACAGGCTGCCTTCTGCAAAGAGCATCTCCAAGGATGCAGGATGTGGCCTGTGATGGTCATTCTTGTGCTTCATCATGAATTGTGACCTTGGAACAATCCAGTGGGTGCTGAGGCAACTTGGATGAAGCAGAGAAATGTCTTCTTTCCATCATGTAGTCATTCCCACAGGCAAGACCATCTGAGTGTCGAGCCTGGCTGGGCCCACACTCCCTGCCTAGGGAGGATTGCACTTCACTTGTGGGGTCAAGTTTTTTGGAGAAGGGGTCTGGGTCCCTGGGGGAACACGGTATAGAGGACACTTACTTTGGTCATATGGAGCCCCGGTGGTGCCATGGATCATGGGATTGATATCTGCATGGTTGGCGGTTGAAGACCATCAGCTCCACTGGATAAAGACTGGGCTTTCTACGCCTGTAGAAACAATCCCATCTCAGTAAGCCAGAGTGAGTCGCTGTGAGTCAGCATTGACTCCATCACTGCGAAAGAGAGTCCTTTGGTTTTGTTATTTGATAAACGACCCTGAGAAGCAGGCTCAGCAGCTACCAGTGTTCTCGTTTGACCGTGGGACAAATGACCCGACTGCAAGCACACGAGGGGACTTCAGAACGTTCGTGGACAAGTTCCATTATCTTTTCATTCCATTTTTCCTTGAACTTTTTGAAGCACCATCCCTATGATATGTAAGCATGCAAGCGGCTTCTCATCTAGTGTCTTGAAGTCCCCGTGGAAAGTATGTTTTGCTCAAAGAGATTGTTTTGTAAAACTCTTGAGACGGATGGATTACAAACGGCTACATCAGCCAGGCCAGCCACCTCCGTGGGCCTCTAGGTATTAGGCTCCTTGTGTCCCAAATGGGAAATGTGTTTAGTATATGTGCTGTGCCCTGGTCGGCATTTTCCGTTAGGCTGACATCCTTAGTTAGCGTCCCAGGGAGGGCCACCAGCTGGATCTGGCCGACAGCGGAGGATGTGAGAGAGGGGTTAAGCAAGTGATCCCCTGGAGATGTCACCCAGGCAAGGGTTACTGAATCAACAAGGCAAGCAGGTGCTTGCTTGTTTCTCTGTAGTGACCAGCCTCGCATGCTTGATACCAGTTGTGAAACTGCACTACAGATGAGTAAGTGGACACAAGAAATCCCACACTTCCCTTGCTTACAGGGTGATTAGTCTGCGGCCGTCCATACCAGGGAGAGGTGTATTTGACTAAGTGAGTTGCTCATTTGTTTTCATGACAACAGTGGTGACAGTTGGCATGGCTTCACAGAGGGTACTGATGTAGGTGCAGGGGACACCTCCGAGACTCTCCAGGGGCTGGCATAAAAATGGCCCAGGCGTGGCAGTAGCAAGCGGGTGTCACGAGAGGGGCCACCAAGGCATGGATGAAGCTAGGGTTGATGTAACTTACTACAGTAACTCATCACCCCTCCCCGCCCACCCATCGTCACCTTAGCCTGTGGCCTCCCCATCACTCACCAGTCAGTTCTCCGCCTTGGCCAGTGGAGCTGTGGGCAGACTTGGGCTATGCTGATCCATCAACAGGGGCTGGGTTTGTCCACCAGCCCTACCCACTGGGAGGAAGAAAGGGTGGGGGGGCAGTGACACCATGAGTTACCTATTGGATAACACCATCCTAGTCACCCCACTGGGGGGATTTTGCTTCTTACTCAGGAATGTTTTCTTTGCATTCCAAACAATTTTTCAAATAGCGTTCTTTGAAAATCCTATCGATCTGTAAATTTTTCTGTTACTTGCTAAGTATGGAACAAGGGTATTGTTTGGGAAAGTGAGAAAGACAGCGGAATTCATCGAGAGTATTCACTGAGAATTTCATTGGATCAGTTTGCTTTTGTTTGCTTTACTATTGCTCATGGGATACATATCTTTCCTCGTGCCTAAGCGCAATAGCTAACCAAACTCATTGCCATCAAATTAATACTGAGTCAGCGAGACCTGATGAGACAGGGCAGAACTGGTCCTGGGGCCTTCTGAGGCACTAGCTGTTTGTGGGAATAGGAGAACCTCATCTTTTCTTGCAGGGGAAGCTGGTCCTTTTGAACTGCTGGCCTTGTGGTTAGCAGCCCAATGCACAACCACTATGCCACCAGGGCTCCCGCTAGCTGTGCATTAGAAAGGACTCTGTGGCACCTCACAGCCTTGTTTTGATCAGGATGTTGCAGTGAGACAGAGAACCCACAGTAATGGGAGCAA